>NC_088913.1:26539166-27148333 GCF_963576675.1 Euphorbia lathyris
AATAGTGTATTTCTTCCATGAGTAGGTTTCCTTCCTCATTGCAACATTAGCTTTGTCATCCACATAACAGACATCACATCTCTTGTTCTTCTTGTTCAGTAGCCCCCAAATAACATTTCGATAACGATCACTCAACTCGCCATCAAACCAGTCAAAACATCCACACTCTATCTCATTCCCCTGAAAATATAATACAAATTTTGTGAGAAGAATTTTTGTATTGCATACTAAATAACATGAACTTCAATTTGCATTACCCTCAACAACAACTTACCCCGTACTTAACACAACCATATAATCTTCTCCCTGGGTTGGGTCTGCTCCATGAAGCTCTTAATATTGCCTTCTCACCGCAGTAACATTTTCTTACGTCCATGTGTCACTCAACAATTTGATTTTGTGCAGAGATAACAACAAAATCCTCGATAATGCAGGATAAGAGGTCTGGGGGAGACTGATGACAATTTAGGGTTCATACAAGATCATAGATACACGGTGAGAGTGATATATATAGAGAGATTGTACATAATATTATTGTTACCGTAATTTGAAAAAAATATAAACAATAAAGGCTGTAAAATAATAAATTTATTGTTCAAGTGTAACAGTTGGGATTAGTAAAAAGGAAAAAAAATGGAGAATACAAAATGTTTACTACATAGTAATGAATTCAAAGGCACCACAATTAATGCCTTGAATCCCAAAAAATACACAAAAAAACGGTTAACAATTTCCTAAGTATTAGTGGTATTGGAAGCGACTCTTGAGTTTCTATTTATTTTTGCAATGAATAAAAGGTTTTCTACTTGCATTTTTTAAATTTTTATTCCATTTAAATTATTTTTATTTTTCAAGATAGTTCATGGACTCACAAAATCCGAACAGTAAGGATTCCATTTGAAAGACCTATTTCCATAAAAGTCATACGTATCTGTGAGGTAATAAATTACAACATAATACCTTAAAAAAGAAAAAAATAATAATTTGAATTTCCAAATATGAAAACGTTTAATGCACAGTTTTGAATTCAAAATCGAATAATAAAATATAAAAGTAGATTGTTTAGATATAACGGAAAAAAATATATATCTAAAAATAGGTAGCAACCACAGATCAAACCTGATACAGGTTATAAAGAGCACTTCATACCTTGCCGCTGAACTACAAGCATCTTTTGTTGTTCCTCTCAATCGAAAGTATTAAGTAAGGAACGAAATACTTCCTTTCCACACATAGAGTGCAGATTGCTCCTCCTCAATCCGATTTTTATCTTCCTCATTCCCCATTTTTTCTACTTTTTTCCCAACACATGCATTTATTACACCTAATAAATTACTTCATTTATTCCCTTTTCATAAAATTTGATGCATGTTGGGATCTACAATTTTTCTAATGCTTTTCAAAAGGAATGAAAATAATTTTTCCATCCAAATTACTATTTGTGTGATTTTTTTTGTTTTTTTTAAAAACAATCTATTTTGTTGATACTTCTATCTTTACATCACTACTAAATCATGTTTTAACAAAAGCATACTAGTATTTTATGTTTAGCTGGAAATAAATAGTCAAACTATAAAAATTTAGTAAGGTTTTATTTCAAATAATGCTAAGCGTATGAAGCATTCTAGTATTTTTTTCATTCCATAAGATGTATGTGGTTCATTTGTTTTTTGGAAAATTAAGACCTTCAAAGAATATAAACTACACATGCCAAAAATCTACAGTCGATTGTTAGGTTCCCACTGTTATCGAGCTCACAAAATCCGAACAGTAAGGATTCCTTTTGAATTAATCACTGTGACCTATTTCCATAAAAGTCATATGTATCTGTGAGGTAATAAATTATAACACAAGACATTGCTTGTGTATAAAGCAACTCAACTTTGATACAAGAAGCATTCAGTCAAACATCATTTTATTCCAGTTGAGAATCGTAGCTCACAAAATCCGAACAGCAAATATTCCTTTTGAATCACGGTGACCTATTTCCATAAAAGTCCTACGTATCTGTGAGGTAATAAATTACAACACAAGACATTGCTTGTGTACGAAGCAATTCAACTTTGATACAGGAAGCATTTAGTCGAACATCGTTTTATTCCAGCTGAGAATCGCAGCTCATAAAATTCGAACAGTAAGGATTCCTTTTGAATCACTGTGACCTATTTCCATAAAATTCCTACGTATCTGTGAGGTAATAAATTACAACACAAGACATTGCTTGTGTACAAAGCAACTCAACTTTGATACAAGAAGCATTCAGTCGAACATCGTTTTATTCCAGCTGAGAATCGCAGCTCACAAAATCCGAACAGTAAGGATTCCTTTTGAGTCACTGTGACCTATTTCCATAAAAGTCCTACGTATCTGTGAGGTAATAAATTACAACACAAGACATTTCTTATATACGAAGCAACTCAACTTTGATACTTGAAGCATTCAGTCGAACATCGTTTTATTCCAGTTGAGAATCGTAGCTCACAAAATCCGAACAGTAAGGATTCCTTTTGAATCACTGTGACCTATTTTCATAAAAGTCCTACGTATCGGTGAGGTAATAAATTACAACACAAGACCTTAAAAAAGAAAAAAAATAATTTGAATTTCCAAATATGAAAACGTTTAATGCACATTTTTGAATTCAAAATCGAATAATAAAATATAAAAGTAGATCGTTTAGTGCACAGTTTTGAACTACAAGCATCTTCTGTTGCTCTTTTGTCGAGCATTTACATTATATTGTTTCAATTACATGAAAATTCATTCAGTCCAAATGCTTAAAATTGATCACAACAAATGAAGATGTTTATTTCTAGCATTAATTTTCAACTTTGATACAGGCAGCACAATTAAAAAATTGAATCTAAAAAAATCACAAAAAGGCTAACAATGTCCTAATTACTAGTGGTATTCGAATATTTCTGAATTGAAGATAAAAATTACTTATTAATCCTCCAATTTTATATGCAACTGTCAATAAAAAAAGGAAAACAATAAAATAAAACAAACCTTTTTCATGCTTTGGTTTAATAGTTGTTCAATTTTCTAGGTGGTTTATCTATAATGATATTTTGGCTTCCAATGCAGAGATTCATTTGGGATAGAATTTGTAAGGGTTTTTACTTCTCTATAAATAGTATTCATTTTTCAAAATACAGCGGTAGTTTTTCTCCCTAACAATAAAGATGAGAATCATTAACATAACCTCTTTAACTGATCAAACTACAATCGAGAAATCCATAGACAGCGATAGTTTTTCTCCATTTCTTTTCAAAGATGAGGAGGTTACGTCACCAGAAACGAAACTAAAGACGGATAGGAAAGATAATGAAGTAGCAGTCACTTATCTGGGAAAGAAAAAGGTGGACGATTTCAATGATGATAAATCTGATTGTCCATCGAAGAAGCTTTTTTTCGATAACTGTTAGAATGGCGGAGGAAATGCTACATAATGATGATGATACAAAGAGCATTGTGAACACAATGCGTGCTCTTGCTCAATCAGTATATCTGATGCATATTTCAATGGTAAACTACTTTAATGCCGAGAAGACCAAATTGGAAGATCGTGAGAAAAGGCTAGAGGATGGGAATAAGAAGGTGGTTGATGATGATCAGATGGGCAAGTTAAACAATGATGAAAATATAATTTTGGGTGATGAGGAAGAGTGGGATAAGCTCATGCAGGGATTGCAATCAAGTAAGTGAAGGAATTGATGATGAAGTATCATAACATCCCCTGCTGATAGATTACGCATTTTTTTGGATCTTTTGTACTTTTTAAATCTTAACTTATATTATAATTTGAAGTTTTTACATTCGAATTCGTTTTCTTATGCATATTGTTCTTATCTTTTAAAATATATATTCAATGGTGTGCCAATGTGTGAAATAAATAAAATACAGGGATTAAATGTCTAAACGCGTCTCTATTTCGCGTTTAGACATTCAAGGACTCGAGAACTTCCCCCCTTTCAGAACCTTAGTTTCTCGCTACAAACCCTAAACTCTTCAAAATTTGTGCAAAATTCAGCCTTCGATTCGATCATTCTATCCTTCTTTCCTTCATGTTAGTTCTCCCTCATTATTCTCCTTCAACCAATTTACAGTACAACTCGTTAATCTTAGCAAGAGAAAACGACATAACAGTGGAACACGACGCAATAAGAAGATGAAAGTTAAACGTGATGTGGAAGCTGGGTATCTAAAGTTTAATACGACTAAACTTGATAGCATATGCCAACTCTAAAAGGTATGTATATTGATTTGGAGTCTCTAAAGAAGATTGATTTTGATGTTTCTGACTAGATTGATGCATTGCAACTGAGGAAGTTATTGACTGTCAAAGAACCTACTTATGATAAATTGGTTAGGGAGTTTTATAAGAACATAAGACGAAATAGGAATTCTACTGAGTTGCATTCAAGTGTTAGGGATATGAAAATTAAAATTGATTGTACATTGCTAGGAACATTGTTTGGTTTGAAAGATGATGCCAATGGTTTGTGTGTAAAAAATCCGTCTGACAAGGCTATTGAGTGGGATGAGTACGATGATAGCTCTTTCAAAGCAAGTATTTTAGAGAAAGATGCTAAACGGTTTTATGGGGGAAATTTGAAAGCTTCTGCCAAATTTAAGCATATAGTAATTAAAAAAAACTTGTTGCCTAAACATAGCAGCCAATATAACTGTAGCATTGCTGGGAGGATAGTTATGTGGCATTTGTTCAACAAGGAGCCTATGAATTTTGCACAACAGATAATTTACAACATCTTGAATAGCCATAAGGCAGGAAAAAAAAGAACGAAAGAAAGATGTCCATCTCCCACATGGTAATTTGCTAACTGTGATTTTTAAGCACTTCTAAGTTCCTATGACAGTGAACAACAAAGTGTCCCAGAGCATACATACTATCAATGCAAGATACTGGCTACGATTAGCCAATTTGACCAAAAGGAGAGGATGGATTTGTCGAAATTTGTCAATGTAGGAACTGATGTAGTGCTTTGTGACAAAAGCACATTGTTAAATGATGTAGAAAATGAGGAAGATGATGGGAGAGATGAGGATATGGATGATCATTTTGTTGGATCTGATGCCGATGATGGTGTTTGTGACGTTGGAGGATCTGACCAGTCATCAGATGATGGTGATAATTATCAACACGATGTGGAAAAGGAATTGCCTTGTGAGAATGACCAAATAGAGAAAGAGACTCGGTTAGAGTAGGTGGTTGAGGAATGCAGAGTACGTGAGGAGTCGCCTTCATCCACTCATTCAATCAAGAAACTGCTTATACTGGATTTGAATGAACTGCTTTTTAGTTCTACAACCCATCTTATGCGGCCACACTCCATTCCATTTTTAATATTATGCTTCGAACATTTTGACATGGCAATTTGGTCGTCAAAAATGAGGTGTGATGATCCGATTGTTCAATGTATTTTATCTTTTTATGCATAGTATCCATTCATTCATCTAATTTTTTGTTTTTTCAACTTTTTTTCAAGGCACAATATCGATAAATACTCAGAGCTTTCAAACCAGTCGGAGATATCTACATAAAACTCAAGTTTATTTGGGTTAGACATCATTCATTCTGATTATTATCGTTTATTTTCAGGATCATTTCTTTTCAGAACCGTTTCATAGAATGTTTTTTACTTTGCAGGATCAGATGAAATGCATAGTAACGAATTCAACACTAACCCATACTAAAAAAAACCAATAATGTTTAAGGACTTTCGAGCTGTTTGGGCAGAATATCCAGAATATAATGCCTCAAATACGGTGTTAATAGTCCCTATAAAGAATTCCTGAATTCTGTAAGTTATCCATCGTAGTATAGTTAATTGGCATTATTGATGATTTAAATTTTTCTTTCTGAATCAATGTGCAGGAATACAATTTCCTATTTCCACAGACATATACGGGAAAGGAACCAGATGACAATTTCCTAGGTGAAGTTTGTTTCAATTAGATTTGTAATAATCTTCAGAGTCCAACCAAAATGTAATTAGTCAACTGATGTAACATGAAAATTCGCAGATACAAACGAACCTTTTGTACGATACCTGAAGGCACTTGCGATTGCTGATGACGTTGTTGCGTTCATTCAAGAGAATCGCTTTGGAGAAAGTGCAATTTCACGGCATCGCAGAATGTGGAGACAATGCATGGTTGCCTGTGCGCTTGGTAACTTGATTCGTCCAACAAATTGACAATTGTATAGTTACAATATGCATCATTTACGAGTCCTAGAGTTAGACACGGGTTAGGCAAGAAAAGGGGTTTTTTCGGTTCCCCTCTTATGTATATATACTTGGTTCTATTCATTATTAAGATAACACGTAGTATTGCTCTTAAATCTTATATATTATATTATTATGATTTTAGCAAAGTTGAAGTAATTTGAATTAGTGACTTTAATTAGAGACCTTATAATAATCCTATTACAAGTCATAAATGGTTAGTCTTGTCTGAGACTAACATCTTCTAATCACCAGCTTATTTTTTTACTTACCCTTTTTTTTGCTTTAATTTAATTCAATTATAAGTTGTTTCAATGATATTGTTGTCGACGAGTGTTGATGTTTGCACAATTTTAAAGATATATGTTACAAATATACTTTTTTTAATAATGTGACAAATATACTTGTTTTTCCATAATAAGTAATTTTGTCCTCCTATTTTGAAAAACACATTTTAAGGTCCCTAACTTTTGTCAATATAGGAGGACTAAAGTTAAATAAAAACTAGGGGACTAATAAATTACTTACCCTATTTTAATTGAATTTATTTAATAATTTGTTGATTAATAAACAAAAAATACAAAAATACAAATCCGATTAAACCTCGATCAGTCTCCGATTAATCCCCAGTTAGTCAGCGACTAATCCCCGATTAATCCTTGAGGGCCCTATCCGCCTGACTAGTGCCTATCGTTTTTTACAAACGTGGCTTGAGGTACATAAATAGAAAAGATGTTTTTCTTAATTTAGAAAAATATATGCGATAAGAAAATGTTGCATTTTCCCGTTTAATTTTAATTTATTTATATTAGTGGACAGAGATGCTTCGATTCTTTAAACCCCGATTAGTCTCCGACTAATCCCCGATTAGTTTCGGACTAATCCTCGGTTAGTCTACAAGTAATCCCTTAGTAATCCTTGAGGTACATAAATAGAAACAGTCAATGGCATAAGAAAACATTTCATTTTCCCATTTAATTTTAAGTTAATCATATTAGTGGACAGATGCTTCGATTCCGTAATTCCATTGATTGACCCCTCTAACCTGCAGGACTCGCGTTGAAAAACGATAGGAATTATGACTGTACATCGAAAATACCCCTGTTTGTTCTTTCATTGATTTAAGTGGATTTATAAGGTCTTCAGGGAGTCATTTCGAATTTTGTTAATGGACCTTTGATATTCCAAAGCTTTCTTGTAACTAGAGTCCTCCATTATAAATTTAGAGCACATCACTGAATGTCCTTTACAATCCACAAAATCTCTCTCTGTTCGAATACGTTCTCTCTGTTTCAAACGAAGAAGAAGAAGTTTTTCATCCCAAAGCATTTCTGGTAATCATTCCTTATCCATATGTTTTTTAATTTGTGTTTTTACTCTTTGCAATATATTTAATACTGAATCCTCATGAAATGTTATGTTTCAACCCCCAAAAGAGATCTCCAGCCATGCCTGCTGTTAGGGTTCCGCTTGACAGATTTTTAACTCAAACATTAGAAACACTTCAGTTACCAAATTTCCTTTCACGTTCCACTGTCAGAAACGGAAATTTCATAGCAGTCAATTTCATGTACAAGAGAGTAGTAGACACTGAGCTTGCATGCTATCATACTGTCGTAAGTGATCTTTCAGCATCCGAACCTGAAGCCCTCTTAGATGCTTGTCAGAAAGCAATGGACTTTCTTAAGTTAGAGTACCAATTGATCTATGAAGACTACAACCACATTGAACTAGAGAGGGTGGGTAGCGTTAATGATGCATTCTTTGCAATGCAAATGTATGAAGAAATGATAGATTTGGAAGCAAATTTTTTTTATCAAAGTTTGTAATTAGGAAAAACAAAGATGTCCTTAGTCTAGTCGACCAAATCCATAGCGCTTCAAAGGATTTAATTGAATAGATATGTACTGGGCCGTTTTGCCCTTTTCCTTGTTTTTCTGTTTACTAATAGGTTGTTTGGTGTATGTGTTTACCATATTTACCATTAATATAAATCATCTTCTTTTCTTGTTCTCTTTATGTTCATGTTATCGTCGTAATTTAGAGCATTTTTAGTATTTAATTACTAGTTATTTTGTACCATTTTAATAAATTTTAATAATGGTTTTTGTATATTTTCTTCATTTTATGTATCTAAGCCAATTTGTGTGTTTTCTAGGCACTTTCGCAAGGTTTTCGGCACAAATAACCAAGTCGGGGCTTAAGGCGACAACTCGGGAGTAAAAGGGACCAGAAACAAGGAGTTTTAGTGACAGCAGCGTACACCTCGTCGTGGATGTGTGCTGTAAGATAAAAGTCCAATTGTTCACACTAGGACAGATTTGACACATTTTCGTATTTTTAACGTATCTCCCTCATACGGACTCGGATTGAGGCGATTCAAAATGCGTTGGAAAGCTAAGAGAAAGATGAACAAGTGACTGATAGTAGTTTCTCCAAATTCGAAGTGTATCAAGCCCAGAAAATTCCCAAAGTTGATGAACATGTTGAAGCCTATGATTCCTTTCCCACCTTTACACATTTCTGCTCGTTGAATCTTCGGAATGGAGAATAATTTCATCTACCACCAAAATGTAAACTAATATAAACAGATCTTAATCTAAATCTAATTGTTAATGTGTTTGTAATTATTTGGTAAGCAACTTGTGTACGGCAAGATGCCTTTTACAAAATTGAACTCTAATCTCTGACTCATTTCTGAGTCAGAGTTTCTACATAAACTTTGCTCTAATCTTAACTCTCAATCTACATCTTTTCTCTCCATATCAACTCTTTATTTATAGATGTTGAAGAGTCATAATTGAAGTGATGTGTCCGTTGTGAAGAGTCGTATCCGTTGTTAAGGGTTGTGTCCATTGGTTAAAAGTCGTATCCGTTGTGAAGAGACATTTCTATCCACCCGAACGGACATATTTCTTGGAATTTAAACATGTGAAATTCATGTAGATGTTAATTCTGAACTTGCCGAGAATGGTGAATCTCAACCGATATTAGGGGAGTAAAATTCTGGTCTTCGGAACGCAAGCTGAAGGAGCTGGAGTCAGCGTGTCGCGACCGAGAATAGGGAATCTCGGTCGCGGCTCGGAAGTTTTTTCCCGACTCCGGCTTCGTTTCCCGTCCTTGTTTCGGTGCGTTTGATTTTCTTCCTCTTTGACTCTTTTCGTAGGGTTTTTCCTTCATTTTTGATCTGTTTTCGTTCCTATTTGGATTTTACCAAATATTTAGGTACCTTGCATGAAAGAAACATATTTGGACGTAAAAGTACTCTAAATAGATATAATCAACATGATTTCGTAGCAAAACTGATGTAAATATTAATGATATTTTAGGTATATTTTGGGCTTAACAAATCTCCACACTTAATCTTTTGCTAGTCTCGAGCAAAATTTCACTGAATTTATTCTTTAAATAATCTCTTTACGAAAATAAAACATATATCTTTGAACTCCTCTTTGAATTTGTTAAGCCTAAAGATTAACTTCGAATGGCAAATTTATACGCAAAATATCAAACTAACTAGTATAAAGGCGATATGTCATTCGTCTTGTATTTCAATTTTTAAATTGAAGTATTCGGGACGATATAACCACGCATGTTATTGAGTCTTTCATCTCAAGACATTTCAAAGCACAAAATTTCCTTTCCCAAATCTAAACTATTATATGTAATATGAATATTAAGTTTAATTTATATGCTTAGTTACGCCCGTGATAAGGGTGGTCTCGATCGTAACTTTATATGCATTTTATTTTGTGTTTGCTTAAGAGGTACCGACCATGCCATGGGTGGACGCAATCGTTACTTTAAACTTTAAACACGCTTAATTTTTACTTTAATTTTAACGTTCCTTCCATACCTCGACTGTGATAAGGTTGGTCTCAATCGTGGCCAAAAGTTAAGAATATGACTAATTGATTTAATTAACATGAGTTATAAAAATAAAATTGGGAAAAAGAAATTTAGCACATTCATCCTATATTGACTTAAAATTCAACATGTATTATGGCTAAAGTTTCCTTAAAAACTTCAATTGGTGTTAATGTAAGACAAAATCAAAACCGAGCTAAAAATTGTTAGTTCAATTTAATGCCTATAAACCTAATTGAAAATTGAAAATAAGATTTATTGTATCATGAATTTGCATGATATAAAATAGAGATTTAAATAAAGAATTTATTATTTAAATACATTTACTCGAGACAATTTTTACTTAAAATCGTGTCGAAGATTTGTGAAAATTTTGAAAAATATTACCCGTATAGAAATTTTAATTCTAATGATAACCTAAAAATAAATCATTTAAAAATGTTGCAAAATGTATAAAATGTGTTGCATTAGCATGTTATAGTTGTTGCATTTACATTTTATTTATCAAGTGATTAAAACATGCATTTATTGGATGGTATTTATTCTTATTCGTTGCAATCATTCGTACTAAAAATAAAACGATATATGTAATATCTCATCCCACACTTAATTTGGACCATGTCCTCATTGGTGCAAAAATGGATAAAACACGAAAAATATGTACGAAAATAAATCATACGAATGAAGATAGAAAAATATGAAAATTAAATAATAAGAAATAAATGAATTGAGAAAAGATAAGATAAAACCTATTCTTGTGAAGGGTAATCCGGTGGAGACGGTGTTGTCAAAATGATAACATCTGACGTCGGGTAGACTTGTGCTCTCACCGCAAAGTGTTGATATTTGTATTCACCTCGGTGATTCGTAAACTCATCTCTTAGTTGCCTTCAACAATATCATCCAATCGCAAAGTCATTTTACGATTTGTGTGCAGTCATTTGGTTCAAAATGTGTTGCAAATCAACTTGATCATCAACATTGTTCGCTCTTCTTCAACATGCTCTTGTGCTTGTGCTTTTGTTTAGGCGTCAACATGCTCCTCCTCCTCACTGTCTTCTTTTTCATCATCATCACCCTCTTCGGTACCTAACCCTGGAGAGCTATAAATTCCTTCACCCGTGCGAAGATTAAGATACATAACACGTTCTTCATAAGTTATAAACACGGGGGTAACCTTCTTTACATAAATCCAAAAAAAAGGTAAATCGCCATGGTAAGAGAGGTTTCGGAAATCCGTCAATTCACCACATGCTCCCATAACAAGTCCGTAATAAAATTACCCAAAGGTACTTGCTTAATTTGGGATAAGGAGGCACGGTGTAAATTGTCAAATAGCATGCCAATGATATTAAGTTAAAGACCTTTGAAAATACAATCAAGCACGAACAAATCAATTTATGAAAGTAGAATATACAATTATCCCGAATCAACTTGCTAGAGGTGGTCTTAGGGTAAAAAGTAACTTGGCCGGATAAATCCTGCCAAATGGCGTGAGTATCTAGTTCTTTAGGCTTTTTGAACAAAATTTCTAGTAGGAAAACCAAACATCTCACTCATTGCTTCATAGTCAATGTCATACCTAAACCCATTATTTCTAAAAGAAATAATCGTCTTCGTCTTATCAAACATCAAGGTGCGGCATAATCTAACATCGAAAAATAATTATGAGGAAGTGATTGAAAATTGCTCCAAAACACCCGTAGCATCCAAAACAAGAACTCGTAATCAAATGTCCAAAGGAACTTTGCTTAATGTTTGAAACAGAAGCATGGACTTAATTGTCAAAAAGCATTCCAACGTTAAGCTACCATAAAACCCTTGAAGATGTAATCTAATAATGAACAAATAAATCCTGACTTTGAACCCTTGACCTTGTAACATTCCCAAAAAATAAAATAGGATAAAAATTTATTAAAATAAAAAGTACTAGTATCCTTTTTTTTTTTACAACCAAAGAAGCATATATTAAGAATCAAGAAGAAGCATATTACATGTCACGTCTGTGTCTAAATTTCTAAAATGTATAGTTTGATATTAGTATATATTATAATTATTGGGTGTGTAAAGTTAATTTGGTGTTATAGGAAAAGTTTGGAGTTAATTTGATGGTTTTATGTGTAAATAAAAAGTTTAGAGTAACTTTTAAAAAATTATATAAAGATGGAGGATCAAATATGATTTTTGCCAAAATTGAGATACAAATCTCAAATCAGGCGAGGCGGTGGTTGTGATGACCATCGTCATCTTTCTTTTCCTTTTTCCTTTTCAATTTCTTTTAAATTCATGAGTTTTCTCTGAACCGTTTCTCCACCGTTTCTTTGATTTATGGAGATTCGACCGTCCGAATTTTGAAATTGGAACCATAGCATCCTTACGTATAGATCTAAGTCCTAGTCGAAAAGTTTTTGAGTTTCGGCAATGTTTGGAGAGAAACGGCTTAGACAGGATTTAGAGGCGAATTGAACGAGTCTGTTTTCTTCAATTAGTGACTAAGGTAAGTAACTATCAACTATATTTTGAGTTTTATGTATATAGATATATATATATAATCAAAGAATTTTCAGAAATTGATATTTTGGGGTTACACAGGAATTTTGTAAAATTGAGGTTTTTCACGATTTTGTTTTTATTGTGAAATTATGATTCAAATGAAGCTATTGACTATGTTTCTATATGAATTTCAGATTTTACTTGATTATGTTGATTTAAGGTTTAATTTGATTGATTACCTTTGGAATTTTTATTGATTAAGGATTGATATTTTGAATAATTGTGGTTATTTTTACAAAAGAGCTAATTGTAGCCAAATGATTTATGATTATGAAATAGTTTGGATTTGATTGTGAAAAGAGATTTGAGCACGTTATGATTTTATGATTTTATATCCATCTAGAGTTATCCGGATCGGTGGTTTTATATTTGAAGACCATGTTCAGTGAGGGACATGGCCTGTGTACACAATGTGAAGACCTATTGGGTATGGCAGCGAAGTGTTGGGTAAGACGATATGGGATAGGCAATGTTAAGAGACGTCTCAATTATATATGTGGTTATGGATTGATACTTAAGGGGAAAAACTCAAGGATGGATACAATGTTTTAAGTTCATTTGGATTATATTTTCGGTTATGATTGATTTTGATATAAGGCTTTACGTTTAATTGATTACAAGTTGGTTTGATAAAATATTTATTTGATTACAAGTTGGTTTGATAAAACATTTATTTGATTATAAATTAGTTTGATGAAACGTTTATTTATTTTGATTCGTTTTGACAAGATGCATTATATATACAAAGTTATATGAACTTAAGTTTTGAGTATATTTTATAAAGTTTTGATTAAATCTTTTAATAAATGTATATATGTAGCTATGTTAAGGAAAGTTGATTTTTATAGCTGATAGTTTCTTATTGAGATTTTTGTCTCACGTTTTTAAATGTTTTTAGGTGAGAAAGTACAGGATATAGAGAAGGTTACCGACCGATTAGGCGAGGTTTGGAAGTTGGCTGCTTATTGTTAGAATTATGGTTAGAACTTTGGTATTGCAATTGTAATATAATGATATTTGGATAAATTGGAGACTCCTAAGTATTGATTATGATCTTTCTATTTCACGCCCGATGCCGATTGGGGTTGTCTAGGGTCAGGTGTGACAGTTTGGTATCAGAGCTCTAGGTTATCTTCCTCGGACATAGTAGGTTAAATTCTTCGGACCTAAGGTTGATAGTAATTGAGGAATTGATATTTGATGATAGCTAAGAAATAATCGATAGTAATTGAGGAATATAAATATTTGGAGATAGCTAAGAAATAATTTGGAATTTTTCGAGGATTGAGTAACTAGCTAATGAGGTGTAAAAACGAGATTTGATGGTTAGCAATATCTATGTGTATGACAAATAGTAAATTATTTGATAGTTGGTGATATGGGTTATGAGTAAGTCATAACATTGAGCTAGAGATATAGAGAATTGTCTATATAGGTGCTGCTGGAAAATCAGATTCGTACCTGAATCTTGTGATGCATTTTTAGACTAGATATAGGCCGAATCTGTCATGGAGTCCTAAATGAAAGTTCTTTATTTTTGTGTTACGTTTCCAGGGTTTTTTGAATCGCCTTAATCAGACTCCGTATGAAGAAGTTAGGCTGGAAACGATATATGTTGGTCATTTTAGCTTTGAACCAGAATTTGGTTTTTGTTTTGATTTTTCTCCTTAGTATGACTTGGAGTTGATATTTGAGAGTTTAATAGTTAGCTTAAAAATATACGTATCTCATATGTGAAGTAAGATTAGGAGACTTTGAAATGATATGATGAGTTTTGAAGTTAATATATATGTGATTAAGAAAGCGAAAATTTGGAGATTTCAACTAATTGTTTTGGATGTTGATTATAAATTGGAGATTATGATAGGAGTTTAACAAGTTATGGAATCTTAATTTGAATAAATGATATCCGAATTCAAAGTGCAGATCTATTGTTGAACTTTATCGGGTTGAGGTTTAGAATTATTGAGAGTTTTATAAATGATGTTGAGAGAGATACTGATGTTAGTGATCAATGAGAAGTAAAGTGTGAGAATATATTGGAGTTCATGATTTGATGATTAATATGAAAATTGGGTAAACTTAAATATTGTTTGAGGAAATAATTAGGATATGAATATTGAGGATATTGCTTGGAGATTTCAAAAATTTTCACATTGCGATTTAAGTAAATCGTATTTGTTATCCATATAGTTTGATGAGAAACTTAAATTTATTTGGAGTTATTAATGGGATGTAGGATGATGGGTATAAGAATGATCTATATTAAGTTTTCCTTATTGTAAGGATTTGATTATAGAGGTTTTACGAAAATAAATAAGTCAATGTGATATTCATAGAGGAAATATGTTATCAATATAAGGTTTATATTTGATTGATGATGATGACTTGGAGTTCATATTCATCATGATTGGAGTGAAAAATTATAGATACAAATATTGTTATTATGATGAAATAAAATTATATATTGATGCAAATCATTATTCGAATTATTTGAAGTTTAAGAAAAATATAATATCATACGTACTAGTGGTTCAAAAGTGATATTTTTGAAGTCTATGGAACTTTGAGATAGGTGAACTATATTTGATATATACACAATTGATGGAATCAATTGCGATTTCAATTTAGGAAAATACGAATATAAGGTGTAGCATATTATATAAAATTGGATATATGATATTTGAAGTTTTATTGTCGATTTATTGGTAATGGAATTGACTAGGTTGAAGTTTAGAGTTACTAAGAGTATCTTTAAATGGTTGTTACAAAGATATCGATATTGATAACTGATGGAGTTAATGGAATGAAACATTAGAATTTGTGATTTTATGATGATTATGAGGAATCTTGATAATTTGAAATAATTTTGTGATCTTGGAGATTATTTACGAAAGAAAATTTAGGAAGAAAATTTAGATTAGAGAATGTTAATTTCGAGGACGAAATTTCTTAAGATGGGGAGAATTGTCACGTCCGTGTCTAAATTTCTAAAATGTATAGTTTGATATTAGTATATATTATAATTATTGGGTGTGTGAAGTTAATTTGGTGTTATAGGAAAAGTTTGGAGTTAATTTGATAGTTTTATGTGTAAATTAAAAGTTTAGAGTAACTTTTAAAAAATTATATAAAGATTGAGGATCAAATATGATTTTTGTCAAAATTGAGATACAAATCTCAAATCAGGCGAGGCGGTGGTTGTGATGATCATCGTCATCTTTCTTTTCCTTTTTCTTTCCTTTTTCCTTTTCAATTTCTTTTAAATTCATTAGTTTTTTCTGAACATCTCCACCGTTTCTTTGATTTATGGAGATTCGACCGTCCAAATCACTTGAAATTGGAACCATAGCATCCTTACGTATAGATCTAAGTCCTAGGCGAATTTTTTTTGAGTTTCGGCAATGTTTGGAGAGAAACGACTTAGACAGGATTTAGAGGCGAATTGAACGAGTCTGTTTTCTTCAATTAGTGACTAAGGCAAGTAACTATCAACTATATTTTGAGTTTTATGTATATAGATATATATATATAATTAAAGAATTTTCAGAAATTGATATTTTGGGGTTATACAGGAATTTTGTAAAATTGAGGTTTTTCACGATTTTGTTTTTATTGTGAAATTATGGTTCAAATGAAGCTATTAACTATGCTTCTATATGAATTTCAGATTTTACTTGATTATGTTGATTTAATGTTTAATTTGATTGATTACCTTTGGAATTTTTATTGATTAAGGATTGATATTTTGAATAATTGTGGTTATTTTTACAAAAGAGCTAATTGTAGCTAAATGATTTATGATTATGAAATAGTTTGGATTTGATTGTGAAAAGAGATTTGAGCACGTTATGATTTTATGATTTTATATCCATCTAGAGTTATCCGGATCGGTGGTTTTATATTTGAAGACCATGTTTAGTGAGGGACATGGCCTGTGTATACAGTGTGAAGACCTATTGGGTATGGCAGCGAAGTGTTGGGTAAGACCATATGGGATAGGCAATGTTAAGAGACGTCTCGATTATATATGTGGTTATGGATTGATACTTAAGGGAAAAAACTCAAGGATGGATACAATGTTTTAAGTTCAGTTGGATTATATTTTCGGTTATGATTGATTTTGATATAAGGCTTTACGTTTAATTGATTACAAGTTGGTTTGATAAAATATTTATTTGATTACAAGTTGGTTTGATAAAACATTTATTTGATTATAAATTGGTTTGATGAAATGTTTATTTATTTTGATTCGTTTTGACAAGATGCATTATATATACAAAGTTATATGAACTTAAGTTTTGAGTATATTTTATAAGGTTTTTGATTAAATCTTTTAATAAATGTATATATGTAGCTATGTTAAGGAAAGTTGATTTTTATAGCTGATAGTTTCTTATTGAGATTTTTGTCTCACGTTTTTAAATGTTTTTAATGTTTTTAGGTGAGAAAGTACAGGATATAGAGAAGGTTACCGACCGATTAGGCGAGGTTTGGAAGTTGGCTGCTTATTGTTAGAATTATGGTTAGAACTTTGGTATTGCAATTGTAATATAATGATATTTGGATAAATTGGAGACTCCTAAGTATTGATTATGATCTTTCTATTTCACGCCCGATGCCGATTGGGGTTGTCTAGGGTCAGGTGTGACATTACAAATAAAATCAGGGGGTACAGAAAACCACTCACCCCGATGTAAAGGTAAAATACTACTTCTAGCTAACAAATGGGCAACAGAGTTTGTAGAACGACAGACAAATCGAATAGAGCAATTAAAAAGCTCGTTCAAAGAAAAAATGACAATCATTGGCTACGATGTTAAAAGGAGATGAAACCTCTAACGGGCGGGCCATAGACTGTACCACGATCAAAGAATCTGATTCAATGATTACATCCTTCCATCCACGTTCTTTGATCCAACTGAGAGCTTCACGGACCGATAGTGCTTCAATGAATGATGCATCATGGTAATTCTGCAAGATACCATTTTTAGCCGCAACAAATCGGCCCAACTCATCCCGTACGATACACCCAAACCCAGCCACATTCTCGTTTGCAAATGACGCACCATCCACATTTAGTTTTAGAAAGCCTGTTGGAGGACGTTGCCACACTGTCGGACTTGGCACAGCCGGACAGCCTGAAGGAGAAATCGATTCCTGCGCTTTCTTCCATGCCTGTAGAAAGGAACCGGCCGAATGGTAGAGGATCGAGGCGTGTGAATCCTTCCGATTCCACACAATGTCGTTTCTATAACACCAAATAATCCACCATAAAACCGCTACAAGCTCAACAAGCTCCACCGGCTTAGAAAAGATCTAGCCCCAATAATAAAAAATGTTATAAAATTGGGTTCCCACATCCCCAATAGACGAGAGAGTCCAAATAGCTCGAGTCATAGTACATTTGAGAAAAATATGATAAGAATCTTCCACCACCCCATGACATAGCTCACATAAATCTGAGATAGGAACCCTCCGAGCTTTCAGCGCGACTTTAGAAGGGAAACAGCTAGCAAGAACCCGCCAAAGAAGGTTCTTAACCTTAGGGGGCACTTTAAGATTCCAAACTTTATTCCAAACTGGAGAATTGCTGAACCAATTTGTTCCAAATCCAGCCATAAGTTTTCGGTACCCACTTTTAGCTGTATAGTTGCCCCGTCGGTCATCCTGCCAGTACCACCCATCATGATCAATCCGATTAGATAAAGGGATACGGAGAATAAGTTCTGCATCCCGAGGGACAAAAATGCCCGAAACTAACCCAACATCCCATGACCGCCGACCCTCCTCTATAAGATCAGCCGCCACTTCCACCCCTAAACCATCCAATTTTTCACTTTCAATATATGGGAAATGATCGTTAGGGAGCCACGGGTCATCCCAAATCCGGACCTCACCACCTGCCCCTACAAACCTGCGAATACCTGACTTTATCAACTCTTGAGCACCCATAATACTATGCCAGATAAAGCTAGGCCCATCAGATAACGATGCATCAAGAAAAGAGCTATTCAGATAATAAAGAGCTTTAAAAACTCATGCCACAAGAGACTCAGGATTTGAGCTAAGTCGCCAACCTTGTTTAGCCAATAAAGCTAAGTTGAAATTATGCAACTTCCTGAACCCCATTCCACCAAATTTTTTAGGGCAACACAACTTATCCCACGATTTCCAGTGTAAACTACCTTTACCAGAACTATCCGATCCCCACCAAAAAGAATTCATCAACTTTTCAAGATCATCACAGATATTCAGAGGAAATAGGAAGAGACTCATGGCATAAGTATGAAGCACATGCACAACAGATTTGATCATAATCTCCTTTCCTGCTCTTGATAGAAACCTGGCTTTCCAACTCTTTAATCTAGAGCGCACCATGTCCTCAGCAAAGCCAAAAATCTGTGAGCTATTCCTTCCTACCACCGGAGGTAGACCCAGATACTTATCCGGGATGGCTATAGTGGAAACGCCCAAGATATTACTAATTTCTGCACACCCACCATCTGGACAATTTCGACTGAAAGATATAGAGGATTTTGATAAGTTTATTTTCTGTCCAGAAGCACACTCATAGTCATTTAGAGCTTGTTTAATTGCTGAAGCTTCTGATCGATTGGCTCCAAAAAAGAAGTAACTATCATCAGCGAAGAACATATAAGAGATTGCTGGCGATTGGTCCGTAACAACACAGCCTTGGATCCGACCCTCTAACTCCAGCCGAGATAAGTAGAGAGAGACCCTCCGCACAGATAATAAAAAGATATGGTGACAGCGGATCCCCTTGACGGAGTCCCCTCTGTGGAACAATAGGGCCCACTACATGCTTCCCATGGACAACCCTATATTTAACCTTTGTAACGCACTACATTAATAGGTTAACAAAGCTTGATGGGAAACCAAGTTTCAATAACATTTGCTGAAGAAATCTCCATTCCACCCTGTCATATGCTTTAGACATATCAAGCTTAAGAGCAGCCATACCACTTGAAACCCTTCTAATCCTCTGATGGAGATAATGATTCACCTCAAATGCCAGCATAACATTATCAGTGATTAGTCTGCCTGGGATAAAGGCACTCTGGGATGGAGATATAAGAACATGAAGAACTTTCTTTAATCGATTAGCTAAGACTTTAGAAACAATTTTGTAGATCACATTACAAAGAGCTATCGGTCTCAAGTCAGAAACCATCTCAGGTTTTGATTTCTTAGGGATTAATACAATATTAGTTTCATGAATCCCATCAGGCAACACTCCAGAATTTAACCATAACAAACAAGCTTCAGTAACATGACCTCCCACTACATCCCAAAATTTCTGATGAAAACCGGGGTTAAAACCATCAGGACCAAGGCTTTTGTCAAGGTGCATTGAAAATAAGGCTTCTTTAATTTCCACAGCATTAAAATCACTACAGAGCATATCACAATTTTCCACAGACAACTTCGGCTCCACATTTTCAATAATAGGACCCAAAACACAACCATTCGAGGAAAAAAGCTGGGAAAAGTAAGAGAGAATAACAGAGTCCAAACCTGCACCCCAGCTGCGCCATTCTCCATCTGCATCATGAAGCCTCTCAAAGCTATTCTTTTTTCTCCTATTATTAGCAGCTGCATGAAAAAATTTTGAATTCATATCACCGCCAGCTAGCCACAATTTTTTTGCTCTTTGCTTCCAATACAATTCCTGTTGGTACAGGATATTTCCAGCTTTTCCCGAGCTTCTATGAGTAATGCCTGATCTGCCTCATCGACGCGATTCTTCAGCCTTTTAATCTCAGCTTGACAATCTACAAGTTTGGAAGAAAATCGACTGCACAGCTCGGTTCCCCACTGATACAGCGCCTGCCCGCACTGCTCTAGTCGAACCAAAATGTCGACCGAGCCATTCACATTCCAGGAGCTTACAATCCGATCACGGCAATCAGGTTCTTGAGTCCAGGCAGCTTCGAATCGGAACCGGCGAACAAACACCCCTTCACTAGAGGTCGGACATAGCACAAGAGCTGAATGGTCAGAGGCTGAAGCTTCCTCATTAATGACTTTGGCCGAAGGAAACAATTGAAGCCAACTGGACGACGCTAATCCCCGATCTAACTTCTCTTCAACAAAATTATGATAGCCTCTGCTCTTTTCCCAAGTAAACACATGCCCAATCATAGGGACCTCGAACAGATTACATTGCTCAATCACATCAGAAAAACCTTTAATTAAATTAGGTGGATGTTTGCGACCACCACTCTTCTCACTCTGTAAAGCCATGTCATTAAAGTCTCCAATAATTACCCAAGGCAAAGAATTATTACTAAACAGATCCCGGATCATCTCCCAAGAAGCTGACCTTCTAGAGCGCTCAGGAAAACCATAAAAACCGGTTAATCGATACTCCGGCAAACCTAGTAAAGAGACTTTGACATCAATAAAATTTCTAGAAGCACGTAGCAAACTGACTGAACCATTAATTTTCCAAAGTAAAGCCAACCCCCCACCTTGGTTAATAGGATCAATGAAAAAGAGACCAGAATAAGAAAGACTACGCTTTATTACCTCAACTTTCTCGCGGTTGCATTTCACCTCCATCAGAAAAATAAAGTCGGGCTTAAACCTAGCAACTAAGTTCTTTAACATACAAACTATTCGAGGGCTGCCCATACCTCGACAGTTCCAGCTTAACGTACTCATTCTCCTCGGCGGGTCTGGTCTCCAGAGCCCGCCTGCTGTAAGTTTTTTGAACCAATCACCATTGGAGTTGTATCCACCACCATATCAGAGGTTTTATTCTCAAGTACCTCCTCTTTTCTTCTCCTCTTTATCTCCATTACAATAAGGCTATCCTTCTTGTCTCCTTGCTTTGAGACAGTCCCTTTATTATTTTCAAACAAGGAAACAGTATTCATCACTGTCTTTGTTCCAACTCCTTGTTTCATAATCCCCCCAATAGGACTTTTCGAGTCCGCAATAATTTCCATCGGACGAGCAATTTCAGGCGGCTTTGTCAAGAGCCACTTCGACTGCGGTGTGGGCTGCAACCTGCGGGGCAGCGCACGTAATTCGACCGAGAATGGCCATATGACAGTAGCCGGATCAGGCACATCAAGCAATTTCAGACAAAATCTCTCAGCATGCCCTAAACAACCACAGAAGAAACAAAATATAGGCAGGCGTTCATATTTGAACGTAATGGTTTGCGGAGTCTCATCCGCTCTGCCGATAGGCATGGAAGCACACAAGCTTTTCCGAACATCAAGAGAAACCCTAACTCTTATATACGATCTGCCGACGCCATTGAAGTTGTTCGGATCTGATTCAACGAAACTCCCTAAAGTGTTGCCAATTAATACAGCCACCCTCTCTGACATAAAACCACTCGGCAAATTATGAACTTGAACCCACATTTCCGTATGCATCAGTTCTTCATCACCACATACAACATCCCCTTCAAGTTTCTGCATGATTAAAAGATGTTGGTCAAAAGTCCAAGGACCTCCTTTTAAGATCCGTTCACGCTCCCATGGATGATATAGATCAAACCGAAACAGATTAGGACCCAATGGTTCCACCGTCAAACCTTTTTCCGGCTGCCAGATATCAGCCAAAACATTCGGCATTTTTTGGGTCTTAATAATCCTCTCCGTCAAGAAACGCCCAAGAAAGCTCCAACGTTGAATCGGCGCCGTTTGTACCACATCATCTGCTTCAAGCACAAGCCCCAACTGCAGATTTCTCTCCACCCCATCAATCATATCATGATTATTCGAAGACGCCATTGAAATGAATACAACGACGGGATCAAAATTACAGTAAAATTGACTGGTAAGATACTCAAGTCCTAACCCTACACCTCCTCATACGGGAGAAATTCTTAATTCTTACTTTTAAACATAAACTTGTTCAATGACCAATTAATAATGAAAGAAAATCCTTTTTATCTTTTTACATGTACCAAAGGCTTAATATAATTATTGTTCTTATACTACAGATCTGTGCCTTAGAAATATTAAATCTGTGCCTTAATAAACCCAATAAAATTATCAACCCAAGATTAAACAAACAAGAAAACTATATAGGTTTTATTATTAATAATATCAAACGAACAACGCCGGACTCAAACAGCAGATCCACGACCGACGGGAGGAGATCTGTGCGACGGAGAGAGGTGGAGCAACGATCTGATTCGGACGAAACCACACATAACAGAAAATGCAGATCTGCAGCAAAGAGAGATCGGCGGCAGGAGATCGGTGCGACGGCGAGAGAAGAGTGGCGGAGCAGTGGTGAGGCTAAGCGAAACCCTAGCAAAGCCAAAGGTGCGCGGTAGAAGATCGGTTTTCTTCATCTCTTCGAGCGGCTTTCTTTCTAGGTTTCCTTATTCATCTCTTCGAGCGGCGATCTTTCGGTGAAGGGTGGCCGGCTGGATCTCCGAGATGCAGTGAGAGAGAGAGAGAGAGGGCGATGGCCGGTGAGGGACTGAGCGAGAGAGATGAGATGGAGAGGGGCGGCTAGATTATTTTGTTAGGTTACTCACCATCTAAAGCTATTAGTATTTTACAGATCTCCGAGATACAGTGAGAGAGAGAGGGGGCGAAGGGTGGCCGGTGAGGGATTGAGCGAGAGAGATGAGATGGAGAGGGGCGGCTAGAAAGAAAAAGGCAATTAACTTCCATAGCCCTTTCTTCACATGAAAAAAAACATAATTTACTAGTATCCTTAATGAGCTTGCTAGAAGTGTGCTTGGAATTAAATTCATCTAATCTAAGCAAAATATGTCCAAACCGGGTTGGTTTGAAAATTAATGGGCTTAACAATAAATTGTTTTGTATGATACCCAAACCAAATACTCATCTCCTCATCCCCAACTTCATAAATTGGAACGTAGTTCCTAAATGTAAATCTCGGTAGCATAAATTCTGTATGAAATCATATACTGCTTCCCTTCCTCACTGGAAATAAAGCCGAATGTGGCCACAAAGAGACAACTATACCGAGTGGAGGTGGAAGGCAAAAGCTTGTGAGTAACTGTAGGACCAAACATGGTGTATAAAATTTTGAACTTTTAAGAGAAAAATAGAAAATTAAGGTAAAAGATGAAAAAAAAATGGTGGAGTAGGTTATAGAGTTTGTGTAAGGGATAGGTGTATATATGGGTGAAAATAGGTGTTAGGCAATAGGAAAAGGTTGTAAAATGGATCAAATTTATGCCTATACTCGTCCTACAGGTCGTGTGTCGCGACCGAGAATCCGGAATCTCGGTCGCGACACGGTGATTTCAGAGAGAATATTTCTCTGAAATTTTATGTGCTCGCTGAACTTACCGAGAATTTAAATTCTCGGCCGAGATTCGGCACCTAATGGATGAAAAATGCTTATTCTAACTCCGAATTTATCTTCTCGTCTTGCAATGATGTCCTATTAATGAATGTATTAATACCTGTAACTTAAAAACACAAAAGAAAACATTAAATGCAAGAAAAAACCAAAGGTTTAACCTTATTAAATATTGATTAATGAACCAATTAATGTTCTAAAGGAATTAATGGTAAAACATGAATGTTCTTTTAATGAATTGATTGAAACAATGAATGTGCTTAATAAATTAAATTGAAACATAAATGGGTTTTAATCATAAATGCTATAATTAACTTTCTAAGCAATAATCAGAATATATATATATATATATATATATATATATATATATAAATATAAACATAAAAGATATAAACATGAATTACTTTAAGTGAGTTGAACTTAAAAAGAAATGTTCATGAATCATAAATGTTGAAAATTAATTATCTAATTAATATTCATAAATAGATATATACAGAAACATTAAGATACATGAATTAAACATTTATATATATATATATACAATTAGCATAAATGAAATTTTATTAAAGAAAAACATATTTACATGATTAACATATATACATGTATCATAAACAAACCTATGTACAAACAATTATAAACAAACAAAGCACAATAAAAATTATATGGTATCACTATGAATTGGAGTCTTGTTCAAACATCTAAATTCAAGCAAGAGCTTAAAACATAGAAATGATATAGAAACATAACATTGTAAATACAACGAAATAAATCTAATCTATTCTTCATTCTTGTGAATGGAAATTCTACGTTCTTTAGCCCGATTTAATTTACTTGTATTGTTGATATGTTCTCTTATTGAAGAAAGAAACCAATGACTAAGGACTAGAAGTAATTAAATTTCATGTTTGATTAATCTGTCGTTCTCCAAGAACTTGAAATTAAGGATGGAGAAATTGGTTAATTCACGCCCCAAGGAACGGAAAATTTGTATTTAGATACAATTAATAAAATTCGCATATCCAACTTTCTCGTTCTTCAAACGAGAAGTATATATCAAACCATCTATAAGAATATGTGAAGAATCCACAACATTACTGTAAAAAGAATTATTTTTTTAAAACAGATGAATAAAAACAAATAAAGAATTCATAAATTTTAAGATAAAAAATTATAACATTGAAAAATATGTGAAGACTTTAATTTGTTGGTTTCAAACCAAAAATCATGACTTATAAAAAAATGAAAAGGTGTCTTTTGTGCCTCTTGGTGAATAAAATTTAAAATTAAAAATTAAATACATAGGGAGGAAAATTATTTTTTTATTATTTTATTAAAAAAAAAAATTTTAAAAAATATGCGTGTCATGGTTAAGAATGTAGAATATTAATCATGACATGTCTTGCCCCTTGGCAAGTAATGCTTTGCATTGGTCCTCCCTAATTCTATAGAGATTTTCAAAATCTCATTTGAGATTTAAAAATCTCAGTAACTTCAGAAAGTTATAAGGCTTTTGAAAAATAAAATCTCAGTTGAGATTATCAAATCTCAGTAACTTCAGAAACTCTAAAGACCTTTAAAACAAGAATCTCAGATGAGATTTATTAATCTCTGCAACTTCAGAAATTGTTAAAACATAAAATAAAAGTCACTATAGAGATTTTAATAATCTCTATACAAACATAAACTTAAATTTTGTGTAACTTTTAATTCAATTGAGATTTTTTTTTTTAAAAATCTAAGACACTTTCCTAAACAATTACATAACATATGTTGAATCTCTTTCAATGAATTTTTTTTTAATTTCTAATCTAATTTTTTACTTCTAAATTAAAGACTAATGTATAAACTAAACTAACATAAAATGTAAGAATTTAAAATATGAAATACTAAAAACTAAAAAAAAAAGTGATAATCCTTAAGAATTCTCAAGGAGAATCAAAATCATGGACATAATCAATTACTTAAACCGGTTTTAAATAATTGTCCGTCCATTTTAACTTACCTGGAAAAAGATTTTTTTTTTTTCTTTCTTTTATATATTTTTTAGCATTTTCTTTTTTTTTAGCGCTTTCTTTTTTTTAGCGTTTTCTCAAAGTAAGGATCTAGTGACTTCGGTTAAATGCCCGAATTTCCAGTTCTGCGCTTGAACAAAAACTACACACGTGAACCGAAACTTTCAAAACTATATTAAAAGTATACAATTCCTTAAGGAAATTATTTGGGTTTAGTGTAGGGCGGCCCGGTCGCACTACGCGTCCCCGCTGAGCGAGGGTCCGGGGAGGGGTCCCACCACAAGGGTGTACTGGGGGCAAGCCTTCCCCTACCAATTTATTTTGGCAAGAGGCCGCTCCTAAGACTCGAACCCGTGACCTCTTGGTCACACGACAACAACGTTTACCGTTGCGCCAAGAGATATGATATTTTGGTGAAGGGTTAAGTTTATAGAAAAGAGGTAAAAGGTGTTTGGGAAAAAAAAATTCCTGGAAAAATCATCTGTCTTGTTCCTGATACTACAGTTGCGGAACCTGATATGCAATTTTCTTGAAAAATTTCCTTGCCCTTCTGATGTATTTGCATGCTGAATTTCTTTTCTGTAGACTCCTTCTACGAATTTATAGATGATCAAATCTCTAATTTATCTTCTTGAGAAAACTTGGATTTTTTTTTATTCCTGTTTATCTGCAAACATTAAATAACAACGAGGATTTAGTCCTAGTGACCATCCTCAATAAATAAATAAAAACTATAAAATAAATAAATAGATATATAAACCAAGGTTCGAAATAAAACACGAAAAACATAAATTTTTATTAAAAATTTGGCGTTTCCCCGGCAACGGCGCCAAAAACTTGTTGAGCGATTTCCGCAAGTGCACAGTTTCGCTTGTAGTAATAAAAAAGATATTGATCCCACAGGGAAAGCTTTTTCAACAAAAACTTATTTAAGTGTAGTTTAAATACGACTTTAAGGTTTATAAAATAGATAAACATTATTTGAAATTGGTTTTGAGACTTGAAATTGGTTTTGAGATTTGAAATTGGTTTTGAGATTGATTGAATAAGAATTAGGGTAGAATGTATAGAATGTTAGAAATCAATTCTGTTTTAAGTTTGAATTACTAAACAGAAATGTTTAGTATTTAGAAAAAGAGAATAAAGGTTTTTTTAGTTTGCATTAAGCAAAGAAAACAATTTTAAACTTTGTCAATTATAAATATGAAATATCATGAACTCCTTCAATGTATTGGACCTTGAACTGCAGTCAATCTTTCAGCAAAGAATCGCTGCCTTAACCAACCTAGTACTTATCTTTAACTTTAAAAGTACGAACTTGCTTAAGTTGTTCAACAAAGTTTCCTTGTAATGATTTTGAATTTAACTACGTTTTAATGAAAACATCAGAACCCACTTCCAATCCTTCTCAGAAGTGCTACATAAAAATGAATTGAAGAGAATAAACTTTATTAGATTAAATGTGAATTGATACAAGTTTATAGAGTGAAATCGCATGTAAACTTTCGACGACTTGCAAGTGAAAGGTTGTCAATTCTTTCCTTGGGTTTCGTTAGAGTTTGTCAGACTCTGGGGCGGATCCTCTTACTAATTCTGCTCGTTGAATCTTCGGAATGGAGAATAATTTCATCTACCACCAAAATGTAAACTAATATAAACAGATCTTAATCTAAATCTAATTGCTAATGTGTTTGTAATTATTTGGTAAACAACTTGTGTACGACAAGATGCCTTTTACAAAATTGAACTCTAATCTCTGACTCATTTCTGAGTCAAAGTTTCTACATAAACTTTGCTCTAATCTTAATTCTCAATCTACATCTTTTCTCTCCATATCAACTCTTTATTTATAGATGTTGAAGAGTCATAATTGAAGTGATGTGTCTATTGTGAAGAGTCGTATCCGTTGTTAAGGGTTGTGTCCATTGGTTAAGAGACATTTCTATCCACCCGAACAGACATATTTCTTGGAATTTAAACATGTGAAATTCATGTAGACATTAATTCTGAACTTGCCGAGAATGGTGAATCTCAACCGAGATTAGGGGAGTAAAATTTTGGTCTTCGGAACGCAAGATGAAGGAGCTGGAGTCAGCGTGTCGCGGCCGAGAATAAGGAATCTTGGTCGCGACTCGGGAGTTTTTTCCCGACTCCGGCTTCGTTTCCCGTCCTTGTTTCGGTGCGTTTGATTTTCTTCGTCTTTGACTCTTTTCGTAGGGTTTTTCCTTCGTTTTTGATATGTTTTCGTTTCTATTTGGATTTTACCAAATATTTAGGTACCTTGCATGAAAGAAACATATTTAGACGTAAAAGTACTCTAAATAGATATAATCAACATCATTTCGTAGCAAAACTGATGTAAATATTAATGATATTTTAGGTATATTTTGGGCTTAACAATTAGAAGGATCAAGTACGGACCATAGGGCAGTATACAATGCAAAGAAAATTGAAATCATAGCTTGTTTTCGTAGGGCTTTTACCGAACTTGATCGAATTAGGAATGTAGATACCCATTTTTATCCGGATCAATTTTTAAGTTTTTAATAAATTTCACTCAAAATTTGAACAATTCATGAATTATCCAGAATATATGGTATTATCTCGAAAATAATTTATTGGAAAAAAATTGTGCTATTAAGGCTAATTTGTCATATTTCGGTATAAATCGGTAAAAATGTCGAATTACATTCAAAATGTGACTTAATATAATTAAGGTACAATTTTAACCTGTTATGAATTTTATTCGAGATATGTGAAGTATTTTGAATAAAATTGAATTTGCTTGAATTCGAGTTATAATTTATTAATTAAAGTTCGGATGTCAATCAATCGAATTAACATTCAATGCTTATTTATTTGTCGTAAACTATATTTAGAAACGCCTATAGTCTGAATTGCAAATTATGATGTAACATCGTATATTAAAAGTTAAAGTTAATATTGACTTTGGTTACGATTTATATTATAATTAAACGTTTAGAATATAGTTGATTTCTAAATAACGAATTATGACAAATGGATTCAAAAATTGAGAAGTTAATAAATTAACGACAAATAAACGCTTAAAAATGGAATTTTTTTTTTGTAATAAATAAATATTGCATTATTAATATAAATATTTCTCTTTGTTATTTTTGTTTTACAGTAATTTTGACGGATCCAAAGACCCGCTCCTCAATGTCAAAGATACCCGAAGATGCTCACTTTAAAATTGAAGACAATTTTTATATCCCGAAAAGCAAGATCAGAATGCACACTCGATTCAAGAATATTCTAAAAAGTGATCAAATCATATTCAAATGACTGAGTTATCTCGTTGCGGTACAAGTCCAATAAATCGGAAGTTCGGAGAATTATTCGTACGAGTCCAACAAATCAGAAGTTTGGAGAATTATTCGTACGAGTCCGACAAAATCCAAAGCACGGATAATTGTCAGTTCAAGTCCAATTCCAAAGCACGGATAATTGTCAGTTCAAGTCTGATATATTCCCAAAGCACGAGTAACTATCAGTTGAGGCCTAATAAATTCGAAAGCTCGGGATTTTGTCCGTACAAGTCCAACGGAGTTTGCTCGGGTCAGAATTAATTCAAATTCAATCTGGATCCACATCAAGCTCGGGTCAGAAATAATTCAAATTCAGCCCGAGTCCACATCAAAGTTCGGGTCATAAATAATTCAATCACGGTCCACGTCAAATTCTTGTCAGAATTCAGTCCAGCAGCGTGAGTCCGCGAAAAATCACAATTACAATGACCAAATGACATTTTTACCAAAAAAAATCAATAATTCAACAGAGATGATCTCATTCAGCAGGCATTGAGAAGTGAAAATGGGTAAACAAATTCACGAATCAACCCTCAAGGATACAGTAGGAAATAGGGAAAAATGATGAAACTCAATAATTCACAGCAAAATTTTCACTAGGAGAGGTTGGGAGAAAAGATTGAAATTTTTATCACTGTAATAGGATAGTTTCACTGTAACACAGAAGAATGCAAAAGAAAGAGGAAGATGTTCTTTTTTCCTAACACTGTAACACCAGATAATCAATCAAAAGAGCAAGGTTAACACATTTCCATAGAAGTGAGGATCGAGCCAACCCAGCAAACATCTTAAACCAAAGCAATAGAATAGGATCGCGACCAACCCAAGGAGAAGCGAAATCGGAAAAGAGAGAGAGAGGACAAACCGTAATCTTACCTTGCATGTAGGAATAGAGACCGATTAGAACTCCTCAGGCAGCCAAGGACATCATCGGAGTAAACCGGTCATCGCCGGAAGCCCGAGATTGTCCGACCAAACTCAGGGAGTTCTGATTAAAACGAAACAATGCCATGGAATCCGTCTAGGAGAACCCGAGAGAGAGTTGAGGAGAGTGAGAACGGAAAGAAATCTGGCCGGAATCTAGGGGACCGGCGAAGGAAAACGATCACGATAAAAGGGAAGGGAGGTGAGTGATCGGAATAGGAGAGTGGGTAGAGAGAAGAAGAATCACGGAAATGAGAGAAGTGAGAAGAGTTGGGAAATAGATTAGTAATTTGGGGGTTTAGGAATTAATTAGTAATTGGGTCTTTTGATTTGTTTTTTTTCCCGTTTTTGATGGGCCGAAATTGTAAATGGAAGCCCACTATGATTTATTAGATAAGATCTAATTACATTAGATTAAGCTTGGTTTAATAACACTAATTTAGTCTAATTGCACGGTTTCGTGTATCGGTAATCCGTGATAATTAACTGTATACCATTCTCTTATTGACGTCGTAAATAAATTGGGCTAAAAAAAAAATAATGTAGATAATTAAGATTATTTCCTCCGAGGATAAGATACGGGTTAATTCGGGACGAGATTAGTTCATTAAGCGATTATAAATTATATTTTTAACTCGTTCTTATCATTGTTGATGAGTGATCAAATTTTTGGGACCGATTTAGCCTAATGAAAATCACTTATTCATCCGTTTCGTTTCATTACAAATTAATTACATCCCCATTTGTTTAATTTTTCCGATTCGTGAAATAAATGTAAAAGCCTCGTATGTATGTGATATACACGACCCTAATGAAAAAAACAAGGGGTGATAATAATGTTGACTCGAAAAAAAGGGGTTAAATAAATATGATATACAATTCTCTTAAATTAATATCAACCCAAGATACAGTATAAATCCGACGATACGCGCGAAAAAATTCTTCGATGAAGACAAAACTTTGCATCAGCTTCCGCTCGCTAAACATGAATATATATACGTGCCATGTACATTGCGCCCGGAAAAAATAATGAGTCGAATTTCGAGATGTTATCTTGAATCAATACAATTAGTCAAACTAATTCGGCTCGATATGAAAACGTCATTCGAATTCGTAATTAAATTGAATCGATGTGAAAACGTCATTCAAATTTAGAATTAAAATTCGAATCGATGTGAAAACGTCATTCGAATTCATAATTAAATTAATTTGGATCGATGTGAAAACGTCATCCAAGTTTAAAACTAGAATTCGAATTGATGTGGAAACGTTATTCGAATTCATAATTAATTAATTCGGATCGATGTGAAAACGTAATTCGAAAATCATAAACTAAATTAATTCGGATCGATGTGAAAACGTCGCTCGAATTTATAACCAAACTAATTCTAATCGATGTGAAAACGTTATTAGAATTCAAACTTAAACCCAATAACTGTAAAACACGCACCGGTACCTGATTTATATCGACAATTCAAAGCAAAGCAAATAGCAAACACGTAATATCACAATAGTACCGATACGTCGGACGGGGTAGGGTGAGATCACGTCTCTTCCCTACACGTAACCGGAAAAACGAACTTTGAATCTCTATGAAGACCGTCCTTACCAAAACCAAACCATACAGCGTCAATCTAAACAGATAGGGCGACCAATCACGTCCGCACACACATATTTCCAAGTGATGATTGGTGGCGACTCGAAACCTTCAAAAAACGAAAAAGGCAGATCGAGCCGGCCACGCACCCCCACCAGCGAGAAAACCGGAAGCCAGGGTGCAACAAGGAAAATATTGTATGAGTAGAAGTACAATTAAGCAAATTCTCATGTTAGTTTTTAACCTTTAACTTCATTCTCCGTTTTGTGTTTGAACAATTTCAAATTAATTTATGGCAAATTACTTTATAATTTTTACTTTGTTCATGTTAGTTTTGCTAACAAATGAAGTCTGGATTACTCTTGCCCAAGATGAATACCCTTCACAGTTTCACATTCACAGTTCACTCTGGCTTACTTTTGCCCAAGATGCATATCCTTCACATGATTTCTTAATAAATTTGAATGATTCGTATTGTTTTTCATAAGATTTCCGCTTAAGTTCATAAGTGTGGCTGAAATTTGTATACCCATTGTAGGACGCGTGTGGAAAATCGACCCAAAAGCGTTCCTGGTAATCATTCCTTATTGAATTGTTTTTTATTTTATGTTTTACTCTTTGCAAATTATATATTTACTATTGAATCCTCATACAATGCTATGTTTGAACCCCATAATAAATCTCCAGCCATGTCTACTGTTAGAGTTCCTCTTGATAGATTTTTAACGCAAACCCTAGATACACTTCAATTACCAGATTTCGTTTCAAGAACTACAATCGAAAACAGAAATTTCATAGTGGCTGTCTCTTTCATGTACAAAAGAATAGAAAATGAGCTTGCATGCTATCATACTATCGTCAGTGAGCCATCAGCATCTGAACCTGATGCCCGATGGGATGCTTGCAAGAAATCAATGCACTTTCTTAAAGGCAAACACCAATTGATCTTTGAAGACTACAGCCACAAAGAAATAGAGAAGATTAAATCCTATGGTCAAGCTGTTTTTGCAATGCAAGTGTCTGAAGACAGGCGAGATTATAAAGTGGATAAAAAATTAAATAGGGTTATACTTAAGGGAAACAAAAATGTCCTTCGTCTAGTAGACCGAATCCACATTGCTTTAATGGATTCACTTGAATAGATATGTACTAGGGCGTTTTCCCTTTCTCCTTGTTTTTTCTAACAATATAGTAGGTTGTTGTTTGATGTATGTGTTTACTATATAAATCATATTTTCTTGTTCTCCTTATGTTTACCTTATTTCTTATATTAATATTCGACCTTTTTTTTGTTTTTATAACCGATTTCTTAGATGAATACCATTACATTCAAAAATTCGGATATATTGAAGGAGGCAGTTCAGCAACTGTCTTTGCAAGAGCCAATACACGAATTCACTAACTAGGTTAAGATTTCCCACAGAAGTTCATATGTAACACAGTTCTCTTCTTAAATGAAGCCCCATTTCAAATTAAATACACCGGTGAAAGCTGTGTTTCTGAAAGTGTGGCAATGGAAAAGGCTGCACTAGTATGTCTGAACTTTCTCAATTGGCATAAAAAAGTTGAGATTAAGGACTACAATTATGCTGAATTAAGGGGGAGGAAGAGAAACTTATCTAATTTGATAGCAAGATTAGAACAAACAAGTACGGACCGATGGGCAATATACGATAGAAAGAAAACTGAAATCAAGGAAATGTACAACAGGGTTTATACCGAACTTGATCGAATTATAGGGAAATAATGTCTGAATAGAAGTATATTTAAGCAAATTCTCATGTTACTTTTTAACTTTTTACTTCATTCTTCGGTTTGTGTTTGAACAACAACCACTATAATTATAATCATTTGGTTCTGGATTTGAATATTACTATTGGATTCAATTCAGCTTTATTTCGATCCGAATCTACAGGCAAATCTAAATTAAAATAAAATCTTACGATTCCATTCAATCTTATGAAGTTGAAAACGAGGTAGAAAACCATAGTTAGAAATTCAAACTCATCTTCTCTACTTAGAAAACCATAGTACACTCTAAAAATAATATACATAATTGACTCTTAGTGATTTAAGAATGACTAAGATATATCATCTCCAATAATACTCCTTATATTCACTTCTTATTTATTATTTTTTTTTATTGTTATTGTAATATTATTATTAATTGTTATATTTATCAATAATGTGAGGAAAGAGACTCATCAATAATAAATTATTAATAAAAAATGAAGTTAAGAGGAACTAAGAGGTGGAGAGAGGCTATCTATTAATAGAGATGATGGATAGACTCTTAGTTATTTGAGGTGTTGAATTTTAAATCTCTCTCCATAAATTTTAACTTAAGAGCCAGATTATGAGGCTGTTGGAGATGCTCTAAGCTATTAAATAGAATCATTGTGAATTAGTTCTATTAGGATTGCATTTCCACTAGATTTGAATTTTAAGTACTTGGTTAATATTGTTGAAACACCTTTCCACATGATTTTATTTGACAAAATTATTTAAGTATAATTAAATATTCTAAAACACACTAAGTTTAAATGCTTTGATTTATTACACTAATGTGTTTGTTCAATGTTGAGTTAAATTGTTTATAAGACTTAAAGACTAAAAAGGCCAAAGCCCAATACGGAAGTCAAAGCCCAAGTCAAACATATCAAGACCATTCGGCCCGTGTGAGCAAAACGCTGCCGTTGTGTACAAAACGCAGCTCAGCATGAGAAGGATCGAGAAGACCTTCATTGACAACTTCGGAACGAAGCTGCTGAGTTGTATCGACAAAGAGTACAAGACAGCAGCTCAGCAAGAAGAACTTCCAGATAAAGTATTTCTACTTTGGGTAAAGTTCAGAAGACACAGAAAGCTGTCTAGTTAACTTTACCGCAAATGGAGAGACATTCTACCGGACTGACTAAAAGTTGCTCAGCACTGACCGAAGACAGAAGATGCTTGAATCTGATTGGCCAAGAGCACTGAGCAGCACTGAGTGACAACGACAGGAAGCCGTTTCCCTCCAACGGTTATTTCGAAATTTGAAATGACCGATGCCTCAGATGTCTCTATTAATAGGGCCTTCAGTTGCTTCATTACACACAGATCTTCATCAAGCTATTACGCTGACCAAAATTCTACTCGAGTTCTGTGAGAAAAAGCAAAGCAAATACTTACACCAAATTCCATATCTTTCGTGTAAAAGTCTAGAGTGATTATTCAATCATCTAAGGTGTCTTAGAAATTATTGTTTAGGACAATCATTTATCATTTCTAGAGATTAGAAAGGAGAGGCTGAGTACTCGGTTATAGTACTCAGCAAGTAGAATAGAAGTGAGTAGAGGTATAGAGGAAGGTACTTTTGTTATACTCAGCTTCTGATTTGTAAAGGGTTTGTTCTCTACCTTTAAAGAGCTCAGTAGAGGATTCTAAAATCTCGGAAGTGTTCCGGGGACAGGACATAGGTGGAGAGGCTGAACCTGGATAACTCCACTGAGTAACATCTTTCTATCCCTTAAACTCCTTTAATATATTGCTTGCTTAAAAACTGACTTAGTTAAAAAGTCACGCTGAGTTGTGCTTATTGAATATCTGAGTTTAGGAATAGACTCTAAGTGCTATCTCTTGACTCAAGTAAAGAAACTGACTTAGTCACTAGTTGACTAAGCTAGTATCTTGCTATTTACTCAGCGCCGCTGTTCCAAAACCTTTTTGTTAAAAAGTAGTCAGCCTTAACGGACGATAAAGTTTAAATAGTTCCTAACCCCCCCTTGGAACTATACTTGTCATGTTATAAGGGACCAACAAGTGGTATCAGAGCTTAAAAGCTCACTGAACAAGATATAACTATCTTGAGCTGATCCCCACAATGGCTGAGAACAGCACTCGGTTTCTCCTAGGGAATCAGACAACTCAGATTCTCCCTGAGGGACTATCCATTACTCGGCCTCCTCTGTTCTTCGGGTCTAACTATACCTTTTGGAAGAACAGAATGAAAAATTTTCATTCAGGCAACAAATATGAGTGCATGGCTTTCTATAGTCCAAGGCCCATTTGTTCCTGTTGAAACTGTTGATGGCCAAACGGTTGTCAAAGCTGAGACTAAATGGACAGAAGATGATCTCAAGAAGCTACAAAACCATGCTTCGGCTATAAATATGCTTCACTATGCGTTAGATGCTGCAGAGTACAACAAGATTTCAGGTTGTGAGTCAGCATAGGAGATCTGGAAGAAGCTGGAGGTCACCTATGAAGGAACCAACAAGGTGAAGGAATCCAAGGTGAACCAGCACATGAGATTGTACGAGCTGTTTGAGATGAATGATGGAGAAGGGATCTCTGACATGAATGCAAGATTCACCAACATCATCAACGAGCTCAAGAGACTTGGCAAGATCTTCACTAAGGAAGACCAAGTCAAGAAGATACTGAGGAGTCTTCCCAAAAGCTGGCAAGCAAAGAAGACTCCTATTGAGGAAGCTCAGGACTTAACCACCTACAAGTATGATGAACTCATTGGCTCACTGCTGACCCATGAGATCTCAATGAAGAACTTTGAGGTGAAGGAAAAGTCTGAAGACAATAAGCAAAAGTCTCTTGTCATGAAAGCTGACTCCACTGATGGGAGCTCAACAAACGATGAGGAGATGGCCATGTTCACCAGAAAGATGAAGAGGCTGTTCAGAAAGAATGACAAATATTCTAAGAAGCCTTACAAGAAGTTTGATAAGTACAAAGCTAAGTCAAGCGACAGCAAGTACAAGAAAGAAAGCTCAAAGCCCATCACATGCTTTGAATGTCATCAAACTGGCCATATCAAATCAAGCTGTCCTAATCTGAGAAAGGACAAGAAGAACGGCAAGAAGGCTATGGTGGCAACCTGGAGTGATAGTGATGAGTCTTCATCATCTTCAGAAGCTGATGCCACTGAGTCAGCAAAGATCTGTTTCATGGCAGATGAGCTTGCTGAGCCGTGTACTTTTGAGCACGCTGACCCATCCATTGCATCTGACGATGAGGAACAATCTACTGAGGTAATATCACTGCCTCTGCTCAGAAATGAAATGATTAATGCCCTGAGTGATCTTTATACCCTTGTTAAGAAGACTAACAAGAAGGTTAAAGCACTCAACAGGCGATGTGATGAGATCGAGGAGGTCAAGCTGAGTGACCTTCGATATCTCCTTCAGGACAACTCAACTTTGCACAGCAACGTTGAAACTGTGCATAAGTTTGTCACTGAGGTCCAATCAGATTCTAAGAAACTAATGAAGGACATCACATCTATTCAGAACCAACTTAAGGTTCCGAATAAAAGAAATAATCATCTGAACACTCAGTACAAACGTACTAGTCAGCAGAGATGGAATCCTCAGCGGAAAGTCCAGTGTGACTTCTGCGGAAAGAGAGGACACACCACAAAGGTGTGTTGGCATGCTCAGCATTGGGGTGCTGACCAGTCAGTAAAATTTCCTAAACAGAAGGTTAGCTGTGACTTCTGTGGAAAGACTAGACACACTGTCCAAGTATGCTGTCATAAAATAAAATATGATGTTATACCTGTTGAACCTAACAAGAAAGGACCCAAAAAGAATTAGGTACCTAAAAATGACTAGCAATATTGCAGGTAAGCCTGAGGTGTGCTGAGAAGTCAAAGAAGTGGTACGTTGACAGCGCATGCTCAAGACATATGACTGGTGATGAAACTCAATTCATCACACTTGTACGCAAACGATGAGGAAGCGTAAGTTTTGGAGACAACAGAAAGGGTAAGATAGTAGGGTCAGGAACCATTGGTGGCAATCCTACTATTGAGTCAGTCTCCCTAGTCAGCGGACTCAAATATAACTTACTCAGCGTAGCTCAGCTATGTGACAATGGGAGAAAAGTTATATTTGATAACACTGGATGTAAAATTCTAGAGGGAAAAACAAATGAGTTAATTTTAACTACCCCTCGAATAGATAATGTCTTTATGCTGAGTCTAGAAAAGAAGTTTTCAAAAACTGTATGCTTAGTGTCAAAGGAAGAAAATTCCTGGCTATGGCACAGGAGACTTGGTCATGTGAGTATGGACCTCCTGGCCAAATTAGCAAGAAAGCAATTGGTTGAGGGTTTGCCAGAATTAAAATTTGAAAAAGATCAATTGTGTAATGCTTGTCAGTATGGAAAACAAACAAGAAAATCTTTTCATAGTAAAAATGTTTCAACCCAGCGTCCTTTAGAGTTACTACACTTGGATCTCTTCGGACAGTCCAGCCGCTGAGCTTGGGTGGTAGAAGATTTACCTTGGTCATTGTAGATGACTTTTCTAGGTACACTTGGGTCATTTTGCTCAGTAGCAAAGATGAAACCTTTGAGTCGTTTTCAACTTTAGTAAGAAAACTTGAAAATGATAAAGACCTTAAATTAGCTCACATCCGAAGTGATAATGGTGGAGAATTCAAAAACCAACATTTTGTTGAATTCTGTGAAGCCAGCGGCATTGACCATAATTTTTCTGCTCCTAGAACTCCTCAACAAAATGGGGTAGTTGAAAGGAAGAACAAAACCTTGGTTGAAATAGCCAGGACAATGCTGAGTGAGAATAGGCTTCCAAAGTACTTTTGGGGAGAAGCTGTTAACACAGTGTGCTATATTCTTAATAGGGCTCTTGTTAGACCTATATTAAAGAAAACCCCTTATGAACTTTGGAAAGGATGAAAGCCCAATATTGGATACTTTCGTGCCTTTGGCTGTAAATCTTTTATTTAAATACTAAGGACAGCCTTGCAAAGTTTGATTCAAAAGCTGACGAAGCTATCTTTTTGGGCTACTCAACAAACAGCAAAACATACAGAGTTTTCAATAAACGAACTCAAGTCTTAGAAGAGTCAGTACATGTTGAGTTCGATGAAACTAACCCTACAGGAAAAGGCAACCAGCTGACCGAGGATGAACCATACTCAGCATCTGCTGATCAACAAACAGCCGCTAAGTCACTGCCTCAAGGGCTGACCAAAGGTAAAGGTGAAACTCAAATTATTTTCACTGACCAATCTACACCTACAGAGATTGTTGAAACACAACCAGCTCAAGACATCAATATCCCAAAGGAGATCAAGATTCCAAGAGGATACTCAGAAAGTTTCATTCTTGATGCTGCTGACAACACACTGATGACAAGAAGTCAACTCAGGAGATACCTCAGCAATGTATCATTCGTCTCAGTTCAGGAACCGAAGAACTTCGTTGAAGCTGAGCACGATGAATTCTGGATGAGTGCAATGCAAGAAGAACTTGATCAGTTCAGAAGGAATGATGTACAGGAGTTAGTTCCACATCCAAAGAGTCAGAAGACCATTGGAACAAGATGGGTCTTCCGCAATAAGCTGGATGAAAGAGGGAACGTAGTCAGGAACAAGGCAAGACTTGTAGCTCAGGGCTACAGTCAGCAAGAAGGTATTGATTACGGTGAGACCTTTGCCCCAGTGGTAAGGCTAGAAGCTATTAGGATTTTATGTGCTTATGCAAGTTATATGAACTTTAAATTATTTCAAATGGATGTTAAGAGTGCATTCCTTAATGGAGTTATAAACGAGGAAGTCTATATTAATCAGCCTCCAGGGTTTGAGGATCCTAAGTTCCCAAACCACGTTTATAAACTCAAAAAGGCTCTGTATAGCCTCAAGCAAGCACCACGTGCTTGGTATGAGAGGCTGACCAGTTTCTTGCTGACTAGAAATTATGTCAGGGGTCAAGCTGATACAACCTTATTCATTAAGAGAAAGGGTAAAGATACCCTGCTGGCTCAAATATATGTTGATGATATTATATTCGGTGCTACTAATGAGTCAATGTGCAAGGAATTTAGTAAGCGGATGCATACTGAGTTTGAAATGTCAATGATAGGAGAACTCAACTTCTTCCTTGGACTTCAAATCAAACAAGGCAAAAATGGCATCGAAAATCAAATAAGCAGACAAGCACATGAAGTAACTAGAGATTAACCAGGGACATACCATCAGAAGATTGCCAATGTTTTCCTCTGAATTCATCCAAGGTTGAAATGCAAATGGTTTTGTTAATTGTACAGACTTTGGTGGAAGTGTGCTCAAAGAGTCTGAAGCACAAAATAAAAAGTTACAACTAAATACAAGAGACTGATACTTAGATATGTACAAAAATCATGATCTGCCAAACAACGATAAAGAGAAATAATTAGTGATTATGAGTGATTGCAGAGAGCTAATATTTGGAACCAAATGCACAGAAATTATGAGTGATTGCTAAAATTATGAGTGATATTTGGAACCAAATGCATAGAGTCTTTGAAGATAACCCTTTTGTCGAAGTAAGCATACAAAAACAGATATGGATAGACTACCTATAGTTGGTCTCCAAGATTGATAACAATGGAGTGGCGCATAGGTGGGACATCAATCCATTGGCCCACTCACTTTGTCATCCTGGAAAAGTAAGATGATACCACCAGCATCTGTGTGTGCTCAGTCCCTTTATAAGCTCTAGCTTTGGGCATGGCGGGTAGTTGCTAACTTTAGTGCCAAAGGTTGGACCTTTTGATCCATTAAATGCTTTTTTCAGATACCCCTTTTCAAGTCCAAGATTCTCACATAACAAATCCAGAACTTCCTCTGCTAGTTTGTCTAACTTCCCTGCAAATTCCTTCATCAATTTCCTATATTCATGAGCGAGATCAGGAATTTCAGAAATATTAGATTGGGGAAGATGGCGGATATGGAAGCTACTTTCCCAATCCATATCTTTGATCTCAGTTTCGACAACATCAAGCCCTTTACTTGCTACCATTTCCTTGAATCTCTGCTCCATACATTTCTGGTAATGTCCCTTTGTCATCCTCTCTACTTTGTCTAACAACTCTGTTTCAATTCCATGCTTCACCACCTGAAAAACAAACCCACTTAATTAATTTATTAATTCATTGAACATGATTCGAATAAAGATGGCACCCTCCTCAGTTATGACAACACAGAAACTACATAATTATATCTTTCTATAATTAAGTTGATTTCCCTCGAGTTGTCGAGTTCGAATTCTGGTTTCCCTCGAGTTGTCGAGTTCGAATTCTGGTTTAGCGTAATAGATTTTAATTAGTAAAGGAGTCAGTGACTCCCAACTTTGCCATTGTCCGAAAACTGTGTTTTTACCATTGTGAGTGGATCCACCGTGTGAGAGCTTCCAATGGTAAAACTGTTCTCGTAGGTGGATAACCTATGACTCATTTCAGCAGCAACTGAATGCCATGGATTTACCGCATGAATATAAGATAATTTGACGGTCTGGCCCTTGTCCACTCTGTACAGCAATTATTAAGTAAAAAAAATAAATCATCAACTTAATATACATGAAGCATAACAACTAATAGGCAAATCCATACCGATTATCATAAATTGGATCAAGAAAATCAGAACTTCAGATCAGATCAACTTTGTGAATGAAAAGCCAATATATATATATATATATATATATATATATATATATAACTAATGCAGTCGACTATTACACAAATGTGATACATATATACACAGACACAAACACGCGTTAATCTCAGTACTCTATTTCAAGAAAATCATATTATAACACTTGATAATAGATTAGTATATCAGAATTTAAAAAAGTTCCAGACAAGAAGTTAAAGAATGCATATAACAATTGTGAAATTCCTACTTAAATTTGGAAGTCTCTTCAAGGAGGTAATAGCGAGGCATAGTTAACTATATTCTCTAATAAAATAAAACATGAGGGAAATGTATGAAACTAGAAGAACATCAGCATACATACAACTTTTTCTTAACCTGACCTGATTTTTAAACAGAAGAAAAAAACTACATAATTCGGGATTTATGGTATCTGGCTAAGAACTACAAGTAGGCTTGGCATCAATTACATATAATTGATCCTGACCTTATCACTTAAATATGTTGTCATGACACAAACACAACCTTAGAAACCTTAATTAAAAGGGCTAAACGCATATTAATATCAGGCCTCAGTAGAAAATATTCATGTTGCACTCACATGAAAACAAAATTTATTAGGAATGAAACAAAATAGCTAGCTATGATCTTGAGTGTGCAGATACGAACTCCAAGTCATAAAAGTTCCCGTCTAAGCTATCTATTGTAGCCAGAAATATGCTGGTCATTGCCAAAACTATACCAGGGCCCAGAGATATAAACTAGCCTATATAGAATGCGGCTCTAACTTCAATCCCACAACTATGTATATGGGATGGCCACTGCTACATGTATGCACCCTATAAAATCTGCTAGAGGTCAAGTATTAAATCTGTCAAAAATCATGTAGGATATTCATCCCCTGTAAACTGCAAATAATATTTTGGAACACACGCAAGCAGAAGATATGAAAAAAGAGAATTACATTAACACATCTTATAGGGGAAATAGCAAGCTTATCATGCACTTACAACAAAAGTGCCGCAGAAAAATCTGACTTGTTCAATCCAACCCCAGCAATACATTTTGTGAATGAAACAGAAGTTGTATCAAATCCAATTTTTTCACCCAAACTGAGTTCATTACTTCCAATAACTGTTGAAAGCTCCAATTGTGGAGTTGGATTCAGACCAATGCTGGTATTGATGGCTGCATGCTGATGAAGGTACTTCAAGTCCATCTAAGACGCAAAGCATTTAAACAGAGATCTTAGTATGCCTTCCACCATTGTCTAATCTAACTTCGACAAGAAAGAAAAAAAAAGTAAAGCCTTGAAATCTCCACAACATTTGAATAACGACCTCGAGGGAGCAAATATTGGGGGAAAATAACAAAACCTTTAGATTTTGTGCAGAAGAGGTGGAGATCGAGAGGTGGAGGAGGTGGAGGCGGCAGTGGAGAAGCCGCTAGTAGTTTCCGGCGCCGTGAGAAGTGGAATGACCGGAGATACGAACGACAGTGTGCGAAGTGGCGGTACGAGATCGAGGTGGCGGTGTACGAGGTGGAGGTTGGCAGCAATGGAGTGGAGATAAAATAAAACCCTAGAAAATAAGGAAGGAAGCAGAGATGGATACAATTAGTGAATGAATAATGGTTAGCAAATTAATTGTGTAAAAATTCTACTAATATTTAAAATTTTAATACTTGTTATAATTAGTGAATAATTGATAAGAAATAAAATTGGTTCAGATGGTTAAGACGTTTGATGATGTTTCAACTAATTAAAGGTTTGATTCTCCATATTTACATTTTAATTATATATTTTTTCAGTTCATTTTATTTTTAATTAATTTATATGTATTTTAATTATATATTTTTCATTTCATTTTATTTTTAATTAATTTATATGTATCTTTTTTTTTTAATTTTTAGTATTTTAAGAAATATAAAGAAAAAATAATTATATTCAAATAGTAGTTCGTATTAGTTGTATCGCACTTTTAAAAAGGAACGACACAAAGATAACACACTACTTGTGTCGCTTTTATAAAAGCATGTCACAAAGATAACACACTCCTTGTGACGTTTTGGTAAAGGCGCGTCACAAGCTTGCTCTTGTGTCACACTATAAGAGAGGCGATACAAGAAGTAACTCGTTTGTGACGCACGCTCTTCAAGCATGACACAAGTGATGACACAGAATACTTAGTTGTGTCGTGTTTACAGAACGCGCGACACTAGTTACCCTGTTGTGTCGCTTTCTCTTCAAGCGCGACACAAGAGGTGCGACACAAGTGAGCATTTCTGTACTAGTGCATCTTCATCAGTCGAACTAAATATGCCAAGGAGATATTGAAGAAATATGACTTAGAAAACTGTAAGCCAATATCCACTCCTATGGGCACTGATAATGTCCTCTGCGCTGACGAGAAAGGTAAGTCAGTAGACAGCAAGTTATACTGAGGTATGATTGGCTCTTTACTTTACTTAACAGCCAGTAGACCGGACATTCAATTCTCAGTATGTTACTGTGCTAGATATCAATCTAACTCTAAGGAATCCCATTACATAGTTGTAAAAAGGATCCTTAGATATTTGCAAAGCTCAGTGAATGAAGGTTTATGGTATCCCAACACTTATGATTTCACACTCATTGGATACACTGACGCTAACTACGGAAGAGACAAGCTTGAACGTAAAAGCACCTCAGGAGGCTGCCATTTTCTTGGAAGCTGTCTTGTGTCTTGGTTCAGTAAGAAGCAGCAGTCAGTAGCCTTGTCAACCACTGAAGCTGAGTACATTGCCGCTGGAAGCTGTGTTGCCCAAGTCCTTTGGATTAAGCAACAGCTCGAAGATTATGGTGTTCAGACTAAAACAATTGAAGTCAAATATGACAACAAGAGTGCCATTGACTTATCAAAGAACCCAATCCAGCACAGCAAGATGAAACATGTCAGCATAAGACATCATTTCATCAGAGACCATGTACTCAAAGGGGAGATCAAGCTGACCTATGTTCCAATAGATGAACAGCTTGCTGATATCTTCATAAAGCCACTAGCACGTGAGCAATTCAACATACTGAGAGAAGCCATTGGTATGTTTAATCCACTGTCATAAATTCCTAAGTACAATGTGTAATCTATGCATGCTGAGTGTTTACCATGCTGAGTGTTTTTATGTTGAATGAATGAATATCACATGCCGAGTAATTATGCACACCGAGTAAGTTATCTCAGATTGAGTAACAAATTACTCTAACTATCCTTTTTTGCGTAAAACTGACTACTCAGAATTTAGAACGTTTAGAATTCTAACACTGAGTAAAAGATCGTTGCATTTAATGTTAAGCACGCGTATAGCCACCTAGGATGACGTAAACGTACTAAGTACGAATCTCTGCGCCGAATGTGTCATAAATGCCAGAATTCTTGTCGGTTGAGAATCCCAAGGTCAGACTGACACATGGATTCAATAAGATCAACCGATCACATCTATAAATAGTGGGCATTTCCCCACTTTTAGTTCTTTACGCATACAGAACTTTCTGGCAATTCTTATTTTCTCTCTCAAATCCTCAAAACTCTCCAAATTTTCTCTAAAACAATGACAAGAGTTTCCTTGAACATCTCCGGTGCCGGTCACTCTAAGACTAGTTCCGATGAACCCTCCAGACCTTCTGCTCAGCATGAACCTGCTAAGGCCACTACGCCGAGCAAAGGCAAAGCTGTCCAAGCCACCTCCTCCAAAGGAAAGCAGACCAAGGTCAGAACCTATACCAAGGTCTTTGAAAATGTAAGAGAATGGAAGATAGACCACTCAAGGTGGTTCTCTGAGGCTTTCGTGGAAACCGAGCAACCATTCTGTGAATGGATATCAAAGAATGGCTGGACCGAGCTGTTCTCCATCAGAGATCCCACTTACCCTGACTTGGTAAGGGAATTCTACCACAACCTGCGTGTCGCTGATGATAACCAGGACCACTTAGTCACCGAGGTAAAGAAGAAAACCATCTTCGTCAACCCTACCTACCTTGCCAGCTTACTGAAGCTGAAGAATGAAGGAGTAAAACTGAGGAGGTCTAGTGACCATGAAGGAACTGGGTACTCAACCACCTTCTGCAAGCCTGCTGGCCATGTAGGAGAAATCTCCAGTTCCTCTATGGGCCAACATCAGAAGATGGCCCACTACCTGCTGACCAATTACATCTACCCCAAGATTAATTGCACCAGCTCAGCATCCAACTTCGAGCAATGCTTCATATGGCATATGCTGACCTACAAACCAATCAACATGCCTATCTTTCTGATCGCTGGGTTCCAAAGAAGTTCTAAAAATCTGAGGCTGGGCTCACTCATCACCAGAATCCTGATAGATCACCAAGTTGACCTATCTGAGGAAACTGAGGCCCAAGGATCTGAGATTACAGCTGCTGCGCTGTTCGCTTTGAAGTTCAACCAACCGATCAAGAAAGCAAAAGGTGCTGCTGAGCAAACGGCTGAGGAGACAGTCACAAAACAAAGCTGAAGAACAAAGGCCCCAGCTGACAAGAAGAGGAAAGTTGTCCAAAGCACAGAAGCTGTTCCTCCTCCAAAGAAAGTGAAATTTGTCACCAAGGGAACTTCTGCTCAGCAAGGACAAGCTGAGCCAAGGTCAGTTGAGAAAAGACCTAGGCAAGATGAGCCTGAGGCAGAAGATAGAGTGGATGTTAATGAACAACCACTAAGGAAGAAGAAGAAGCCTTCTTCAGAGCTGACTCCAATAGATGCCATACCAACTAACATCGTGGTTCCCACTAACTCACTGTACCTTCAAAGTCAAGGAACTGAAGCTGAGCAACAACAAGATGATGATGTGCTACTGGATAATCAGTTCATCGCACAGCTTGAAGAAGAGTTAGAAGAAGAAGAGGAAGATGATGAGTAGGAACAGGAGGAAGAAGTGAGTGATCAAGATGACTCTGAGGAGACAGGCAGTGAAGAGGAAGATGCTAAGCCAACTAATACTGAGTTGGCGACAGAAGAAGAACAAGAACAAACTGACCAGCACAATGCTGATCAGGAAGAAACTTCTCCTTCTCACTCAGTAGAGTCCATCCAAGCTGACCCCACTCCTCCAAGGACTCAGGGCACAAGAAGAAGACTGGTAAAGGCGCATCAGCCGACTGTCCTTGACTTCACTGTCCAGGAGCCTACCAAAGACCCTTCAAAGATCAAGCTGAAATTTTTCAGACAACCAACTCCTTCTTCTCTGCCATCAACCATCGAAAAGCAAGCCTCTGTTTCTTCATTACAGGAACAAGCCGACTTGAATGCTTCTGCCAACCCAATAATCCAACCAAGCAAGTTCTCGATGTTGCTGCTGCCCCAAGCACTGTGCTGACTCAGGAAACCCCTGCCCCAGTTAGCACTGAACCCATTCAGCCTATCTCTGAACCAATAATCAATCCTGCTGATCAATCAACTTCAAATCAAATCGACCAAGTGCATATTGATAACCCACAACCAGTCACTGACCATGAGCTACACCTAACTCCTCCATCAACTGGTCATACTGAGGAACCTAGGCAATCTGATGAAGGATCACTCAGCTATCTGCATGCCACCGAGTCTGGCAGAAAAATCATCAACTCGGTGCAGTCATTAATCCAAAACCTTCATCAAACTGCTGAACCTGCTACTGGGTCTTCAACAGTTGAGCCTACTCAGCTTTCCCAAGTGACTGAACTTCTCAACGAGGTTCAAGGAATGAAGGATTTGCTGAGTATAATGATTTCTGTTCAAGCTCAACAACCTAAGCAGGATTCTATCCAGAAGCTGGCTGAGCTCCAGCTGACAATGGTTCAACATCTCAACTCCCTTCAGGGACAATTTCAAACTTTGTCAGCTGTGAACACTCAATACGCAACTTCAGCTGAAGTTAAAATGCTCTTTGCCCAGCTTCACACTGAGCAAACCAAGACCAGCCATCAGCTTGCTACCTCTTCTCAATGCTCAGTGGAGCAAATCAGCGAAGCTGTTCGTTTGCTGAACTTAAATAAGCAAGAGATGGACACTGACCAAATGAAGCAGAATGAGATACTGACCACTACCCAAAAGACATTCAACCATGTGCGTCATACCAACATCCAGCATCAGTACTATGACTCAGCCTTGTTGAAGACATTTCATCAGGCTTTTGTTGCGCTGACGGATACAATTACTTGGGTGGGTAAGTCTCAAACTTACATACTGAGCATGCTCAGCTCATCTGCGATTAGTGTACCTCAAGAGGTCTTGGATGATGGCGTTGCTGTCTTCGACGGCATCAATGAAAGCGCCGGTAAGCTTAAGGAGTTGTCAGCCCAACTGACCAAAGCTGCCTTAAACAACTCCTTCAGGTCTCCTCCTCCTCCCGATGCTGACAAAACGGGGGAGAAAGAACAAGCAAGAACTTAGTAAGAGGCTGCTGGAAGTAGTCAGTCTAAGCATAAGAAAAATAAATAGAAATAGGCTAGCTCAGTTTTTATACTTTGTAGTTTCTATGTTTCTTTTTGCTGATGTATGCTGACTACTTTAATTCAATATAATACTTGCATCAATTTTCAAACTTGACTTATATTATATGATGTTGAGTAATTATAATTTGCATCTTCAATACATCAACTATGCTTACTGTTTATAATACTTGTTGATTGTATGCCATGTGATAAAATGTTTGACATTGTCTTGAATGTTTATTAAACACTGTCTTATAAAACTCATTGAACAAAATATACTCAACGCTCTCTAACGTTTAAATCTTCCACTGAAAACTGAGTAAAATAGAATATGTTCCATGAGCTGACCTATATCTGAAAACTGACCTTAGACTTACTCAATTAAACCTTAAAATGTTTAGAGTAAAACTAAGTCAGTAGCTCAACCCTGACGGGGGAGTTTGCTAAGTATATTAGGTCAACTATCATAGGGGAGCTCAACACTGAGTTCTTCGCTGAATAGTTTTGCCAACATCAAAATGGGGGAGTTTGTTGAAACACCTTTCCACATGATTTTGATTTGACAAAATTATTTAAGTATAATTAAATATTCTAAAACACACTAAGTTTAAATGCTTTGATTTATTACACTAATGTGTTTGTTCAATGTTGAATTAAATTGTTTATAAGACTTAAAGACTAAAAAGGCCAAAGCCCAATACGGAAGTCAAAGCCCAAGTCAAACAGATCAAGACCACTCGGCCCGTGTGAGCAAAACGCTGCCGTTGTGTACAAAACGCAGCTCAGCATGAGAAGGATCGAGAAGACCTTCGTTGACAACTTCGGAACGAAGTTGCTGAGTTGTATCGACAAAGAGTACAAGATAGCAGCTGAGCAAGAAGAACTTCCAGACAAAGTATTTCTACTTTGGGTAAAGTTCGGAAGACATAGAAAGTTGTCTAGTTGACTTTACCGCAAATGGAGAGACATTCTGTCGGACTGGCTAAAAGCTGCTCAGCACTGACCGAAGACAGAAGATGCTTGAATCTGATTGGCCAAGAGCACTGAGCAGCACTGAATGACAACAGAAGCCGTTTCCCTCCAACGGTTATTTCGAAATTTGAAATGACCGATGCCTCAGATGTCTCTATAAATAGGGCCTTCAGTTGCTTCATTACACACAGATCTTCATCAAGCTATTACGCTGACCAAAATTCTACTCGAAGTTCTATGAGAAAAAGCAAAGCAAATACTTACACCAAATTCCATATCTTTCGTGTAAAAGTCTAGAGTGATTATTCAATCATCTAAGGTGTCTTAGCAATTGTTGTTTAGGACAATCATTTATCATTTCTAGAGATTAGAAAGGAGAGGCTGAGTACTCGGTTAAAGTACTCAGCAAGTAGAATAGAAGTGAGTAGAGGTATAGAGGAAGGTACTCTTGTTATACTCAGCTTCTGATTTGTAAAAGGTTTGTGCTCTACCTTTAAAGAGCTCAGTAGAGGATTCTAAAATCCCGGAAGTGTTCCGGGGATAGGACGTAGGCGGAGAGGCCGAACCTGGATAACTCCATTGAGTAACATCTTTCTATCCCTTAAACTCCTTTAATATATTGCTTGCTTAAAAACCGACTTAGTTAAGAAGTCACACTGAGTTGTGCGTATTGAATATCTGAGTTCAGGAATAGACTCTAAGTGCTATCTCCTGACTCAAGTAAAGAAACTGACTTAGTCACTAGTTGACTAAGCTAGTATCTTGCTATTTACTCAGCGCTGCTGTTCCAAAACCTTTTTGTTAAAAAAAAAGTCAGCCTTAACGGACGATAAAGTTTAAATAGTTCCTAACCCCCCATTGGAACTATACTTGTCACGTTATAAGGGACCAACAAATATGATTTCTTTGCTTACATTAAATTGCATTTCTAGACTAATATTTGATAGTATTTTAAGTTCAACACGGTAAATCTTCAATTTTTTATAATATCATAAAGTTTAACTGCATCTTACTATTCGATTCGCTTGACGAGTCACGATTACATTACAACATTTATTACATTTCATTGCATTACACTATATCGTACCAAAAACCTACTATATATAATTAGGTGGATGAATGATTTTGTGGTAAATGCAGCAACCAGCTGTCTTCTGCAGAATCTATTGATTGATTACAAGAATTGAAAGTGTCATTTGCTATAGTCCAATTAATAGTCATATGAAAACGTCTTATTGTTTGGTTACATTAAAACTTGTCCCTGAACGATAAAAACGATTGCCCAAGAGACGTAACTGAACGATAAAAACGATTGCCCAGGAGACGTAATTGAGGTTTTGGTCTCAATGGAAAACCGTCCCTCAACGAAAAACTGAATAAATTGCCAATATCATTCTTCCTTGAAATTTTTTCTATAGTCCAACTAATAGTCAAATGGAAACGTATTCTTCTTTGGTTACATTAAAACTTGTCCCTGGACGATAAAAACGATTGCCCAGAATACATAAATTGAGTTTTTGGTCTCAACGAAAAAGTGTCCCTCAACGAAAAATTAAATAAAATTTTCCGCTAATCGGAAAATTTTTCGCGGTGGCCGGAATCTAGCGAATTGTAAAGGTAAATGGAGAGAGAAAGTCTACGAATTAATTGAGGAGAGAGAAATATGATCTGCATCTATTGAGGGGCTATTTTTTTGGATTATATGGGATGGGTTGAAACCATAGAAGACTTTTCCATATATATATATATATATATATATATAAGAGATAAGGTGCAAAAATACCCCTAGCATTTACAGTCAGGAGTAATTTTACACCTAAGGTATACAATTGTGCAATTTTACTCTTAATGTTGACAAGTTGTGTCAATTTCAAATATTATAATAAAACACAGATATTTTGTTCCTTATTCTGCACCAATTGCATATCAGTTTGTTTTAAAAAAGAAGATTTCATATTTTCAGTGATTTAATAATAGATTGAAGATTAATATTTATAAATTCGGTGAAATATTTTGAACTTTTGTATCCAAATCGTATACTAGACAATATATTTTAAAAAAAAGTTTCACGTCTAATTATATGTTTATGATTTGTTACTAATGAATGGTAAAATGACTCACAAGAAAGTCTAGATGACCATAATCACGACTGACAAGACAATTTGATGAATAATATCTGAAATTGGTTAACTGCTAATCAATTAACCAATTATTTTGGTTTCTAAGTATTAGTAAATAAAAATAATAAAAAAATTTAATTTTTACTGTGAGTGAGAAGGCGGGTCAATGACGTGTTGAAGAGATAACACATTTCCATATATTATATTTATATAATATACAATGATGATAAAATTGAATACTGAATCTTGCAATCAAATTTTAATTAATTAATCTTCCAAAAAAATTTAATTAATACCTGTAATACTACAATTTTCCTTAATTTACATAGAGATGGAGATAGACGGGTGAGATTTAATTGAGAATAGAAGGAGTATAATGTTCTGTTTGTTTAGGGGAAAATATTGTGTTCTGAAAAATTTTATGCAGGAAAATAAAATATTTTCCTGTGTTCTGGAAAATATTTTCATGTGTTTGGCTACAACGCTGGAAAATATGTATTTTTGTACGTTTTCACGTTTAGTTTTTTGGGTTTTCCCTTTTTCACGTTTTCTTTTTTCGCGATTTTATTTTTCACATTTTGTTACTTTTTCGTGTTGTTTACGTTTTTTCATGTTTTTCGTATTTTTCACGTTTTCGTGTTTTTTACGTTTTCGTGTTTTGTTTGCATGTTTTGTCTTTTCATGTTTATCACGTTATTCACGTATTGTCACGTTTTTTGTTTTAGCATTTTTCGCGTTTTTTCATGTTTTCGTGTTTTTTGTATTTTTCACGTTTATATATATTTTGTGTTTTGTCACTTTTCGCGCTCATGTTTTGTGCATTTTCAAGTGTTTGCTTTTTATTTTTTTTGCATTTTTGTGTTTTTCGCATTTGTTCACATTTTCATGTTTTTTGCGGGTTTTTTTTTCATATTCTCATGTTTTGTAACATTTTCACGTTATTCATGTTTTTCGTGTTTCATATTTTTCGTATTTTTACATTTTTTAATGTTTTTCTCATTTTTTTAGCCCATATGTATTGGAGAAAATGTTTCGCTTATTTCTTTCTTCATTTTTCATTGACTTGCCACTTATTTTCTTGCTCAAACAAACGGGGCCTAAATGTATCATTTTCGGGTCTCAACCCTAATTTATTTGTGCGCCTCTCTCAAGCTCTTATCCCTTTTCTCTCATTCTTTCTCTCCCAATCTAATTAATTTGTGCGCCTCCATAGCCGGGCCTCTCTTCTAACCAATGGCGGCACTCATTTTCAAACCAAGAACTCCTTTTCTCGATGGTAGTCATCGACACTCCTCAAATGGCACCTATTTCTGTAGCCTTTTCTTTAACAGAGGCCATGAATGACCACGAGGTCCGATTTCGTTTCAAGTAAGGGTATTTGTTTACGTTTTTTCCTATTTCCATTTCGTTTTTCTTTTCGGATCTAACAGTTGCGATCTTCTTTTTTCTTAGGATCCGATGCTCTTTTTTCCGTATGGCTTTAGTATAATCCATTCCTTGGAGCTATTAGATCAGGTGAGATTTTGGAACACGAGTAAATGTTTCTCATTCCATTCACTGAAATAATTTTCTTTTATTTTGCATTTTTTTCTTGTGTGCACACAATTGCCTGATATGATGAAGTTCAGTGTTGGGTATTTTTCATTTATTTGTTTCTGTTTCTATTTTTTGACAAGAGATTTTGACTAGATATATGCTTTTCTTTTCTAAGTGGTTGATGTTGAAGACTATTACTGTCTAAAGGAGTAACTTCTTGAACCTCCATTGTAAGGCCTAGCTATTTTAAAGAACTTATGCACATTGCTCTGTTAAAAATGAAAAGTTTTGGTCTAATAACAACAATTTCAGGGTTAGGCCTCAGAAACTCCAACTAATCTATTAATCATGTAAGAGACTTCAATTAGCTTAAGAGACTTAATTTAAGGTATTCGAGTTTACAGGAGTTTGATAGAAGTGGCTTACATGTTTGGCTTTAACTTTAGAACAACTAAGTGTAAAAAGAAAATAAGATGAACTTTAAGGTGATACTGTTGTTTGGGTCTAAAAATTATTCAAAGTTGAAAGTATTCCATGCACTTTCCTAAAAACATAAGAGATAAATTTAAATTTTATCCCTTTAAAGTACCAAATTTTGCTTGTAAAGGTATTACAGATGTTTTTTTTCTTTTAAACTGGCATAATTGGTTTAACATTTATCAACACTTGGCATTAACAAAAATAGCATGAATCTCAAAATATAGTAAAACAAAAGGCCCTTCTATTAGAGCTATTGATTCTAGCTGTACAGGAAAGACCAAAGAATGTGACTTCAGTGAAAACTGTGTACATCAGCTACTCGAGATATTAAAAAATCTAATTACATTTATAAGATATACCCCCATCTCAAACCCTGCAAACTCAAACTATGTACATTTATTATATTATTAACACAATAACGAACGATCTGCCAAAATGCATGAAATTGCTTCAATTTATCGATAAAAATTGTTTAGAAAGTTTGGTATCATAGTCAAATAATAATTAAATTTATCAGTTCAAATTTTATATTAGATGTAAAATTGACCTTGCTTGAAAATGAGAGATAAAATTTTGCTAATTCTAAATATTTTGAAAGTACTAACATGATATGAACAAATGTAAAAGTACAAAATTTCGAGTACTCAACTCATCCGTCAAATTCATTCATATCATGTGCAGCATTATATGTGCAGCAGATCTTCGACATTTCCGACATGTGCAGCAGATCTTGGTCATTGATAGTCCTAAGTTCGAGCTTTTTAGAAAGTTTTCTAAGCATAACGGGATCACGATCCTTCTCTTTTTGTGTGATGGCTAGATCAAGGTCATCTTTCTTTAGCTCTTCTTAGTTGAGCATGCACAAGTTCAATCTGGAAAATCAATACAAATATCATGCCAATTCTTTACATAGAAAAATTAGAAATCCACAGTTAACCCAATTTACTCATGATTCTCTAACATAATAGAGAAATATACAATAATCATAAACTCAAGAGGAAGAAAAAAAAAATATATTGATTTACCTCTTGATCATATTGTTCATCTCTTAACGTTTCTGATGTTTTCTCTCATAAACTCACTATAAGAGGGAGACCAAAAAATTTATAAAATGTTTTGCCCAAATATCTGAAACCTCGACAATCTCGTCCTCTGTATATGATGAAGTTTTTGCAAAAACCTTAAAAAAAATTAAAAAAATTTAGATAAAATATTCAAGAGTGATATACATAGGGATAAGTATTAAAATATATAATATAACTTACATTTGTTAGATCTTCACAATCACTATGATGCAAAACTATGTCCAACATGTATCGCATTACAAAGTATCCACACTCTTTAGATCCACTTTGTTGAGGACACTACATATAAATTTACAAAACGATAAATACAATTACAAAACCCGACTCCACAAAACACGACTAAACAAAATTTAATATATATGCACCTTTCCAACAATCCATTTTAACGCTTTGTTAACCCCTTGTTTAGGTTTCAACTCTTGATAGGCCAAGAAAGCCCTATAAATTTGAAACAAAAACAATATAGGCATGTAGTTATTATTATATATTGTAATCAATTAGGTAAATAAAAATAACATTAACACAAGTATATAAGTACTTATTCATATGTGGCTTAATTGTACTGTGTCCAATCTCCGATGGAGACGTTATGGGATCAAATGAGTAGACCACACACTTTTCCGTACACATTACTAGAAGAATCCAATGATTCCTGGATTAAAACGATAAATATATGTTATAAAACAATGTTTAATTAATATATACCGAAGTTGCAATTTAAAAAAAATATAAACTTTACAGTTATACCCTTCATGGTATGGGCAGAAGATGAAACGCTTGGCTTTGTATGCAGTGATTGTGTCTACCATGTATTTTGAAGACTCATCTTTTAAACTTTTAGTTTGAAACATGGTACTCGAAATCAGATTCGGGCACATGAATCCAATTGAATCAAGATGATCACTGTACATACTTTTCAAAGCACTGTAGAATATAATAAAAATTAGATATTTAAGTGAAAACTCAAAATTCAAAACAAAAATAAGTTGAAGTTATGTTACATCATGAAAACTTCTAGAACTGAAGTACTGAGCCACTCTCCAGTTAGTAGCTGAGTTACGTCTTCTATTCCAATATGAATCTTCATATCTTCAAAACAACCAAAAACATCCCCATCGGGAACCTGAAACATGTGACTATTGGTATAATTATCCAACATAGACTGTAGTATTTTGCACTTCTCAGACAATTTTGGTAAGGCATCCTTGTGATGATTGATGGGTTTTTTTAGTTGTACAGCGGACTGATTTGCACTTTCCCCATGTTTTCTTTTACTTGTACGCCCATTTGGATTGCTTACCTAATAACCAATTAATTAGTAAATATTAGTGAACATTTATAACGAATCTCGAACCAAGTAATCAAATAAATTATTAAAATAAACCACTTTGTTACTAAAATAGTATATACTATAAGGATAAACTTGTGGTTTTGAATACAATTTATGGATGAAAGACTAAGTAGTTGTTTTTGTCAAAACTAATGTACTTTATAATGTGTTTCAAAAAATAGAGGGACTAACTAGTGTAATATTTGTTGGATTTGATTCTTGTTCACCCCTTTCAACATCTTCCTTCGTTTGTCGTCTTTTAAAGCATATGAATAACAAAAGGAATGATAGTACTTGTACTACCAATATAAACAAAACAACGGCTATAAAAACTTCCATGGCTAACTATCGAAAGCGAATGTGTTGTTCTCCATGTGCTATGTGTCTATATATATAGTAGGCATCTAATTTGAATTTTGTAACCTTAAGTAACGCTGAATTTTGAGTTTTAATTTTAATTTTGGAACATTAATTAACAGTTTTGTTTTTGAAAGCTTAACTATTAATTAATCTTCTAATATTATCGTTACATTAAATTGTTTTGACTACATTAAGATGAGTTAATGGGCTTTTATTATTTCTATATCATAATACTATATTAAATATATTATTTATTGTCAATTATTAGCCTATTAATTAAAGTAATAAAAGAACGTATGAGTTATAAGAAGATGAAAAAACACTAAACGGAAATCCAAAAGTCAGAAACAAACCTATATATAAAGGATAAATTACATCCATGGCCGCTAAACTTCACCCATTTTCACATTATGGCCACTAAACTTCGTTTCTTCCCAGTTTGGCCACTGAACTTTACACTATTTAACACCGGTGACCACTCAATTTTAAATAACTTCTCAGAATGACTGTTAACGACCGTTAACGACCTCAAAATGAAAATATTCAAAAATTAAAGTTCAGAACGACATTTACCATGAAACCACATTTTTTATTTTCGAAAATGACATTGTTTGGAGCTTTCTCTTTCTAAAAATTCACTTTCTCTCTCTTAACCAAACAACACCTAAATGACCTTAAAACGAAAATTTTCAAGAATTAAAATTACTTAAAATATTATTAACGCTTTGGATTTTTTATTTTTACCCGTCAACGGTCGTTTTGAGGTGTTAAAAAGTGTAAAGTTCAGCGGCCATACTGGGAAGAAATGAAGTTTAGTGGCCATAATGTGAAAATGGATGAAGTTCAGTGGCCATGGGTGTAATTTACCCTTTATATATAGGTTTGTTTCTAACTTTTGGATTTCCGTTCTTGTAACTCATACTTTCTTTTATTACTTTAATTAATGTGCTAATAATTAACAATAAATAACATATTAATAAAGTATTATGATATAGAGATATTAAAAGTCCATTAACTCATCTTAATGTAGTCAAAACAATTTAATGTAACGACCATATTATAAGATTAATTAATAGTTAAGCTTTCAAAAACAAAACTGTTAATTAATGTTCCAAAAGTAAAATTAAAATTCAGCGTTACTTAAGGTTACAAAATTCAAATTAGATGCATATTATATATATATATATATATATATAGACACATAGCACATGAAGTACAACACATTGACTTTCGATAGTTAGCCATGGAAGTTTTTATAGCCGCTGTTTCGATTATATTGGTAGTACAAGTACTATCATTCCTTTTGTTATTCGTATATAGTAGGCATCTAATTTGAATTTTGTAACCTTAAGTAACGCTAAATTTTGAGTTTTAATTTCAATTTTGGAACATTAATTAGAATTTTGACTACAGTTTTGTTTTTGAAAACTTAACTATTTGCTAAAACAATTCAACTAATTAATCTTCTAATATGGTCGTTACATTAAATTGTTTTGACTACATTAAGATGAGTTAATAAACTTATATTATTTCATTTTGTAAATTGTATTTATTTTATTTGATATTATTTTATTCGCGAGGAAAATAAACGAGCTGGTTGCGAGTAAAGTTCATGAACAAAATAAATAAGCTGCTTGTGAGCAGATGAGCCGAATTCGAACATAAATTTAAACTCGAAACTCAGTTTGAGCTCGTTAATATTATAACGAGCCGAGCTTAAGCAGGGCAAACTCCGCTCGGCTGGTTTACAGCATAGGGCCATGTTAGAATTTACACCTCCGTCTGGCCCATCTTATAATTTATTTGCTTAATTGTTGGCCCATTTTATATCTCCTCCTCTCCGAAATACGATCTGCAGACTGCCGCCCACCGACCCACACCACACCATCCAGTGCTCTCTACCTCTTCGTTTTCGTTTTCGCCGGACCGACGCCGTCGTAGCCCTTCCCCCTGTCAAGGCCTTTCTTGCTCCATCTCTAGCAGAGTAAGAATCCGTCCTCCATCTCTCCATTGTCTGGGTTTTCTCTTATGTTGGGTTTTTTGTTAACTGTATCTTCAATATTATTTGAGTTATTTCTGACATGTCTTATTGACTTATACTTACAATTTGTAGATGACGTTGTGTTTCTTTGCTTTCATGTGTCTATCTCTATCTCTATCCCTGTTAATTGTGCAATTTTTTTCAACCTACTTTCTGGCACGATCTATAACTCCATTGAAGCTTTCAAGTGACTAAATTACTCGAATCATCTTTTGTTTTAATTATAAATTTTCTTTGATTAGATTTTGAATTCAAGGAATTTCCAGTAGTTTTCGTTACAGTGACATGGTATATGACGAATTGCATAGATGGGACTTTTAGCAAAAGTAGCTAAAAATCAGAATTTGTAAAGGCATTAGCAGTTGCTGTCTGTAATAGTTAACCATAAGACTCCAAATCGACCTTTTTATATATATGATTTATGCAATTGCTAGGTTTGAGTAGTTGAGAAGAAGAGATCTAATTATGTAAAAGAAATTGTTATTTAGAGAGCGTATGATTTACAGAAATAGTTGTTTGAAAGGTTTGAAAATTGATGAAACATAGAAGAAAAACTGTCTTCATTCCTTGTAGTTGTTTTGAAGGTTTGTGGATTAGTTTTTACATTCACATAGCTTCTGAATATCATTTTATTTTCAACATTATCCAACATTAGAAAATACTTTAAATGGTATAGAGAACTTCTATTGGTTAATTAATTTGTGGCTGTTTCCTTTCTTATAGATTTATTTCAAAGCAACATGAACGATGGTAATCATGATTGGAGGAAGTAATTAGGATTTATTGATAATTTCAATGTGTTTTATGGTTGGAGAGAAACATTTTCTAATCTTTCTTTGTTGATTCCGTCACATTGAACTTTATTTATTAACTTTCTTACTGATTGAAACTTGTGTTGCAGATGCATATTAATCCGACAGCGGCTGAAATTGAGTTTTGGAAACACAATTAAGCTAATCCTAATAATATCTTCATCGGGTGATCGATTCCCTCTGCCATGGCTAAATTCATAGCCCTTTCAACTTCCACTTCTGCCTCGTCTCTTGTCATTTTCAGATTATAGTTCGTATTAAGGTTATCAATTTCTATCAGTTTTTGGTTTTTCTTTGTGGTTGTGGTTCTCGGAAACCAAACAGGGAGAAATGGCGCTCTCCTCTCTCATTTCTACAACCAGAACCCCAAACCTCTCCCCTTGTAGAACCCCAACAATAGCATCAAAAACAGTTCTCAATTTCCTTCCCACGAAACACTTGAAGCTAACCACAATCTCAAAACCCTACTCTCTATCTCTTTTCACTGCGAACCCCATTTTCAATTCCAAAATCAAACCCCATTTACGAACCTCCACCATCCGATGTCTTTTTACTGGGATCGTCGAAGAAATGGGTGAAGTTAACCACCTGGGAACCAACATAGATGGCGGATTTGACCTTAAAATAAAGGCAAAAACCGTTCTTGATGGTGTCCATCTTGGAGATAGCATTGCTGTTAATGGGACATGTTTAACAGTGACGAGTTTCACTGATGAAGAATTCACTGTGGGTTTATCCCCTGAAACACTTAGGAAAACGTCTCTCATTGAGCTGGAGCCGGGGTCTCTGGTCAACCTGGAGCGGGCAGTGCAGCCTACGAGCCGTATGGGGGGGCATTTCGTGCAGGGCCATGTAGATGGCACAGGGGAGATTGTGAACAGGGAAGTAGAAGGGGATTCATTATGGGTGAAGGTGAAAGCCGATAGAAGTTTATTGAGATATGTGGTGCCAAAGGGATTTATTACAGTGGATGGAACTAGTTTGACAGTGGTTGATGTGTTTGATGAGGAAGATTGCTTCAACTTTATGATGGTGTCTTATACACAACAGAAGGCGGTGATTCCTTTGAAGAAAGTAGGGCAGAAGGTCAATTTGGAGGTTGATATTTTGGGGAAGTATGTAGAGAGGTTACTTAGCAGTGGATTTGTTGAATCCATTAAGGCTTCATGATTCAAAGACAGGTATTGAATGTAGCATTTTAGACCTTTATTTTTGTATTTGCTGTAATATAGGAAAGACGAAACCGAGTCCATTTCAGGTAGCAGTCCTCCTTGGTCATACTGCATGGGAGGTGCAGTGGATGGATATAAAGGGGTGTCAAAATGGAGATCAGCTAAGTTTGAGAAAAGGGTTAGGAGGTTATGCAGACATCCTGCACCAAGTGAATTTGGTCATTTGCCGTTAGATCTAGGCTTATTAAATCTAAGTCGTAGGAATCTATGAATCTCCACCTTAGGATTCTAATAAGCCTAGATCTAACGGAGAATGACCAAATACTATATGGTCATTAAGGTCCATGTGATCAAAACTGACAATTTATATGCTTTGAGTTGACTCGAACACGAAATTAGTAGTAAATACTAGATACGTTGCGCAACACTTTAATATTTCCACTGCATTACTTGTGTTCATTCCGTTGCATTACTTGTGTTCATTCCGCTACACTACTTTGTTGCGTTGTTTCATTAACATAGTGAGATCGAGGAGAGGCTGACTGTAGCGACTTAGAGGAGCATTATAAGTGTCGCACGGTCAACAGTCTAGCGGCAGAACTGCACCCGTGACAAACAACATTAAAACCTAAAAACTCTTCCAAACTTTTTTTTTATCTCTTGTTTCAACCATTTTCCAACCCTTTTCCGTCTTCCCTATAAATTCTCTTCTTTTTCTCACCAATTCTCAAGTTTGCTAAGTCCGTGACCCAAAAACACTATCAAATACTACATTCGCAGTAGCTGTTTGAAGTCTTTGTGTTCTTCCTCAAGAATTTCAGTTCTTTTAAGTACTTTCATTAGCTAATCAAGTGTTAAGAGTGTTCTTGATTTACAATTTCAAACTTTCTTTATAATTTATCAATCACTTGTTCATTTCTTTTCATGTATTCAAATGTTTTTCATAATCAATAAAAGATATATATTTTCAACTTTTAGAGTTGATATTACTTGGTGATCATTACTGAGGTTAGTAATTCTTTTTTGCAGTAAAAACAGGTTTTTTCAATTCTCAATAATTAGAAGTTAGAACCGTTAAATAATATTAATTGCTTATTCGGAATTCGCTTCCCTGACATGTCCACAAATTCGACATATTGAAGATCGAAATTAACATATTTTCAAATTATTGCTAATGTATATTGACAAATATTTTGATATTAAAATGTCTAATAAATTTAGAAGTACGAATCCTAAATTTAAAATTGAATTTTGAAACCCCATGAGAAAATTAGGCATGGTCAAAATCAATCTTTGTGCAAATAAATCCAGCAATCAGATTTTGTATGCAGAAGGTAATTTTTCCCTGTGAAGTAAAAAATATTCTGGTCCCCTACCAAATTTACTGGCCAGCCAGCACAGTACATTTTCGTTACAGCTGCAGGTCAAACCACAACATGTTCTCACATGGTTTTCATCACCACTACTTGATCTAGATTAATGCTCTGCTCAAATTTTTTAGTGTAGTAATCCTAGAATATATATATATATATTAATAACCATTTTCCATGTATTAATATATAAAACATTCTCATTGGTCGGATGTATTTCCGAAGCGTACCATAAAATTTCTCGATTATGCTCCTAATTTAATGGGAAAAAACATTATGAAGGCCTTGATTTTTTTTTTTTTTGAAACATTATGAAGGCCTTGATTTGTTTTTATTGATCATTTCATTTGGTTTAAAGCACTCTTAATCACTTTACATATTTAAAAATGCTGACTTTTACATGAAATTATTTAGTACATTTATTTATAAATTTATCCAAAATACTAATCTTTACCCCTAAACTATTTTTTTTTATAACATTTGCTCACTGATTTATCAAAAATTAGTGAAATTTTAACCAATATAAATAATAATTTAATAGTTATATTAAAACTTTAACCTAGCCGAGCTATTAAAATTTAACAAAACTGTTACCAAATAATTTTAGATAGATTTAGAGAATAAATATTACAAGGAGCTAAAAATTAATATTCAAATTAATATTTTGAATAGGTGAGAAAGCTAATATTACTTTAAACTAAGAAATTAATATGTGTCTCACACTTTTTACTTTTCCAAATAATTTAGAAAGAAAATTGCAAAATTCTTAAATATATTTAATGACATTCTCTCTTGTGCAAAAATCTAATTTGCTAATCCAACATTGTATTCCTTTTGTTTTGTTGTGGTCCTTTCTAATATTATGCTCTCTCTCTAATTATTAGGGATGGTCCTATATGCTCCTACTATATGATGCACATGCAATATTTATTTCAGAAACTATATGCTCTTACTACATAATAAAAAAAAATATTTCATTAGATAAAGAAAAAAAAGTAAATAATTTAATAATTCTGTATTTTTAGTTATTATACTAATCAGTTTATCTATATATTTTTTAATATTTTTTAAATCTTTTCTTATATAAAAGTATAAATTATCCTTAATTAAGTAAAAAAAATTATTTTTATTTATTTTCATATCTAATCAACATATTCATAGTAAAATTCCGTAATACATATACACCAACATTTTTAAATTTATACATATTAATATACACAAAAACTCTAGGAAAAATTACACAGAAATTCATCTTTTAAAAATTATTTACAATTATATTAAATCATAATTTTTGATTATATCAAACTAGTAAAATCAGTACTTTTAATATATTTTATAGATTAGAATTTATAAATTAGAAGTCTAGAATATATTTTCTAGGGTTTATGATTTATGAATTGAAGTCTAGAACTTTTAAATTAGAGTGTAAAATCATAATATATAGAGAATAATGACATATTAAGAATTAAATTTGGTAATATGACTTAGTTATAATTTTGTACTTAATTATGATATTCATGTAATTGACCCAAAACTCTATTATCTAATCATTTTAGTTATGAAGGCTCAACCCATAAGCAATGTTGCCAGACTCAGGTCGATCGAATCAGGAACAGACTATGTCTTCGATCTAGGTCTTCATGAGTTTATAAATCCTGAATGACCCGACTTGAACAGGGATTGATTCAGGACCTGATGGTCCAACCGGGAATAGCGATGACCCCGGTTTTTTATTTTTATTTTTTTTAAAAATCATTAAAAATATGAAAAAATAAAACTTAATGAAACCAAAAATCATAACCATTAAATGGATGCAAAATTCCGTACTAACAAAATGTTAGACTAAAAAATTTACAATTTGTTAAGTTATATATATATATACTTTTTGTCCATCTTAGGAATCACATGAGACTTGAGGGACACATAATGATTAACTATCCTCACCGTTGGATCATTATCTCCCTCACCACACATAGCCTTGATTAGACGTCTATTGTCGGATCAAAGAAAAAAAAATCAATTTGGTATCTTTTACTAGAACCATTTTAGAGAAATTTACAAAAGAAAATGAGAGGCTTATTAAACTCATTGATAGATATGATACCAAACTTAATCTACCAGAATACCCATAACACCCTGCGTGTTCTCCATCCTTTCTCATTCTCTTCTATCTTGTGAACGGCTTCTCTTTTGCGATCACAGAAAAATGACCGGTGAACGATGGACAATCGGCCAAGAAGAATCAACATGATAGCTCGAAATCAAAGTAATGTCCTTTTTTCGGTGTTTCCTTCATTCTTCATCATTTTCTAATAGGTTTTTGAGGAAAATGCAAAGACTTGTTGTAATATGAATTTTTTTTATTACAGAGAGAAGAGAGATGGTGAATTTAGATTTTTATTTTTGTTTTGGGGTTTGTTTGTGATAATTAGATAATAAGGAGATTAATTTATAAAAATAAATAGATATATAGACGGATTAACTCTTTTCCTTTTGACTGTTGACTCTTTTTAACATTATTAGTCAAATTGAACTGTGTTTGCTAACGGATTCAACCTCAAGATACATGTTTAACAACTTTTAAACCATATAGTTTATGTTGAAAATGGCCCAAACCACATGGTTTGTTTTCATACTTTCCCCTTGGAAAATTGCCATGCAAGATGGATATTATGCTCTTATTAAACATAAGACATGGGACTTGATATGTTGTCCATCTAATGCTAATATCATTCGAAGTTTGTGCATTTTCAGGTATAAGAAAAATCAGATGGGCCTTTTGAATGATATAAAGCACACATAGTGGATAATTGTGCTACTCAACTGTCAGGTGTGGACTATTGTGAAACTTTCTATCATGTTATTAAACCGGTCACAATACAAGCAATTCTGAGCATAATATTGTCCATATATATCATGGAGTCTTCATCAACTTGATATAAAAAAAATACCTTCCTACATGGCGATATTGATGAAACTGTGTATATGCACCAACCTCTTGGCTTTCGTATTCCATCGCATTTTAACCATATGTGCTTACTCGAAAAATCTATGTATGGGCTTAAGCAAGCTCCACATGCATGGTACCAACAGTTTGCTACTTTGAGTTTCTCTCACATTATTTCTGATCACTTATTATTTATTTATCAATGTGGCAAGGATATTATTTAGGGTAAATTTCAAATAAAACCCCTCTGGTTTAACTAATTTTCAGATAAAGGACTGTGATTTACTTTTTTTCAAAGTAAGGACTCAGGTTTTCAACATTAGCAAAATAAGGACTTTTTCGATTGATACTATTAAAATCACCATTGATGACTTCAAAAATAACATATTTTAAGAACTACTAATATTCTAAACAACTTTAATTCTTCAACTTATTATTTAGATGATGTTTGGTAAAGAGAGAGAAAGTTAATGTTTAGAGAGAGAAAGTTCTAAAAAGGATGATTTTCGAAAATAGAAAATGTAGTTTCATAGAAAATATGACATTTGAACAACTTTAATTCTTGAAAATTTTCATTTTCAGGTCGTTAAAGATGGTTTTAATAGCATTAATCCAAAAAGTCATTGTTTTATTAAAAGTGCGAAACCTCAATCATCGTTTTGACAAAAAGTAAACCCCAGTTTTTTTATCTAAAAATCAGTGAAACCACAAGGGGTTTATTTGAAATTTACCCTATTATTTATATTCTCTTTTATGTTGATGGCATTATTCTAGCTTCTTCTTCAGATATTCTTAAAGATTCTATCATGTCTAAAGTCGGCTCATAATTTGCAATGAAAGATTTAGGCATCTCAACTATTTTTTTTTGGGAATTACAGTCACACGATATTTTGAAAGGTTTTTTTTTGTCTCAAAAGAAATATGTCAAAGAAATTATAGAGCGGGCTGACATGACATCCTATAAACCATCTTCTACACCAACAGACTCAAAAGCAACGCAAAGCATTTCATCTGGTAATTCCTATCATGATCTGACTGCATTTTGTAGCCTAGCAAGGGCGCTTCAATACTTGACTCTCATAAGACTTGGTATCTCTTATGCAGTTTAGCAAATGTGTCTCTTTATGCATGATCCGAAAACACAATACATGACTGCTTTGAAAAGAATTGTTCAATACATCTAAGGTACTCTGGAAATCGGGCTTCATCTTTATCCCTCCTCACTTAGCAATCTCATTTCTTACACCGACACTGATTGGGGTGAATGTCCTGACATCCACATGTCAACTTATGGATATTGTGTGTCAGTTGGTGATAATGTATTGTATTGGTCAGCAAAAAGACAACCCATGCTATCTCGGTCTAGTGTTGAAGCTGAATACCGTGGTATTGCAAATGTTGTTGCAAAAACATGTTGGATTCAGAATATATATTTGGAGCTTCACTGTCCCATTACAATATCCACTTTTATCTACTGTGACAACGCCAATGTTGTTTTACCTTTTAGGTAATTCAGGTCAACATCAGTGAACCAAACACATTGAGATAGACATTCACTTTATTCGTGAAAAAGTAGTCTGATGCAACATACGTGTTCTTCATGTCCCTTCCCGGTACCAAATTGTCGATATTTTTACTAAAGGACTTCCGTTGCAACTCTTTGATGATTTTCGTAACAGTCTCAACGTTCGTCCTTATCTCGTTTCAACTAAGGGAGTGTATTAGAATATGTAAAAATGTTATTTTCTATCAACTGTATTTAGTTATATTTGCTGTAATTAGTTTTATTAGATCGATTTAGATAATATAATTCTAGGCCCAATAATAGCCTAAAACTTACTTATACATCTGTACATATGCTTGCCCTTTCAATGAAATCAGTAACGATTGAGTTTATTTCACAAACTCCTCAAAATTTAACTTAAAAGCCTAATAAATGAGTCTGTTAGAGATGCTTTAAATGCCATAATTAAAACCTAATATTGTTAAGCAGAGCTAATTTCAAATATTATTAACGAAGCTCTCTTTTATTCTACTTCACATGTATAATGTGTTATCACTCATCAATGATGATATCATATGGATCTCACATTGTCTGCATTTTATCACATGTCCTTTAAGCGAGTGTTTGGTTATCTGTTTTTTTCCAGCCATATTGACATGCACCTTAATGACCAATTGATCATTCACCTTTAGATCTAGACTTATTAAATCCCAAGTTTTAGGATGTTTTGAATCTCCACTATAAAATTCTAAAAAGCCTAGATCTAATGGTGAATGACCAAATACTACATGGTCATTAAAGTCCATGTGATCAAAACGGTGTCACTTTAAAATGAAGAGTTTCATGAGTTTAGTTAGACACCCTATATTTGGCTTTTATAGCTAAAAATTAATTTTTTACAAAAGTATGAAATATCTGTTTTTTGGAAAAATAGTTTTTTCCAACAACCATAACAGTAAACAATAAGTAAACCAAACGGGTTTTAAAAAATGTTTTCTTAAATAATTTACACTATAATATTAGTGCAGAATAAAATTTTCAAATGATAACTGAAATTAAGTTTTTAGTTTCATATTCTCTTTTCTATTTTGTGAAGATCACCTGTACTTAATTATTCAATCCGCTCCATTATCATGTCTTAATTGACATTAAAAGAAATGATTAGACACAGATCACAAGACAAACATAAAAAGCAGAAAAAATTAAAAAGATTTGGACCAAAAATAAAAAAGTAGTTTAAATTTAGTGCCCTCCTGACATTTAGGGTCGGTTTGGTATGCCGTAATGCAATGTAATGTAATCAAGATCGTAATGTAATCCAAGTTGTAATGGAATGGTAATTCCATTACCATGTTTGGTTGACAATCATGATGTAATGTAATGACCATTACAATATTTATATTTTCCTAATTCAATGTAATCATAAAATTTTATTTACATAATTAAAATCCACGAAAAACATGAAAAGCACGAAAAATGTGAAAAATCGAATCGAAATCAAATACAAAATTAGATTAACCGAAATCAATAAATTAGTATATAGTTTTCGTTTTTTCTTGTTTTTTTTACATTTTTTTCGTTTCTTTTAATTTCCATTTTCAACAATTTTGACCGTTTTTTTAATTGCCATTTTGCAACATTTTTCACCGTTTTTCTATTTTCTCTTTTTTCCGGTTTTTCATTTTTCTTTTCATTTTTCGCATTTTTTCGGTTTTTCGCATTTTTTTCATTTTTCTCGTTCTCAATTTTCATGTTTTTCTACTTTTTGAGACGTGAGTAGGGATGTGCATCGGTTCGGTTTAAACCGCATACCGAACCGAGTGAATTCGGTTTTTCGATTCGATTTTTTAACAATTCGGTTCGGCATCGGTTTTAATTTTAAATGTATTTCGGTATTCGGTTCGGTTTGATAGAAAATATAAAAAAAACCGAACCGCACCGAATTACACATATTTTACATTTATATATATATATATATATATATATATATATATTATACAAGTTTATTTTTTTTTTATTGTTGAGATAATAATCCAATATAGATATATTTTGGAAATATTTCAATTTTGTTGTTGTTGAGGTAAATTTAATGAGAAAATATAGTGAATTTTATTTGTTATTTGTTATTTTTAACTTAATTCGGTTTGTTCGGTTTAAACCGAACTGAACCGCATATTTCGGTTCAGTTTTAATTCGATTTTACCTATTATCCGGTTCGATGTCGGTTTGAATTATTTTGATCATTTCGGTATTCGTTTTTTTTATTCGGTTCGGTTCGGTTTTGTACCGATGCACACCCCTAGACGTGAGATTTGAGAAATGAGAGGTTAGATGACAATGTAATGAGAATTCAAGTCATTTTTCTATGTAATGGGGATTACAAGATTTCTTCAATAAAATTTAACTCAATGTTTTCTCATTCCATTACAATGAAATTGTAATATGCAATAATATGCAACCAAACATGGTAATGAGCCTTCAATGTAATGGTCATTCCATTACAAGCTCATTACGTCTTACCAAACGGCACCTTATTGTTTACACTCTGCATTTACTGACTTTTATCTACTCTTACACTTCATTCATTCACACTTCTTCCCCCAAAATCTCAACAAAGTTCTCTTCTTTTCTTCATCCTCCAAATGGGTTGTTGTTTAACCACCACACACGGTGGCCGGAATTCTCAAATTGAATCTGAATCTCTCAAAATCAACAAGTCAACTCCATCTCAAAACAGTGCTCCTCCTTCAATTGAAGAAGAAACAGTTAAAGAAGTTCTCTCCGAAACCCCCAAATTGATCAAACCGGAACTTCACCACCACCACGCCGACGAAGAAGAAGATGATGAACAGAAGAAGAATATCCACATTGATCCGGTGCCGTTTCTCGATGAAGATACGGTTAATTCAGAAGATACGGCTGTAATGACGATGAAGGTGAAGTGAAGCAAAGAGTAAAGAGATCTCCGGCGAAATTGCCGGTGAAAAACCGTTCACTTTCAGGCGATTTTGGTTGTAGGAGAGAATGGGTGACAGGGAAGTCACCCAATCGGAGAACCGACCAGTCACCGGATAAAAGAAACAATGGCAGCCGTGGAGGTTGTGGTTCGGTGAAGCCGGGTCAAATCAGGGAGTCATCGTCGGTCGGAAGGCGTGTGTTGAGACCCGACCCGTATAGGAGAGACTCGGGTGAGGGTTCAGGAAGAAGGTCAAGATCGCCGGCGGCGAATAGATCTAGTAGTACCACAGGTCGGCAAGAAGGAGAAACGGGTCTCCGGGTCGGGTTAGGACTGATCTGCCGGATAAGTGGCCAAGCACTTCAAATATGGGTCCAAGTACAACACCGAATGAGTCACTTGAAAATCCACTTGTTTCCCTTGAATGTTTTATTTTTCTTTGAAAATGGCATATTCCGGTGATCTTTTTGCCAGAATTACTATTTTCCGGTGTTTTTTTTGCCAGAAAGCTGTTCAATTTCTTTTCTATTTCTGGTAAGGTAGTATTATTTTAGGTAGTTACTGGGTGCACTCAAGCTCAAAATGTTAATTTTATTATTATTATTATTATTATCATCATCATTGAATTTTGTTAAAAAGTAGTAATAGTCAAGGTCAACTTGTGGGTACTTTTTTGCAGGAATGGTGCAAAAGATTGTTGGTTGCTTTCTACTTGTTAAGCTGGTTAGCCGAACCAACACTGAATATGTGAGTAGGCTAGATTCTAGGTTAGGCTTGAGAATCAACAACGTCGGACTTGATTCGAGCTCAAAAACCAAAAATAGGCTCGGCTCGAGTCTCAATGAAATCTATTTTTTTTTTTACATTTTGATATTTGATTTTAAAATTCTAAATTTTTTTTTAAAAAAATTTGGGCAATGCGCTTACATTAAAGAAGAAAAATCTCCACCAGACTCGGATGTGATTCGAATCCATGACCTCCCAAGACATTACATTTATTTTAGATCCCCAAACTAAAGCTTCAAAGTCAATTAAGAGCCTAAACTATCAAAATCATCAATCAAGTTTCTGAACTAAGCAAAAATCATCAATTGAGTCATTATCCTATTCTAAAATCAGAAACTGTGACTATTTGATATAAACTGTAATAATTTCCGTGGTCGTTCAAAACGAGTATAGGAAAGAGAGTCTGAAATTGTTCAACCGAATGATATCCGATAAGATCTCAATTGAAGATTTTTGTTTAGAATGAGGACTCAATTGATGATTTTTGGTTAGTTCAGGAACCTAATTAATGATTTGGATAGTTTAAAGTCCTAATTGACTTTGAAACTTTAGTTTAAGGAGCTAAATGGGTAGGCCTAATACACAAATAACCCCCTGAACTTGTCCAAATGTTGCAACCGCCCCCTCCAACTTTCAATTGTAACAATTTACCTCTCAAACTTGTCCAAATGGACTCAATTTACAATCATGGCACCCCTTTACCCTTACCCCAATTTACTCCTATATTTACCCTTTCCTTTAGTTATGTAATTTACCTTTTTATGTAATTTTTTTTTTAGGATTTTGAGATGATATAAATACATCTATTTATTTGTAATCAACTTAACTTTTATCAAAAATCAAATTATATCATCTTCTCTATTGAAGTTTATTAAGGTTTCTAACCTTCAATAATGGGGGATCTTTGATTTCCTTATGGTTTAGCAGTAAAATCCGGGATTCACTCCTTCTAGTTTAGCTAGAGAAGAACATCTTTATTAGTTTACGATTAAAACTAACACGTCCCGAAACAATCTCTGACTCATCAACACTGATAGTCATAATAATAATAATAAGGGGAAGTTTGTCTTTATGTACTTCAACTCAGGTGAAAAAATCTCAATTATTACATTGTGAAAGCAACAAAAATGTTTGTTTATTATTTTGGGTACGAAGTTGAATTCCTTTTTGGAATAATTTTAATTGTAATTTGCATTTTAGTGTATTCAATTATTGTTCTAGGACAACTTCTACACTTTATAGGAATTGAGTAGTAGTATTCACATGCTTCAACTCATAAATTAGATCCAGATTTATTAATTAGAGTTAGTGAATCAACACGTTAAGATTCTAATAAGTTCAGATTTAAAGTGACTAACTAATTTAGTCCGTCACAATCTATGTGAACACTACTGAAAAATTGAGTACATGTCTATATAGTATATTTAGTTCAATTATTACTACTATTTATTGTTACTTGTAATATTGCAAACGGGGCTGGAATTATTTGTTCTCGATGGGTGCTTCCTAACGAGAACGAGAACTTCCATTTATTTTTCTCATGGGATCTGGATGTGTTATATATGAATTATACTTTATGCCGTTTTAAAATATTTTTATATATTATATTTGACCAATTGTATTATAGACAAAAAAATAAAAATAAAATAAAGAAATGCAATTTAGAATTTGAGCAATAGCGATCCAAATTTCCACAAGGACGGGAATATTTTTTCTCTATTTCGTAAATGGAAACAAAAATTGGGATTCTTCATATAGATAGAGATGGGGAAGCAAAAGCAGTCCTACCCCATCACCACCTCCACCCGCACACACATTTGCAACCTAAGTGGTGGGAGGTATTAATTGATTTTTATTTTAAAATAATTACTAGTGCATGTTTGACATTGCTTTTTGAGACTTTAAAAGCAGATGTCCGAGAAAAAGCAAAAAGTAACGTTTGTTAAATGTAAGAGCATTTCCGATAATTTTTTAATTTGATTTTTAAGTTAAAATTTAAGAAGGTAGAGTTAAAAATCAACTCCAACAGTTTCTTAGTGGCTCTTCAAATCATTAAAAGATGCTATATCATTTCTATTAATAAAAAAAGCCTATTAATAGAGATTAAATTTAATATATTAGAGTGGACTAACAGTCATTTAGAGATGGTCTAAAATTGTTTTTGTTAAAAGCTGGGAAAACTACGCTTAAGAAATCTACCATTTGTAGCTTTTATAGAAAATTGATTTCACAACTTACAGTGAAAAAGCTGATATTAAATTTTTTTCTAATAAAAAATAACCTTAACTTTCAATTTAATTTCACAAATACCCATAACTTTCAATTTAATTTCACAAATACCCATAACTTTCAATTTAATTTTGAAAAACTTATATTTTTAACATGTATTTACTAAATACTTATCAATTATTGTTTTCACAATATTTTTCTTACCACAGGTTATGTTGGCCATAAAATGCCAAATTGACCGTTAGTAGCTGTTTATCAATTTTAACCAAATACTTTTATATCTACCCTTTAGAGTAAAACACTAAAAAGAAACTACAAATATGAGAATCAATCTGGCACTATAAATCTCTTGTAAAGCAAATCATTTAACTTCTTAAAAATGATATGTTAATTTTATGGTTGAATACATCAAGACTTTCGTAAACTTAATTAAAAAAAATGATTGGTCCCCTTAGATTTTAATAATGTTTCACTAATCCATGAACTTACTTAATTTAAGATTATTAATCCTCTATTGTTACGTGGCACAGTAAGAAAATATTTGAGCAATTTAAAACATGTCACTCTGACTAATTCAATTGAAGGGTTAAATAAGTTCAATAGGTCAATATGTTAATTTAAGTAAATTTAAGAGATCAATAATTATCTGAAGTTTAGAGATTAGTAAGATATTTTCAAAATTTAAAGGATCGATCAATATTTTGGAGAACCCTAATATATATTTAATCTATTTTAATCTATAATGTAATAAAAATATCAATTCGGTTTAATTATAGATTAAATTAGATCTTAATACAATATCTTAGTTTTATTATTTTAACCTTTTATTTTTTTTATCCATGTATAAAATGCTAAAAACTACCTCACTAAAGCATTAATGCAAATTGTAAGAAAGGACAATGAAATTGAAATCTGGGATGGAGGGAAACAACGCTTTCACTTTTTTTCATTTAGGCGTTGGGGATTAAATTTGTTTTAGGGGATTAATTAGATTAAGGACAATATCTAAAGGTGGTCCTAAATATTTTAAAAAACTAGTGCAATTCTGTTGTTGGATTTTATCTACAAAATATTATTGCCAACATATATTTATTTTTTTTTGTTATTTTCTACTATTTTGTCATACACTATGTTGAATATCCTTCCAATTCCCAATTTGTGATACAAAATAGAATGTTCCTAGATTCAAAGTTCAAAATTTTATGCTCATTGTTTTGGTAGAGAAAAGGAAATAATATTTATAATTGCTTGGGATGAATGTAGAAATTTGTATATTATTTGGATGAAATATTAATTTGAATTTGAATGTCAAGGTGGAGCTAAATTACTATTGAAAAGAAAAATTTAATCATTAGTTTTGTATAAATCATTTTGGGGTTGAATTTAACTTTTTTGTTTACGCTTGATGCTACATGTATGATGGTTTATAATTCCGTATTAAGGACAATTTTTTTTCATACCACATATCTTAATAACTTTGAAATGCAATTGTGTGCATAATGGTGGTATCTTATTTTTCTTCATACAAGATGAAGCTTTTCCACCTATAATCATGGTTGTCAAAATCGGACTGCCATAAAATCGGAAGAAACAAAGGTCAAGGGTCAAAGGTCCAATCGTAGTTGAACTGGGGTTTAATCGGAATTCATAAAATCCTATAAAATATAATATAGTTTTTATTCATATTCAACTTTATAATATAGTAAAATATTTGTATGGCGCCTTGTATCGGGTATTTTACCCCTTAGAACTCGCCTTGTGGATAGGAGAGTTCCGATACCAACTTCATGCTTATTATGCACAGACGGATCGGAGTCCGGTTGGCATTTGTTCTATGGCTGTGATTATGCAAAACAATGTTGGTCTATGGTTGGAGTTGCTGTTCCGGGGGAGGAATGGGATAGAATTGAGGATTGGATATTTCAGAGGTTAGTGGATGAGAGTTCGGATGTCATTAATGTGAACATTGCTGTGTTGTGGGCTATTTGGCAGGTGCGGAATGATATGCTATGGAAACAGTTTAAAAGGAATCCTGAGGAAGCTATTAACGCTGTTATGGTGTTTTTTGGTGATTGGAACATGGCCCAAAGGGGTAATTTTGGAGGTCTTGCTGCTGCTGGTGTTGAACAAGGTGAGGATCTTGGTATACTTGATGCTGATGCAGGTAACCGATTCGTAGTGCCCGTCGAAGCTGAGGATGAACTTAATGCAGAAAGAGCAGCAAATGTTGAAGCTGGCGCTCATCGTCGAGATGTTGCGAGATTGCTGTGTGCTGGTAGGAGGAATGATCTGGTATTGGAGGTTGATACCATTTCCCCTCAACGAATTGAAGACGCATCAGCAAGGGAGCGATCTATAAGTGCAGTATGGGGTCAACGTGATGTTGCTGTCCTTGACAGGCTGTAGGATGGGCGAGTGTGCCAATCAATATTGAAGCTGTTTTGAATAACAATATTTCGCAGGTGAATAATGAGGGAGGCTTCTTGTTGAGAGAGAGCAGTAATTTAATGCATTTAAGTGGTCAAAGGTGCAAAATCAAATGGAAAAAACCAAGTGCAGGTTCGATCAAGTGTAACACTGATGCGGCGATTTTCGCCGACACCCAATCTTTTGGGGCTGCTGCAATTCTTCGGAACAGTGAGGGCAATTTCATCTCAGGTTTTAGCATGCACTTGGAAGGATCTGTGTCGGTTCGATTAGCTGAGGCGATGGCGCTGAAAGAAAGCATCCTTTGGGCCAGATCCATTGACATTAATGATATTGTATTTGAGTCAGATGCAAAAATTGTGGTTGACGCTATTCTGTCAAACCACCAAGACTTAACGGAATATGGTAGTGTGATTCATGAAGTGAGAAAGTTATTGGTAAACCACCCAAGATTTTCGGTGGTATTTGTTCCAAGGTTAGCGAACGAAGCGGCTAATGCACTTGCTAGGCTTGCTCGGTCCTATGCTAATTCTTTTATTCATTATTCTTTACCTGTAGACATTCAAGGCATCTTATTTCGGGATGCCATTTTTAGTGATTAATAAAGTTTCGTTTAAAAAAAATATTTTATTTAAAAAAAATATTAACATTATTATAAAAAGTATGCTAATAAAAGTATTTCTTTTTTTTTTTGGTAAGAAGGGAAGAAAAAAAAACAAACAAACAAAAACCTAACCCGGGATCAGTCTAGGAAGACTGACCCCAATCCTATCCTCAAGAAGAGAAGGTAACAGAAAAGAAGGAGGAACGGAAAGGGTAGAAACACCTAACATCCCCCCATGCCCAGCAGCTGCCAAGCGATCCGCCACGCGGTTTTGCTCCCTATAAATATGGGAGAAGGTAAGAGAATCGAAGGCAGGACGAAGCCTCAAGATGGCTTTAATAAGATTCTGACTTTTAAGACAAACAGCCTGTCTATCCGAAATCCTGTTGATAGCCTCCAAATTGTCAAACTCCACCGAAAGTCTTTTAACACCCATGCGAATGTCGAGTTTAATGCCAGACAAGATCCCCCAGAGCTCTGCAGTAAAGGAGGAGCCCGTACCTAAGTTATGGGTAAACCCAGCCAGCCAGGCGCCACCAGCATCCCGAAGAACTCCACCAGCAATAAAAGTATTTCTTTAATATCAACTAATAATTTTTAAAAATATCAAATTTATAAATTAAAAATATAATCTAATTCAGTGTACCTAACAATTTAAAAATACAAAATGTATATTTTTTAAACTAAATAATTATTATTATCTTTTAATCAAAATAGTTATTATTATTAATATTAGTTGCATGTAAATATAATAGAATATTAGAGTATATATTTTACTTTTAAATTTTATTTTATATAAATATATAAAGTTTAAAAACCTTATTAATTTAAGTTATAAATATTATATAATATATTTATTAATTATTGATAAATATCATAAGTCGTATATTAGTCTAGCAGTTAAAAAGTTTGTTCGGAACTATAAGGTTCGGTCATTTTAGTATTATGCACGGTTTGGTTTGACGGGAAATACATTTGTTTCTAAAGAATAATAAGAGTTGTCATCCGTGTTGGAAATAGGTGCATGTATGTTTTAATGTGCATAATAAATGAAGCATTTATTATCTAGGAGATGGAGGATTATGTTTTGAACCTAGTCAAGAATTTAAAAGGTTGTCTTGATCTCTACATCACTTTAATTGAAGATGGAGATTACGAAGCATCACATTCTATTTTTAGGGTTCTTTGTTTCCTATAAATAGAGGCTCCATATTTCTGGAGAATTAAGAGAGAAGAGTTGACAAAAGGCTGTGAGTGTTTGCTTAGAAGTATTGCAGGAATTCTCACTCTGCATACCTGTGTAAATTGTGTGTGATCAAAACTAAGTAGGGTGTACTTGGGTTTTGGGTAGTGAGTGAATGATTGAGCGTTGTAATACTTGTACTCCATTCTCCTATAGTGCAAAGGGCTTCTTGCAGTAGCTCCAAGGATTAGCCACTGATTTGGTGGTGAACCTTGTAAAAATTATTGTGTTTTTTCTTGTTTGTTTTATTTCCGTATTTTTGCTGTTGTGTCCTGGAAGAGGAATTTGTTATTGTGATATTTTTATAAATTCCTAACAACTGGTATCAGAGCTTTCTGGTTTGGACAATGGCAGGGTCATACGGAATAAGTTCTAGAATAAGCAAGTTTGATGGAACTGACTTTTCATTCTGGAGATTGCAGATTATAGACTATCTGTATAGCAAAAAATTGCACTTGCCGCTTTCAGAAGTGAAACCAGCAGATATGAGCCAAGAGGATTGGGAACTTCTCGATCGACAAGTGTTGGGCGTAATCAGATTGACGCTAACACGGAATGTTGCTCATAAGGTAGCAGAAACAAAATCAACAGCCGAAATGATGAGACTCTTATTAGATATGTACGAGAAGCCTTCTGCAAATAACAAGCTACATCTGATGAAAAAGTTATTTAATTTGAGAATGGGTGATGGTGCTTCAGTTGCAGAACATATAAATGAGTTCAATACTATTGTTACTCAACTAACGTCTGTTGATATTACCTTTGATGATGAGGTCCATGCTTTAATTCTTTTGACTTCATTACCTAATAGTTGGGAGCCTATGAGGACTGCAGTTAGTAATTCTGTTGGCAAGGGAAAATTGTCATTTAGTGATGTCAGGGATCGAATTCTTGCTGAAGAAGTGCGAAGGATTGATTCCGCTGAAGGTACATCGACAAGTTCTGCCTTACATGTTGAAAATAGAGGTAGAAGCAATGAAAGGAATTCTAACCGAGGACGAGGTAGATCGAAGTCGAGGAATGGTAGATCCAAATCAAGAAATGGATGGAAATTGGAGTGTTGGAATTGTGGAAAGCCCGGACACGTGAAGGCTAAATGCAGACTTCCAAAGAAGGAAGACAATAAGAAAGCTGCAAATGTTGTAGCTGATGAGGTACAAGATGCTTTACTTTTATCTGTTGATTGTTCCATTGAATCTTGGGTATTAGATTCAGGTGCTTCTTTTCATACGACATCAAACCGTGAAATCATGGAGAACTATTCAGTTGGAAACTATGGGAAGGTGTATCTCGCAGATGGTGAGCCATTGGAGATAGCCGGAATCGGTGATGTTCGTTTGAAGTTAGAAAATGGAACAGTGTGGAAAATCAACCAAGTAAGACATGTGCCAAGGTTAACAAAGAATCTTATTTCAGTTGGACAGTGTTATCGTCGTAATTTATAGCATTTTTAGTATTTAATTACTAGTTATTTTGTATCATTTTAATAAAGTTTAATAATAGTTTTTGTATATTTTCTTCATTTTATGTATCTAAGCTACTTTGTGTGTTTTAGGCACTTTCGCAAGGTTTTCGGCACAAATAACCAAGTCAGGGCTTAAGGCGACAACTCGGGAGTAAAAGGAACAAAAAAAGGAGTTTTAGTGACACCCAGCGTGCACCTCATCGCGGATGGGTGCTGTAAGATAAAAGTCCAATTGTTCACACTGGGACAGATTTGACACATTTTCGTATTTTCAACGTATCTCCCTCATACGGACTCGGATTGAGGCGATTCAAAATGCGTTGGAAAGCTAAGAGAAAGATGAACAAGTGACTAATAATGGCCTCTCCAAAAGCGAAGTGTATCAAGCCCAGAAAATTCCCAAAGTTGATGAACATGTTGAAGCCTATGATTCCTTTCCCACCTTTACACATTTCAACTCCTAAATTGTCAAAGTCTTCCACCATCATCTCTTAAATGCAAAATTCAGAAGATTAGGGAGTGGGAGGCCATAAGGAGACTTGGTCTTTGGAATTATATGTGCCATTTTTACTATAAAAGGAGACCTTGGGTGCCATTTGAAGACACACCAAGCTTAGGCTTAATTTCTCCCTCTATAATGTTACTTTGCTGATTTTTCTCCTTAAAAATTAGTTATTTATGTTGTTGTTATTGTGTTAAGGTGTTGTTTGTGCAAGAGTTCATTCAATAAAAGTAAGTTTTAAGTTATCGAAGAAGTTCATTCGACAATCGTCATTACGGTTTCTTCTAAACTTTAATCTCTTTTATCACTATGAACTCCATTATCTATCTTACTAAGGTGTGTTTTAATCTAATCATGGGCTAAAACCCCCTTAACTAAGGCTAAAAGCGGATCTTAATCTTAATTATGTGATAATTACGTTTAACCTATTTAAGTTATCTTTATCCTTTTTAAGAACTAACTTATGATTCTTAATGCTTGTAGGAGATGGGCCGACTCTCTACTTGAGTATAATTAATCGTTTATATTGATCGTGATTAAATTGATTAATCGAAATTCATAAGTTGGACCTAATGACCATTTAGTGTGGCTTATTGGTTTTCCAAGGTTTTTCATGAATCTTATTACAAATCTTAGATTTATTACTTGAGCCAGACCAAGGGAAAGTAATAAATCGAAGGTTTGGAAATAAGAAAACTTAATGCTTCTTTGGATTAATTACTTGAGTCGGACCAAGGGAAAGTAATTAATCGAAAGTTTAGAACTAATTACTCGAGCGGTTTTTCTTGAATCTTAAGTAATCACTTTAGCCGGACCAAGGTAAAGTAGGTTAAAAAGGTTTAGATTGATAAAACTTAATGCTTCTCTAGATTAATTACTTGAGCCGGACCAAGGGAAAGTAATTAATCAAGAGTTTAGAGCCAATCTCGAGAATTTATTAGTTAATAAGAAAAATCGCCATCTTAAAAAAGGATAAAACATCTTAAAAAGGGGTTAAGTGTTATTACCAAGTAAAGAGGTTAAGTGAAGCTAGAAGCCTTAGTCTCTTTAATATAAATAATCTCTCAATTGATTTGCCTAATTTTCATTTCACTTATTTATTAAGTCTTAACTTGGTGACCCATCAAAACTCTACATTTCGGTTGTCTAAATAATGGATAGTAAGCAAAAAGATTAATACTTATAACCACCATCCTCGTGGGAACGATACTCTACTTTCACTTTATTACTTGATACACGATTAAGGTACACTTGCCTTCACATGCACGTATACCTAAAACGCGCATCAGACAGCTTGATGCAGCAGGTCACAGTGTGCACTTTACTAATGGATCTTGGAAAGTTAGCAAAGGAGCAATTGTTGTTGCTCGAGGTAATAAAACTGGTACTTTGTACATGACCACTAATTGCAAAGATACTCTGGCAGCTATTGATGCAGGTGTAAACTCAAGTCTATGGCACTGTAGACTTGGTCACATGAGTGAGAAAGGGATGAAGTTGATGCTATCAAAAGGTAAACTACCTGACTTAAAAGGTGTAGAACATTGCGTATGTGAAAGTTGCATCTTTGGCAAACAGAAAAAGTGAGTTTCTTGAATGGTGGAAGAAAGCCTAGAGAAACAAAGTTGGAGCTGGTTCACACGGACGTTTAGGGGCCATCTCCTGTACCATCCCTTGGAGGTTCAAAATACTATGTTACATTCATAGATGACTCAAGCAGAAAGGTATGGGTTTACTTTCTGAAAAATAAATCCGATGTGTTTGATACCTTCAGGAAATGGAAAGCTTTAGTAGAAAATGAGATGAATTTGAAAGTGAAGTGTCTGAGGTCAGATAATGGTGGAGAGTATGAAAATAGTGAATTCAAGAAGTATTGTGCACAAATGGGCATCAAGATGGAGAAAACTATTCCAAGCACACCTCAACAAAATGGGATAGCTGAGCGGATGAATAGAACACTAAATGAACGTGCCAGAAGCATGAGGTTGCATGTAGGTTTGCCAAAATATTTCTGGGCAGATGCAGTTAACACTGCAACTTACTTGATAAACAGAGGTCCCTCAAGCCCGCTTGATTTTAAGATACCGGAGGAAGTATGGAGTGGGAAAGAGGTAAACCTTTCTTTTCTAAAAGTGTTTGGTTGTTTATCTTACGTACATGTGGATTCTGCAGATAGGTCTAAGCTTGACCCTAAATCCAAGAAGTGTTATTTCATTGGCTATAATGAAATTGAATTTGGTTATCGCTTTTGGGATAACGAAAATCGGAAGATCATAAGGAGCAAGGATGTGATCTTCAATGAGCAAGTCTTGTACAAGGACAAATTGGCAGAAGTTGTACAAACTGATTCTGAAGTTAAAAAATCAGAAATAATTCTCCCTGAAATTCAAGTTAATATGCCAAGGCAAGAAAATGAACAAGTGATCATAGAAGAGGAGCCTCGTACTCCTGAGGTTACCTTAAGAAGATCTTCTAGAACTATCAGACCACCTCAGAGCTATTCTCCTGCACTTAATTACATTTTATTAACTGACAAAGGTGAGCCAGAAACCTTTGATGAGGCAGTACAGGTGGATGATTCTAGCAAGTGGGAGTTAGCCATGAAAGAAGAAATGAATTCTCTCTTGTCTAATCATACGTGGAAGTTGACAAAACTACCACCAGGAAAGAAAGCCTTACAAAACAGATGGTTATTTCGGTTGAAAGAAGAACATGACGGTTCTACAAGGTACAAGGCAAGGCTTGTTGTAAAAGGATATCAGCAAAAGGAAGGTGTTGACTTCAACGAAATTTTTGCTCCAGTGGTAAAGTTGAACACAATAAGACGTGTGCTTTCTCTTGTAGCAAAAGAAGATCTGTACCTGGAACAAATGGATGTGAAGACGACATTTCTTCATGGTGAACTAGAAGAAGAGATTTACATGAAGCAACCACAAGGTTTCGAAGTGAATGGCCGTGAGATGATGGTGTGTAAATTGCAGAAAAGCCTTTATGGGCTTAAACAGGCTCCGAGACAGTGGTATAAGAAGTTTGACGGTTTTATGATTGATAATGGTTTCCTGAGATGTCAAGCTGATCACTGCTATTATATTAAAAATTCTGGAAGTCACTACACAATTTTGTTATTGTATGTAGATGACATGTTAATTGCAGGGGCAGATAAGAAAGAAATTGACAAGTTAAAAATGAAGATGTCAGAAACATTTGCCATGAAGGATTTGGGAGGTGCAAAGCAAATCCTTGGAATGAAAATCTCAAGAGATAGGGTGCAAGGTACTTTGAAGTTATCTCAAGAAGAGTATGTGAAGAAAGTTTTGCGCAGATTCAACATGGATGGTGCAAAACCTGTCAGTACACCATTGGCTAGTCACTTCAAATTATGCAAAGATCAGTCACCCTCAACAGAAGAAGAGAGAGCTTATATGGCAAAGGTTCCCTATGCCTCCGCCATTGGAAGTCTCATGTATGCTATGGTAGGCACAAGGCCGGATTTAGCCCACGCAGTGGGAGGTGTGAGCAGATACATGAGTAATCCAGGGAAACAACATTGGGAAGCAGTGAAATGGATTTTGAGGTACTTGAAAGGTACTTCTGATTATTGTCTATGTTTCAAGAAATCAGATATAGGTCTGCAAGGATACACAGATGCATATATGGCTGGTGATTTAGATAACAGAAAAAGTACTTCCGGTGGTGTTTTCGCACTTGGTGGTACAGCTGTGAGTTGGTTCTCGAAACTCCAGAAGATAGTTGCACTTTCAACCACAGAAGCAGAGTATGTTGCTATTACGGAAGCTAGCAAAGAGATGATTTGGTTACAATCGTTTCTTGAAGAGTTGGGACAGAAATATGAGACAAATATTTTACATTGCGACAGTCAAAGTGCTATTCATTTAGCAAAGAATCCAACTTTTCATGGAAGAACAAAGCACATTCAGGTGCGATACCATTTTATTAGATCAACATTGGAAGATGGAGCTTTGATGCTTGATAAGATTCTTGGAAGTAAGAATCCTGCTGATATGTTAACAAAGACTGTGACTGTTGAGAAGTTGAAGCTGTGCGCAGCTTCGGTTAGCCTCAATGCATGAAGAGGTTGTTTGAGCTACTGCTTTGTTTTGTTGCCGTTGCACTGAAGTTGATGTGAAGACTAATTGAAATAAGTCTTCAAGTGGGAGATTGTTGGAAATAGGTGCATGTATGTTTTAATGTGCATAATAAATGAAGCATTTATTATCTAGGAGATGGAGGATTATGCTTTGAACCTAGTCAAGAATTTAAAAGGTTGTCTTGATCTCTACATCACATTAATTGAAGATGGAGATTACGAAGCATCACATTCTATTTTTAGGGTTCTTTGTTTCCTATAAATAGAGGCTCCATATTTCTGGAGAATTGAGAGAGAAGAGTTGACAAAAGGCTGTGTGTTTGCTTAGAAGTATTGCAGGAATTCTCACTCTGCACACCTGTGTAAATTGTGTGTGATCAAAACTAAATAGGGTGTACTTGGGTTTTGGGTAGTGAGTGAATGATTGAGCGTTGTAATACTTGTACTCCATTCTCCTATAGTGCAAAGGGCTTCTTGCAGTAGCTCCAAGGATGAGCCACTGATTTGGTGGTGAACCTTGTAAAAATTATTGTGTTCTTTCTTGTTTGTTTTATTTCCGTATTTTTGCTGTTGTGTCCTGGAAGAGGAATTTGTTATTGTGATATTTTTATAAATTCCTAACAATCCGATATTCCCATTATTTACCGGGAATAATTGGTAGAGCACACATTATAATGGGACAACCATACCCTTCAAAGAACGAGTTTGTGGATGTTCTATCTACTTTATCTTAATTCAGAATATCTTAAATATTTTTTAATCAATTTTTTCATGAATTCTATTTTTCACTATCATCCATGAATAATTACTAAGATGCTAACGTAATAAATTAATTGTTAATAACTTGAGAAGTCAAGATTTTCTCCAATTTCCGGATTTATTCAACCATTTATAGGATTATGGAAAAATAATGTACAAATGAATGAGTAATGCATAATATTAATGACTACAACTATGTTCACAAATGGAATTTAAATGTTAGGATAACAATAAAGATAATAAATTTTTGAATTTTCTTTTTTTTTTTTTATTGAAAGTATCCAAAAAATTTATGTATATATATTTAGAAAAGGTAAAAAAAGGTTTATTTACATAAACAAAAAGTCATTTAGGATATTCGAAGACTTTTAAGAATTTGTCATTTTGTTGGCCGAAGTCCTCATCCTTGATTAACTGTGCACAAAAAAAATAATGGTCTATTACGACGCTAAAATTCAAGGTTTAATGACGCTTTTCGATGTCCTTAAATGCTTACCCACGCTTTTCAAAGCGTCGTCACAAGCGTCATTAAATCGCGTGTCGTTAATTTTAACGACGCATAAAGCACTGTGTTGGTAAATTTAGTATGACGACATATTACATACAAGCGTCGTCATGTTTCCAATGCTTACATTTTTTATGTCGTGATTTTTTTATATTATTTATTTTAATTTCAGAGATTGCCACCACGTTTTAATAAAACGTCGTAAAGTGAACTACACAATATTTGTTATGTCGTTGTTTCGCTTCAGAAAATATTAATAGCGTCTTGAATACCGCAACACTTTAATTTAATAGTGTCTCTAAATTGACGACGTTTAATTAAAAAAAGCATCTACATTTTGCTCATTTGTCCCAAATGCAACGAAATTTTGCAGCTAAAATACGTTCGTAAATTGCGACGCTTGCATATTATTATGTCCTTAGTATAACGATATTTTCATAAATAAACGTCTTGAAGAGACATCAAAACCACAAGCCCGCACTGCAAATGATTCGTTCCCGACCAATTTTCTATCAGAATTTCTAATAGTGGTAAATTATTTAAAATAAATTAAAAAAAAGATTTAAATGTGGCCTATAATCAGTATAAACTAAAATTAAAATATTATTAATAATTAAAAATCTAAAAATATATCAATAATTACAAAAATAACTTAACATTTATCATTTAGCTCATTACAGAATACAAAAATAATATGTGATTATCACCTTCTCTACTTAATTGAATTGTAATCCTTACTGTTTCAAATTCTTCATCCGCCATTTCGCTTTCCTTCACTTGCAAAGCTCACGTTGATTCAGACCCTTCAAGTTTAAAGAAGTTTATCAATTTCTAATAGTATGACATCAATTTTTGCTTAAAATCCATCTCAATCGGTTCCTGTCAAAAGGTCTCTTATCCTGAAATACAAACATCAACTAGGAAATTATCAAAATGACCATTCGGTCCAAGATAGGATTTCAAATAATTTTACCTCTTCAATTATTTTCACGAGAACTCTATTTTACGCACCGCCTATTGTATTCAGAGTCTCATAGTTTACAAGAATCTGAAAAAACAAGAAAGAAATGTATATATTAATTAATAAGTTAGAACCAGAGACATGAACCAATAGTCAATAGGAAATACGCACTAAACTGACCAGCTCTCTAATTAAAACAATAATAGACACAAATTCGACATTATCTGGAGTCTTGCATATACTATATCAAAAAGCATCCACAAACAGGGGCTTTATTCATAACACCTCCAATCTTGGAATCAATCACATTTAGCAAAAGGCATAGTTTCATCTCATCATGTCCTACAATTGCAGCAAATGGGTACACTGGCCTCTAGTTTTCCTTTGCAACAACCTGCTGGTTCTATAAATATAATTAAGACTGTCGTTCCCCTAATTTGAGAAATGAGAACTACTCATTTTTTCTTTCTTTGCACAAATGCCAATTCGCTTGGAAACAAAGTGCGCAATTCATTACATTCCTTTCTAATCAATCTAAGTAACATTAAGCTTTCAAGTTTTAACAAACATTGAGTTAGCTTGCTGTCATGATAAGGAATATGTCCTCTGCGTTTATAAGTTTGCAAATTAAAACAAATCCGTATCCCTAGAATTTACTAAACTCATGCATAGTTCTCTATCAAATTCAACAAATAAACTGCAAGAGAAATAATTCCCTGAGTTTTGCACCATCACTTTAGTTTATTGATAAAGTTATCAAGAGCCATCAAACTCTTGTTGATATGCCTTCCTTCTTCAAGACATACTCCACCAGCTCCAGTTTTGGTTATCCTTTCGGACCCAACTAAATTTACCAAGTTGTACTGCCCATATTAAGTTTAATGAATCAAATACTAAACACAAAGCAATAATGTAGACATGTTAAGAGACCACATACGAAGAGTGAGACATGAACAATATCACTGCTTGAATAAGTAGTAGAAGAGTTGATATCTCTCCCTTTGCTTTCAATAACCTGGCATAAAGTGTAAGAAAAATCAAATGGCTGGATACTTCTCAGAGGATTGTTGCATCAATATATGAAAAACATACCATTCTGAATATTGTGTGAGATCTACTGTTGCAAACCTTCATGTTTGCCTCTCCAAAATGCCTATTGACTAAGAAATTTTTAAAGCATATACAAGAACATCATCATATTTACAAACGAACACAAATGAAACTTAAGACCATATATAAACCTTCTCCTGATGCCATGAGCTTGAGCACTTGTTCTGCATAATCCATAATTTCCTCTTTGAGGCCTGGAACAAATATATCAAGCTGGAGAAAGAAAAATTCAATTGAATTGCTAGTTCCAAACACATAATGAAAAAGTAACAAACTGTCTGTCAGATGGAACCTCCAAACTCTCATGTATTAGCAATTTTTTGTTCCCCACTGCAAAAAGATCATTAATTTCTTCATTATGGATCTCCATAAAGGAAATCTGTATTAAAAATTCCTTGTCACATATCTTAAAAAAAAAAGAGTAAACTCAAGTCAAGACCACACTTTTGTAAGCAAATAATGAGAAAGTTCCTTCATTCCACCAAGTCTTTATTCCTATTTATCGAATCAAAATGACAACAGAATCACAAATTCTCCATATATTTTTTATGAACAAAAAAACTTCATTAGATCAGAGCAAACCTTACAAAACCAAGACAACAGGGCAATTAATTCCAAAGATCCCAATCAATTTTACAATTGAGATGATTACGATACCTATACAATAACTGAAACCTTACAGCAGACATAATCTAAACAAGAATTTTGGAAGCCAAAATTTTTCCATTCTAAAAAAAATCACTTATCTCTAGAAACCCAAAGCCAATAGATGGTAGCCGTGAAAGAAAATTCTCCATATTTGATACCTTATATAATAACTAATAGCAAAAATTTGAAAATGCCTGTTAGAAAGAAGAGAGGGCATAACAAGGAATTTTGATTAAAGTAATAGAACAATTAAAAATAAACAGAGTATGGTGTATTGAAATAGCCTAGAAATTTGATGTTTGGAATGAATAAAGGGATCTCCTGCAAAAGAATAGATGACTCTTCATCGTACCGAAGAGGCTGCCACAATTTTTACATCTATTCTTCAAACTCTATTCTCTTCCACAATGGAGTGATAGATGCAAGTAAAATATGAGACTATTATACCATAAATCCGAACTAAGTGAGCCACAATTTACAAATCCCCAATTTACAAATCCCTAATATAATTATTCAAATAAACTAACCTCAATCAAAGTGAACGAAACCAATAGAGGTAATGAGGGAGCAAAATAGAAGGCTCAAGTTATGCTAGACTTGGTATCGGACAGTCGGAGTCGGACTACTGCTAGAAGGAAGGGACGACTGCGGCCAATGGAAAGGACTTGGGCGGTAGAAGTCGACACACAAAGACATGCGATATTGAGACTGGGTTGAATAGAGAGGAAAATAAAAGAGAGAGATAGAGGAACGACCAAGTAGTGGGTATCTGTTAGGTCTGCAAAAAGAAAAAAGAGGGGGAATTTTCATTTCATTCCGGCTATGTGTTTTCCTTGTATTGTTTAATTTCATAAGAAATAATCCATTGGTAATTAAATTGATTTTCAAATATAAAATATAATTATTCAACCACAATTATTATATATAAGAAGGAGATAAATCCAAGTATGTGATAAATTTGAAAGATATAAAAAATATCTCATAAAAACAAATGTTAGATATAAATATATTATCAGACACAAAACCTAAACTATTTTAAAATTAAACAAAAATGTCAATGTTTTTTCATAATATGTAGTTAATTTTTTCAAATGGAAGCAACAAATTAAAAAGCGTTATTAAGTGATTTTAAAATACAACGCAAATAGAAAAATCGTTGTTATAATATGGGACAAAGCTAAAAAGTGCCTTTAAATTAAAGTACGGGACACTTTGTTTTATTGATGCAAAATCTAAACTATTGTTAACTTAAAAAAACTACCAACGCTTTTTTTCAAATGTATAGTTAAAATTTTGAAAATGCCAACAAAAAATTAAAAGCGTCGTTAGATGAGTGTAAAAGGCGACACAAATTGAAATGTGTGGTTGAATTTTTAAATATAAGATAAAAAAATAAAAATATATTCAAACAAAAAAAATCGGGACACTTTTTACGACATAAATTTCAAACCGTCATTAACATAAAAAAATGTCGATGCTTTTTTTTAAATGCGTGGTTAATTTTTTAAAAATGCCATCAAATAATAATAAGTGACGTTAAAGAGAATAAAAGCCGACATAAATATGAAAGTGTAGTGAAATTTTAAAATATGAAGACGCATATCAAAAAGCGTTGTTAAAAAAGTATCGTAATAGACCTTTTTTTTTGCAGTGGTGCCACTCTAGACACAATCTTCTCAGTTTATATTTGACTGGCTTGAAACTATGATCAGTCGGAATCTTGTGCTCGGTATTCTCCTGATCTACTCTAGGCATATCGTCATAAGACCACACAAAGACATCTACATATTTTTTTTAATCGGAGTTACTGTTTTTCCGCAAGAACAATGAACTTGTTTTTTTTTTCTATTTGTGGTAATTAGGTACTACTATTTTAGGTAGCTACTGGGTGCACTCAAACTCAAGATGTTAATTGTATTAATTATTATTATTATTTATTTATTTATCGCATAATAATCTAATCTGTGCCATAAGACACAGGTTTATCTACCATAAGGCACACGTGTAGCATATTAATGAAAAAAGAAAAAGTAAGATATAGGTATTAACTATGCTATGAAAAAAGAAAAAGTAAGATATAAGTATTAATTATGCTATTTCATAGGTATTAGTTACTTTTCCTTTTTGGCAGTAAACCTCTAAAATTCCACCAATATATGTAGGGTAATTAATTTATTAGTCCCTATATTTTTAAAAAATATACTGTTTAGTTCTTATATTTTCAAAAACATACTGTTTAGTCTTTGTATTTTCAAAAACACACGGTAACATACTATTTAGTCCTTTTATTTTCAAAACACACTGTTTAGTTCCTGTGTTTTAAAAAACACACTGTTTAGTCCTTGTATTTTCAAAAACACACGGTAAGGTTCCTAACCTTTTTCTCGATGAACTGTTTAGTCTTTCCGTCTGTTTGTTAAATTTTTTACCGTTTAGGAAAACGGTAAGGACTAAACAGTTCACCAAGAAAAACGTTAAGGTCATCGTGAAAAATGTTAAGGACCTTACTGTGTGTTTTTTAAAACACAGGGACTAAATAGTGTGTTTTTTAAAACACAGGAACTAAACAGTATATTTTGTCAAAATATAGAGACTAATAAAATAATTACCCATATATGCATGAGTTTTCTTTTTTTTTTTAAGTTCAAGTTACTTATGTTTTATTAATTGCATATGATTATCTAGAAAAACTAAACATCTTTTTGAAAAACAAAAATATTAATTATGTCTTATCCTATGTCTTATGGCATAGGTTAGCCGGACCGTTTATTTATTTATTTAATTTAGTCAAGGTCAACTTGTGGAATGAGGACAAAGTAAATCATAGTTGTTGGATATCCGGTGCAATGTAAAATGGGTACTTTTTTGCAGGAATGGTGCAAAAGATTTTGCACACTAAAAAACTGTTTTTTCCTCTTTATTTTAATATGGGAAAGGTGAAATTTAAATAAAAAAATTTGTGAGTTTTTATTTTCAAAATTACCATTTTTTATCTTTCAATTTTAAAATGGAAATAAAAAAATGTTTGGTAAAATTCTAAAATAACTAGTTTTAATAGAAAAAAATGATTAATATTTACTATACATCAACAACAGCAACCAGAAACATGTAATCCAAATGGATTCTAAATAAATAATAGATTGTCAACAAAAAAAAAAAGTTGTTTTCTCAAATTTAACATTTTAGGTTCGGCTTGAGATCGAGAGAGCCAAAAATAAACTCAGCTCGAGTTTCGAGAAAATCTGATAAATTGCTTGATTCGAATGTACTCAAATTTACCTCTTTCAATATTTTGCTATTTGATTTTAACCTTATAATGAACAAAACATAAAATTTAAACTTTATAAAATAAATATAACATATAATTTACAAGAATTTTGATGTAATTTACAATAAATTTAAATGAAGTTATAAGATAATATATATATATATATATATATATATATATATATATATATATATATATATAAATTATATTTTTTTGGTAAGGTAGAGGGTAGAAGCCTAAAAGGAGAAAGAGGAGAAACAAGCTACACAACCCGGCTCAGAGCAACTGCTATATGATCATCAAACATGATGTTCCCAAGGCCTGCAGGAGGTGCATTAAACTAATGATTACCCAAAGACATAGTCCCTGCGAAGTTCGCCAACCAATCAGCAGCACGATTCCTCTCTCTGTAGGTGTGGACAAAAGACAAGACCCAATCTCTATCACGTAATTTTTGACACTTTCCAATAAGCCAATAACAGGGATGATGAATAGAGACTGCACTCAGCATAAAGTTTAAGACAACCTGAGAATCCAACTCCACTATGATACGATGAAACCCTTTGCTCCATGCAACTTGCATGCCAAAATATAGCCCCAAAGCTCGGCAACAGTCACAGTGCATATACCAATGTTCACTGAAAAGCCTGTAATCCATCGCCGTCTCTCATCCCGGATCAAGCCCCCTGCACATGCTCTGCCTGGGTTCCCTTTACACGCTCCATCTGAGTCAAGTTTAACCCACCCTGAATCTGACGACTTCCAACTAACCTAGATAACTTGCTTCGAGGCGATAGAATTAGTATGTGGATTGTTAAAGGCATTATGACACTCCATAAACTTCTCTCGAAGGAATAATACTTTATCCCTACCAAATCAAATTTCGTTGAATACGAAGTCATTAAACATATATATTAATTAAAGCAGAGAGAAGTTTTACAAAATCGAGACCTATCAAGTCGATTTGACCGAACTTTTACAAAATCGAAATCGAATATTTTACAAATTATCCTCACCTATGAACACTGCCATCTATACTATATACTATATCGAAAGCAGAGAGAATGTATAATAAATGTTTTAGGCCTTTTTCGCTTAGTTGTCATCGTAGGAAAGAGTAAATGAGTTTAAATTATCTATATTAATAGTAATTAGGAAATCTAAATAGCATAACTGCTATATTAATATCATAAATGCTATTTCAGTTTTATTGTTAAAATAAATTCATTAATTACACAGTCTATACAAATTCGATCAAACAGTTTCATCAATTTAAAATCTTGAATTATAAATAGCATCTCATGTTCCATATGCAAATTGAAATATCCATCATCTGAATCATTTAGAACTATTGTTTCATTATTAATTACTAATTCACCTTTTTGTTACTCTTCATTTTCTGACTCTGTCGTTTTTTCATTGTTTGATGAAGATTTTGATGAAGTTAAGGAATTCCTATTAACAGATGCAATAAACTTATTTTATGTTCCTAATCAATCTTCTATCGGTGGGGTGATTATATTTGGCTAATTACATGCAATATAAGGCGATAAAGTGATGAATTTTCAGCCGACAGTGGTGGTAATGGAAGTGGGGGAGGAGAAGAACACACTTTTGTTATTGAGGATCAGTCTTATTTTACTTCTCCTATATTAACTTCATTCTAAAGAATTTGTATTTATTGTTTTCTAATTCATGGGCGAGTGATTGCGTTTGTACACTGTTACGATTTTGGATTTGTGGGATAATTTTTTCTGTCATTTTTATTTTTTGAATCAAGTAAGGTTGTAGCAAATAGGGCTGGGCGCGTATCCTGGAGATACTGGACCGCACCGAATATCCGAAGAAAAAACTCCGGAATTGGACCGGACCGTTGACTTTTTTTGGAGAACCGAACTGGATTGGACCGTTGACTTTTCGTCAAAGAACTGGACCGAACTGGACCGAAATTTATCCAGGACCGGACCGATAACCGGATTGGATTGGATTGGATTGGACCGAACTGAAATAACCGAAAGTTTAGCAATAATAAATTTATATTTCATACATTAACTTTATATAAAGAGAAATATTATATAATATATAGATATATATTTTGTAAGGTTTGGTAAACTAATTACAATAATATAAATTTATAATTTATTAATAAGGTATAACATTATTATATAGTCATAAAAATTATCCCGATTAATTCCCGTTTATAAAATGAAATTAAAAATATTTACCTAAAATGTAAACATGGAGAATTGAACATCTAACCAAATGGAACATTGTTAATCACTTTAACCATCTGAACCAATTCTACTACTTATTAACCATTTAATTAAGTAACAAATATTAGAAGTTTTAAATATTAAAAATTTTAAACATTTTATAAATATCCTGCTTTATCCAAAGTTGTAAAAGATGTTTTTGCAATTCAATACTCAACTGTGGCTTCTGAATCTACGTTGAGCACAAGTGGTAGAACTTTGGATCACTTTAGGAGTTCTTTAACTCCTGCTACAGCTGCGGTTTTGATTTGTTGTCAAGATTGATTGAAAACTTCAACTCAAGCTTTCAAGCATGAAGAAGAAGTTGAAGATCTTGAAGCTATTGAAGAAGGTAATATTTACTTAGCAATTATATTTCATAGTTTTATTTTAATTAAATGTTTATGAATACTAACTATATAAATGTTATTTAATTTGTAGAAATTAGTTCTGATCCTGAAATTGCATCATCTCTTTTATCCATATTTCAATTGAATATCTAAGGTTTTTTTAACCGAATCAAATGCACTTTGGTAAGCATATTTGTTTCCTTTTACTTTTTGCTAGTGTGTTGATTAATTTTATTGAAGTGAAAGCTAATTAATTTAACATTTGTTGATTCACTAATATGGTAAATTTTATATGTTTAGATTGATGTTTGGTTTTAGTGCATTTGTTTTGGAAAACAAGGAATTTGTTGTGTTAAGAAGATTCAATTACAAATTGGGATGATGATTAGAGATATTTTGCTAATGAAGTGTTGTCTTTTTTGAATTAAATGTTGTTTGTTTTTACGGATTTGTTATTTTGTAACTTTGATTTTGTGGGTTTTTTTAGCCTTGTTGTCTACCGTAACTTTTAATACTTTGATTTTGTGGGGTTTTTTTAGCCTTGTTGTCTACTGTAATTTTTAATGAATATTGTTTACTTCCTAAAAAAATATCATTTATTTCAAGTTATGTAAGATAATAAAATTTTATATTTTATTATCTTGTAAAATAAATTTTTAATTTATTTTTTAGGACTTAAACTATTAGATATTTATCCGAATTATCAAAAAATTATATTGTATTGGACCGGAACCGAATCTCCGAATCCCCGAACTGGACCGGACTGAAATTTTGGGGCAATTCAATTCTGGAGATTTATTCTTTCAATCCAATCCTGGAGATTTCCTTTTATTAATCTCCGAATTTCAATCCAATACTGGAGATTCGTGAATCCCCGACTTGGACCGAACTGTGCCCAGCCCTAGTAGCAAATATGAGAATAACTTTTTGTGTTCTTCTATTTTTTCTTTTCTTCTATTAAAACTAATAAATCTTTGATGGTTAATCTGTTGAAAATAGGCGTTAATGGTGATGAAAGAGCAAGAAAATCAAAGTGGTAATGAAAGATGAGAGAATAAAAGTGATACCATTACATATTTTATTTAATGATTTTTACCTTCCATTTCAAGTTTTTTTTTTGAAACGCCCATTTCAAGTTTTTAATTGACATATTAAGTATTTATATTTAGCTCTTTAAATAAGTTTGGGGACTAACATGGTACCCTTTAAAGTTCAGGGCCAGTTAATTTTTTCTGGACAAGTTCAGCCGATTAATATATTAAGTATATTATTATTATTATTTTTTAAAGGTGTTCAAACAAATTCATATATAAAGATACTTAGCTAAATATAGTTTAGCATTTTGATTCAACTAAAAAATCCTTAAAAATTCAAAAACTAAAACGATTCTCATGGCCTTTAGGATTTGAGACACCATTGTAATAGCTGATTGTTGTATTCATAATACTCCAATCATAATACCCGCCTTGCTGAGATGTGCCCTCATCTCCATTCATTCTTAGAGGAAAGTTGTCATTTGAAAAATTGGTGTAACTGAGGTTCAGGATTACTGAACGGTTGAAATCCGGATTCACTAGGTCCTTTGGGATGAAATCCGGATCCATTGGGTCCTCCAGATTGAGATCCAAATATGTTGGGTCCATGTTTGAAATCCTAATTCACTGGGTCCTAAAGGTTGAAATCCGGATCTATTGGGTCCTAGAAAGTCCATTTGTGGTTGTGGAGTCATGTTTGGATCATAACTTATACTTCCCATCATAAATCCACCAGGATTCATATTCAAATTCAAATTAAATGTTTTATGTGGAGATGGTGGAATGGAACGAGTTGATTCTAACACTTGCTTGCGATGTTGGACATCTTTTAAGGTGTCTTTTAATAGACTTTCGTAATTCTCAGCCTTATTCAATGTTTTGATGCTACTTAAACTTCTTGTAAAATGGCTAAAATTTGTTTCTCAAGATCTTCCAATTCAGAATTACACTCTTCGATTTCATTTTGAACTACCTCCAAATGATTTTTCACGCTTGTCCCGGATGGCAATGTTTCAAGGGTTAATTGATCTATCATCCTCCTAATCAGCTCAACATTTTCCACCCTTCCACGTCTTGATGCTGGAAGATCAATGAACTGTTTCAATGTATCTTCCACCCAAGGGCATTATCTCTAGCAAGAAGGGAGGAGAAGTCTGGAAGGGTATTCCACATTTGTAAATCTGAGGCCAGACGTCCGTAATTAGCAAGAGCGTCCGCCACTTGATTTCCCTCACGGAACACATGGGAGACAACTACCTGAATATGCGTCATTGAATCTAAACAATTTAACCATCCACACGCATTGTCCAGGGAATGATCTGTGCACGGGTACGAAAAATTCGAATAACGTAAGTCGAGTCACTTTCAATCCAGAGACGAGTCCATCCACGTGACCTCGCAATCGAAATTGCAAAATATCAGCTTGCAATTCCGCCATGTGTACCAAAGCACAATCAAGGGGGAAGGAAAATGACCCAAGAGGATGCCCCTGGCTATTTCGAAAAACCACACCGCAACCATCTCTACCCGAGATCACGAAGGCATCAATGTTAGCTTTAATCCAATCAGACGGAGGGGGCTTAGTATTATTATTATTATTATTATTATTATTATTATTATTATTATTATTTATGGAGGTTATTATCCACAGCAGTATCCATGATTCATGAACTTGCTTTTATAAAAGGGTTAATACACGTATTTGCCCTTGTGTTTTCTCGGAAAAACAGATTTGCCCTTAAATCAAATAAACCCACAAAACTATCCCTGAATTTTCCATAAACCTGCAATTATACCCTAATCTGACGGAGCTGCTAAACGACGATGACATCAAACCTTCTTATCTCCAGAAAAACTTCAGAAAAGAACAACCAATCACAAACAGAAAAAGTATGCACATTCAATTTCGATTAAAAGCAAGTTAGAAGAACAGATTGGTCAAAATTCATTTTCCTAAAAGCTCAATCAACCTAATAAAATGGCGTCTAAACCTCCTAATTAATCCAAAAGCAATAGCAATAGAAAACAATAAGAAACCAAATGAATTTTGATTGTCGTCATCCAATTTTTTTGGAGACAAGAAGGTTTGATGTCATCGCCATTTAGAAGCTCCGTCAGATTAGGGTATAATTGCAGGTTTATGGAAAATTCAGGGATAGTTTTGTGGGTTTATTTGATTTAAGGGTAAATCTGTTTTTCCGCGAAAACACAGGGGCAAATATGTGTATTAACCCTTTATAAAATTATTGGTTTTAATTGATTAATTCATGGGACAAGTTCAACTTAATGAATTCAGAATTGAAGTTAGTAAACATTAAACCTATTAAATCTAATATGTATACTATATATAATAGCGAAAACACAGACAAATGAGGAGAAGTGTTATAGGAGCCTTTTTGATGAGTTGTCAAATAGTTAAGAATCAAAATTAAAAAGATTATTTAAATAAATAAAATAATAGAATTAATAACAAAATAGAAAAATGTGAGTATGATATTAATTATCATTATATCAAATAGTTTTTTTTAATGACTATCAAATAGTTAAAATGTATATTAATTAACATTATAAAACGTGATAGTGTTGTATTAATTAACATTATAAAACGTGAAAGTGTGGTATTAATTAATATTATATCAAATAGTTAAAATGTGTATTAATTAACATTATAACAACGATACAAAAATGTGATAGTGGATTAAAAAATCAAAATCAAAATTTGAATCAATTAATTAATAGTAATAACATATTAATTATAAATTATTTGATTCAATTTTTTTTTTATAAATGATACATTCCCAGAGAAGTGTATTAAATTGATATATAATATACTATAGATTAAAAAATATATTATATTAATAAAGTAGGTAAAGAGGTATTCTACTAATTAATGTTATAACAATAAATTATTCATTAGGTGAAGATGTATTATATTAATTAAGGTATAATAACAGATTAATAATTTATATTTAATAGACATTATTATTTACAACATCAGTTACAATTTATTGTATTACATAATGTAAGTAGTATGTGATTTTTTTCTTCACAAATTTAAATCCTCACAAACTAAAAACTTTAGGTACGTCTATCTTGGATTTTGTTAGAGTTATATGATTTTTTAAATTGTTTTATGTTTTATGTTGTACATTGTTATTGAAAAAATCGTTTATTGGTTACATTTATTACAAAATTCAACTCTTAAATAATGTACAAATTAACTTTATTTGTTGTATTTTGGTGTGTGTTTTTAATGAATTTATTTTCATGCAGTATGACAATGTTGCAAATGAAATCTCACTTCAACCAAATTAGTCACCTCCTTGTCGAAAAAGACACCAGGAGAATAAGAGTCAAAATAATTAGGTTATAGAAAGCACGTAGAGAAAATGGCGAAAAACTTACTGAAATTATCTAATTAATCTCAATAAAAAATTCAAGAAACCTCAACCAAAAATATACTTGAATGCAGATGGATGCAACTATTTTACCTAAAAAGAATAACTCTGCTCTTCACATTAAGGCCTCGATAAGGTAACAAATAAAGAATTGGAGAGAGAGAGAGAGAGAGAGAGAGAGAGAGAGAGAGAGAGAGAGAGAGAGAGAGAGAGAGAGAGAGAGAGAGAGAGAGAGAGAGAGAGAGAGAGAGAGAGAGAGAGAGAGAGAGAGAGAGAGAGAGAGAATTCAGAGCTTCACAAGTCCTCAAAGAAAAAACATAAATTCTGTAACCGATTTCAAACTAACGCCAATGGAAAACCCTAACGAAAGAAGTAACGACACTGTGACTAATAGCCAGGCCGGAAGCCGGTTTGTATAACACAAAAGATAATAATTTCGTAATGAGTTTGGATATGATATTGCTAGATAAAGAGGTATTTATTTCACATTTTTATATATTCATTAAAACTATAAATATATTGATATAATTCTTATTGCAAAATAGGGTAGCACCATGCATGGAAGCATCCGTAAAGCCTAAATTAATAAATTTCGAAGTAAATTATATAAAGGGCCAAATTAATCACCTCATTGTCGAAAAAGACACTTAGAGAATAATAGTCAAGGTAATTAGGTTATGGAAAGCATGTAGAGAAAAGAGGGAAAACTCACTAAAATTCTCTAAATGATTTCAATAAAAAATTCAAGAAACCTCAACCAAAAATAAACTTGAATACAGATGGATGCAAATATTCTACCTAAAAAGAATAACTCTGCTCTTCATATTAAGGCCTCGATAAGGCAACAAATAAAGAATTGGAGAGGGACAGAGAGAGAGAGAGAGAAATGAAGAATTGAATTCAGAGCTTCACAAGTCCTCAAAGAAAAAACATAAATTCTGCAACCGATTTCAAACTAAGCGCCAATGGAAAACCCTAACGAAAGAAGTAATGACACTGTCACTGATAGCCAGGCCGGAAGCCGGTTTGTATAACACAAAAGATAATAATTCCGTAATGAGTTTGGATATGATATTGCTAGATAAAGAGGTATTTATTTCACATTTTTATATATTCATTAAAACTGTAAAATATATTGATATAATTTATATTGCAAAATAGGATCGCACCATTTATGGAAGCATCTGTAAAGCCCAAATTGATAAGATTTTTTTCCTTCTAACAACTAAAGTAACTCAAGTTGATGAGATTGATTGTAAAATTGTTGTACAAAAGTTTAAGTTTGTTACTTTTAATAAACTTATTGATAGATGTGAAAACCATTTAGTTCTAACTTGTAAGATATTCAAATATAGTTTTAGAATTTCATTTAGCTTCAAAGTAAATGTTAATTTTAATTGACTTTAAATGTTAATTTTGTAGATGTTGTTGGAAGAATCACAACAATAAGTTCGATCAATGAAATTGATGTTAATGAAAAGAAACGAAAGAAAGTAGCTCTCGAGCTGATGAATTATGAGTATGATCTGTAATTAAATTTTTTGCACTTTAATTTAACTTTTCTTATTTTTGTAAAAATAAATATATATTTATACTTGACTGCTTAATTATAGAGGAAAAATGATTAGAGTCACGTTGTGGGGAGAAATAGCCATAGATTTTGATAGAAGATCAATTGCCACACAGATCAACCATTGGCTATTATTTAACATCAATGATTGTGAAGAAGTATTTGGGTAAGCACAATTACTAAATAGATACAAATATAGATATGTATATAATAAATAAAATAATTTATTTTAATTGTAGGTCATATGATTGCCTATTGCAACCAATTTTTAGAAATCGTTGCCGTAAGTCGTATTATCTAATTTTTTTTATTGTTCATATTTATATTAGTCAAATGCAACGATTATGTACGGAGTGTTGCTTTTGCTTTGCTTTTAATTGTTTAATTTGAACTAAGGCAACAATAATATGACATTTATGACATATCGTTGCCTTTTTTAACATGATAGTTAGATAAAGCAACGACATATCATGTAAAATATTATTCCAACGTTGCATTTAATAAAAATACAATCATTATACCTAATTAATTTGATAAATTTAATTTCAATACTTGTTAATTAAGGATTCTATATATAGTTTGTAAATACTCTCTTTATTTCAAAATAATTATGAAATTTATCCAAATTTTCTTTTTCATATTATTTGTCAGGTTTAGTTTTCAAATAATTTTTTGCTATTTTACCGAGTTTAATATTAATTGCAGTTTTGTCATTTTAAGTTTTTTTTTTATGTATGAATTATGGTTCAATTTAATGAGTGATACAAGTATGAAAAAAAACCCGCGAATATGGCCCATGTAATAAATGTCCAAGTTTCCTTTGGATCTCATGTAAATCGCGATTTGATTTTTTATTATTATTGGAATTTCAATTTAATATTCTATTATTTAATAAAAAAATAAGGATTTTTTTTTTACAAAAAAATAAGGATTATTAATAAAAAAAAACAAAATATTTTAGTTGATTTTTTATAAATTTAATATAAGTCAATTATTTTTTTAATATGTGTTAATTTATTACATGTCACTATTACTTTAAAATAATTCGAGTATTTTATTTACTCAAAATAGGATAAAGTAGTGTAATAATTTAGGTAGTAATAGGAGAAATAAAATTAAGTTCAATAATTTTTGGAGCCGCCGCCTCTCACTCTGTCTAACTTCGTGCCGCTGTTCCGCCGCCGTGGCCGCCATGGCCAGCCCGGCCAACCCCTCATCGGCTCCTCTAGATGACTATTGCAGTATAGGAACTGTCTTCAATCCAAAGTTACGGTTTGCCAATCCGTTGATCCCGCAAGCCCCGGTTCAGAATAACTCATACGCTGGAATTCTTCAAAAGAAGATTGCGAAATCACCAATTTCCTCTGCACCGATCTCCAATATCGGAGGGATTAAATCAGTCAATATATCACAAGCGGCCTATGATAAGAGGGTTGCGATGTGCGCCAACTCATGGATAGGCAGATTAACTCTCAACAAAGGGGACGCCCCTTGGAAAATAGCGGATCTCAAAAGCACCCTAACAAAACTTTGGGGGATTCAGGAATCATGGCGCCTAATTTCTATTGGCAAAGGATACTTCCACGTCCTTTTGAGCTCCCTAGCAACCAAAAATGCAATCCTTGCAAAAGGAGTTATCAGCACAAGGCCAGGAACATTCAGGCTGCAGCCATGGGTGCCGGACTTCGATCCGCAGATAGCAAAATCAACCAATGCGCAGGTATGGGTACGTCTTTATTCTCTTCCTTGGGAATACTGGGATGCACAGATACTGGCAGACATTGCTAAATGTATTGGAGGACTGTTACGCTTTGATAAAGCCACTATTGATGGGGATTTTGGTCATTTTGCTCGCATGCTATTGGACATAGATTTAGCCAGTGAATTACCTGTCAAATTGGGGATTGAGAGGGATGGAAAACAGCTCTGGATAGAAGTGGTTTACGAGAAGCTCCCAAACTTTTGCAAAATCTGTTCATCCATCGGACACATGGCATATGATTGCAGGCGGAACAAGAAGCTGCGCAGGGTGAGATAAGAAAAGAGCCAAATGAAAATAAAACCCATCAAGTTCTAGTAACCAAAATTCTGCAGCGAATAAACGCGGACACGCGGACAAGCACAGATATGGACATTGTACCTCCGCAACTGCTCCAGCAAGAGCAAGAGCAAGAGCAGGAGCAAGAAAGAGATTGTGAGTTGGAAGGAAAGCAGCAATCCCCTGGAAGTATTAAGGTGACAGAAGGTTTGGAATTGTCTGGGAGTCCTCAGGGACAAGAGCGAGACTCGGTGCAGGTTATGACAGAGAGGGCAGAGTCTCCTAGGAATAAGAATTTATCTCCTTCAGAAGCTGAGAGCCAGTCTCCACCAGTCTCCACAGCTTGGGCGGATATTGAGGATGAAGAAACAGTTGGGGAAAACATGGAAGCTTGGCAAGAGGTTCAGCAGAAGAAGTCTAAAATGAAAGCTAAATGTCCTGGAGATAAAGGAGGTACAGCACCTAGGCCAAAACGGGCAGGTAAACCTCCAACTAGATTCTTATGAATGTGTTATATTGGAATTGTAGGGGTATACTCAATCAGGATACCCAGCGTCACCTTGCACATTTATGTTATATGCATAAGCCTGATTTTGTGAGTCTTGCCGAGCCCATGGTTTCCTTTTCTGATATCAGTAATACCTTCTGGACTAGTTTGGGTCTAAGTCTTATTTCGATGAATGCTAAGGATAAACCAACTCTTTGGATTTTTGCCTCCACGAAACTTCTTCAATCAGTCATGGTCTGTTATTCCCATGAGCAGTTTGTCCTGATTAATGTTGTCAGGTTCGGTAGCTCCAATTACATTTGCTTTGTTTATGGTAGTGTGTGGGCGAACAGAAGGGTGGATATGTTTGATAGTATCTTGGCGCAGAAAGCACAACTGCAGGGCCGCTGGGTGGTTTTGGGAGATTTCAATTCTATCCTGGGTGCCCATGAAAAGACAGGGAGGCCTCCTGCTTCTCGTCCTTGCCGTGAATTTAGACAATTCCTTGAAATTGGGGATCTTATGGAAGGCGCTGTTTCGGGCAACTTCCACACTTGGTGCAATGGTAGAAGTGGAAATGATAGAGTAGAAAGCAGGCTTGATAGAGCTGTTTTCTCAAAGGATTTCATGGAGTTCTGGGATGTGTTCAGCTGCACGGCTCTTGCACGTCATAAATCAGATCACAGCCCCCTGATCCTTCAATATAGCAATAAGACTGTTTCTGCAGCAAGGTTTCGCTTCCAGTCTATGTGGACCAGTCATTGCTCCAAGTTCTGACTTTGATACCACAGATGGATGATGCTTCCTCTTAGGTAAAAAAAAACTTGCACCAACTCTTGATTCTGTGCTTTCCTTCCTTCAAAGTTTTAGATGCTTCAGATTGAGAATCTACAGTTGGTCTCTCTTCAAGCTCTGCATCATAGCAGGCCAAATTCCCCTCTTCAACGTTTGATACAACCCCATCACAATCAGAAATCTTGTCCAATCCAGTAATCTGATCACTCTTACAGGGCAACTGATCAGCCAAACCCATTTCAGATAGAAAACTTTCTCGTCTCTCCTTCACACTTTGAGGCTCACTCAACCAAATTTCAAACTCCGAATCAAAGCATTTGACACAATCAAAGAATAAATCACCATCGAGCATGTAAGAATTCATCATGTCTTAAAAAATTTAAAAATTTTAAGTCCACAACAAAGAGAGAAGGGAATAAATAATAGTGTTTTCTTGTATTTATAATAGTGGAAATATACTTCCAAAAAAAATAGTGGAAATATAGAATGTAAATTGAGCTAATTTCGATTGATTATCCTAATTTACTATAAATTTGGAATTTCCTTATTAGTTCACATCTATTTTAAATCCCTATAATAAATTATGCCTTTCCTTTTACAAAAAATTGCACATAGTGGAAATGTAGTTTTAAAAAAAAATAGTGGAAATATAGACTATAAATTGAGTTAATTTCGAATTGATTATCCTAATTTACTGTACATTAGGAATTTTCTTATTATTTTCCTTGTTAGTTCACATCTATTTTAAATCCCTATAAATTAAGTTACGTTTTTCCTTATTCCTAAATAGTAAATATTTAAATATGATTTCTCAATAATAGAAAAGGTAAAATACTAAACAAGTTAATAAATTTACATTTATTGACTATTTACATGTATTCCTTATCAACTATTCACATTTATTCGCACTTTAACATATATAAACTAAATTGGTTTTCATGTAATTTTTTTTAGAGATACGGTGCAAAAATACCCCTAACGTTTGCATGCATGAGCAATTTTACTTTTAATGTCTAAAATAATGCAATTTTACCCTAACATTGGTAGCCAAGAGCAATTTTACCTCTAACATTGGCAAGTTAGGTCAATTTCAGACATTATTATAAAACATAGATATTTTGTTCCTTATTCTGCACCAATTACACGTTAGTTGATTCTAAAAAAAGATTAAAATTTTTTGTGATTTCATAATAGAATTATAGATTGATATTTTTAAATTCGGTAAAATATTTAAATTTTTTTGTCCAACTCGTACAAAATAGAGTATTTTTTAAAAAAATAATTAAAATCTTTTCACATTTAATCATATGTTTGTAATTTGTTACTAACGAGCGATAAAATGACACATATGTGAAGTGTAGATGACAAAATTCATGACCGATAAGACAATTTGATGAATTATTTCTTAAATTGATCCAACTTGTAATTACTCTTGACTGTCAATGTTAAGGATAAAGTTGCTCCTAACTGTAAACGTTATGGATAATTTGCAGCTTATCCCAATTTTTGTTTTTATTCAAATGACAAAATAATAAATGTAAAATTATGCAACCACTAATTAAGAGTACCAAATAGAGTACCATTTGTTAATTATTTATATATGTAAGTTTATATTTGAATGTTAATGTTGGACACAATTTGTATTTGAATGTGTCGCTACTAGGGGTGGCAATGGTGCGGGGACGGGACGGGTATCCATTTACCACTCCGTCTCTAGATGTTTACGGGACGATTTTGGGGAATCCCCATTAAATGAGTTGGGGATTTTTTCATCCCCATCCCCTCCCCATACGGTTTCGGGGAATCCCCATATTCAATAAAATGAGAATATTTATTTGTATATATAAAAAAATTTAATTATAATATTTTCTAAAAATAACCAAAAACATATAATATTGTACTATTACATTACAGGGTAACCAGCAAACTGGTTACAGATAATGTAACCAGCAGCAATTGCTGGTTATATTGCCCTATATATATAAATTCAATATGATACAATGATATAAAAATAATGGTCTGAAATTAAAATTAATAATTTTATTCGGGGATCTTCACGGGAATTTTTCGGGGATCCCCACGGGAATTTACACGGTAATGGGGTGGGGATCCCCACGGGACGGATAGAGCAATCTCCATCCCCATTTAGGTTTGGGGAAAAAAAATTCCTCGTTCCCATCCTCAATTTTTACGGTTCAGATACCTGCGGTTTTCGGATAATCCCCTCATTGCCACCCCTAGTCACTATCAGCCCTAAATATTATGTGTAAAACAACAAATAAAATAGTAAGTCCATACCCTAAGTAAGCTAAAAAAAATGTGAGAATAAATTGGTTGTGGTATATATATTTTATTCAAATTAAAGATAATATATGCATTAAAGTGACAGATTCAGGATTCACTTTCTCTTATGATTTATTTATTTCATTTTTTTTGTGTGTGTTTTTATATAAAAAAATTAAAAATCCATACACAATTTCTATAGAATGTTTAGCATTTTCTAGCACTAGTAGGTGGTGCTCAAGCCCATAAACCCCCTTTTGGATTTGTCCATGACACTTATTATAATGACTATAAATGTGTTATACTTTTTAATGGTTGGCTATCCATATTTTGATAATACGACTGGTTACTTGAAAATCACATTGGGTATAAAAATTACAATTACATCATATCACAAAACTTAATTCTAAATATGTCATTATATTTTATATTTCACAAAATAAGTATGACTTTATACTCTCGTTTGTAAATTTTAGACTCCATTTCGTAAATTCTAACCCTAAAAAAATATATTCTAGACTCATTATAAATTTTAGTCCTTAAAATATATTAAAAATGATGATTTTCTTAGTTTGACATCATTTAAATAATCATAAACATAGTTGTAAATAATTTTTGAAAAATGTATCTCCATGTAATTTCCCTTGATAATACTGTTTGGGTCTCAAATTAAAACCTTACAATTTCATTATTTATTTCTTTCTCAATTTAGGAAATGATTTATAGAGTAGGATTGTGTGGACTAGATGGAGTCGAGATGGACCTTTCTTGATAATTGCATGCGTGATAAAATCTGCAATTTTACGGAAGGCTTTTTCTCCCTAAAACCATGACCCATGTTTGCATCACTTGTACTGTTTGTAATTTTAGCCTCCAGCTCATCATTGTTTGGCAAAGGGAAATTGGCCAAAACCGTCATTGTTTCAATCGCGGGAGTAAGTAACAAGTCAGGCGCTACAGTTGAAGGAAACTCATTACTAGATAGGAATGTGATTGGTTGAGGAGCTACTGCCACTTCTTCACGTGCTCCTAAGGGTGCACATAGTCGGTTAACTAGTCCATTAAGGTTAATTCGGTTGGTTAACTATTTGATCATTTTTCTAAACACTAATCATATGCTAGTCCACTAAATTCGGTTAACCAACTATTTCGACCAGTTAACCTTTTATTCCAGTTCTAAACATTAATAAATAAAATTAAAAATAATAAAAAAATTCTAATTTTTATTGTGAGTGGGACAACAGGTCAATGGCGAGTTGAAGAGATTAATGGTTGAGAGAGATGTGTGTGCATTGTGCCTATGTAGACTATGGACTGAAGACTGAAGGAGATGAAGAAGGGAGCGATAGAAACGGGAAATGATGAACTAAGTAAACATATGATTCAAAACAAAGAGATGAAATATGTGGATGAATTATATGGATAAAACATATTTATTTTTATTTATCAGGATAATTATTGGGGGTTAAAATAAATAAAAAATCATTTTTATTTTATTAAAAAAATAGCAAAAATAAACAAATGAAGAAAAATAACTTAATAAAGTTATATTTTTAGTAGGTCTCGGCGAGATCTACTCTTGGAAAGTTTTTTCCCCAGCGAAATGTTAGGTCTCGTCGAGACATGGTTAGGTCTCGGTGAGATGATCTCGTCTCGGCGAGACATTGACATGTATGTCATTTTCTCGGTGTTAAATCGTCCACTATCCACATTTATTAGCCCTCAAACTCTGCATTATCCATAATTACAATTCATGGGAGCAAAAATAGGAGTTCATGGGATGTGAGGCTTGGATTATTGACTATAAATAGGATCTCAATCCATCATTCCAACCCCCAACAAAAAAATCAACAAATTCAATAGAAACTCAACCAAATCCTATGGCAGAAACTCAAATTGTTCTTCAAATTTTCTGGTTTCTTCCAAGCAATCAAACTCTTTAAGCTTGATTTTTAAGCTTTTACCTTCATTCCTCAAGCTTCTAATTTGTTTGAAATCAAGTTTCTATTACAGCGCCAACCAAAAACAATCAATTTCTACAGCAAAACTCAATTCTTCCTCTGAAGTCGTTCTTCCCAAGCGATCATGCTCTGTTCTAAAGCTTTAATTTTCATCCTTAAGCCTTTAATTTCATTCCCCAAGCCTTCAATTTGCTTAAATTTAAGTTTCTCATCAAGTCACCGTTGTCATCTTCTCCAAAAGCTCATAAGCTTCCTACAATACAAATTCCATCTTTCAGTTCATATTTCATTCAAAATTTTCGTTTAATCAATAACAACATTCATCATCCATAATACGAGGAAAATTTTCAACTACAAACGCAAACGATTCATCAACCTAAGTCAACTCCAAGTTTGTTAATTTCAATTTCAGTTTTTGTCAATATTCCATTCTTATGATTAATTGCTTTGTCAAACGTAATTTCTTCACGAAATTAGCGTACTCTTTTCAGTTGTAATTATAGCTTTTGTTTCCAATTTTATCATCTATAATCACATAATATTTGCAAAATCAATAAAAAGAAAAAAAATTCTCAAATCCTTTGTATTGATTTCATTTTAGTCACCATTACTTTAGCTAATTAAGCTTCATGTAGTAGAGCTAGGAATCCAAGAATGATTTTTATCAATCATTGCATCCTTCACTCAATCGTTAATTGTTAGAAGTCGAGTTTGGCACATAATATATATTAAAAATCAATTGGGAATTAATTTCCATGGCACGCCTGCAAAGTCACTCGCGAAAGCCAAGGTTGTAACCAGGATATTCTGAAAATATCGCCAACAATAATATTTTTTATCTACTTTATCTTAATTCAGAATATCTTAAATATTTTTTAATCAATTTTTTCGTGAGATCTATTTTTCACTATCATCCCTGAAGAATTACTACGATTCTAACGCAATAAATTAATTGTTAATGACTTGAGAAGTCAAGATTTTCTCCAATTTCCGGATTTATTCAACCATTATAGGACTATGGCAGAATAATGTACAAATGGATGAGTAATGGATAATATTAATGACTACAATTATGTTCACAAATGGAATTTAAAGGTTAGAATACAATAAAGATAATAAATCTTGGAATCTTATTTTTTTCTTTATTAAAAGTATCCAAAAAAATTTTATATATATATATATATATTTAGAAAAGGTAAAAAATATTTATTTCATAAACAAAATGTCATTCGGATATTCGAAGACTTTTAAGAATTTGACATCTAGCTGACTGGAGTCCTCATCCTTGATTAACTGTGCCACTCTAGACACAATCTTCTCAATTTATACTTGACTGGCTTGAAACTATGATCAGTTGGAATCTTGTGCTCGGTATTCTCTTGATCTACAATAGGCATGTCGTCATAAGGGCAAATTATTAGAAGCATCCGGTTTTCCATGTCAAATGGAGGACCTTCCATACATATTTTGACACGTGTAACATAGACCCACACATATTATAAGAGGTCCCACTATTTTAATTATTACGTGGGGTCACGATACACATGTCCAAATGTGAATTGAGGGTCCTGCGAGTGACATGGAAGACCGGGTGCTTAATATAAAAACTCCGTCATAAGACCATACAAAGGCATCTACATTTTTTTTAATATTTTTAGGATTAATGCTTCTCCAACCCCCTTAACTTATCCAAATTGGTCATTTTACCTCTTTAACTCATTGAATGTCCTATTTACGCCCTTAACTCCATAAAAGTGGTATTTCTCACCCCCTCAACTTGTCCATTTACCCCTCCAACTCATAGAATGTACTATTTACCCCATTAACTCCATAAAAGTGGTATTTCTCATCCCTTACAATCCGTTATCGAGGCCTAACTTGATACCTTTTTTAAACGTTAAACATATATTTGTGCTATTTTGTACGTGGAATCCAAATTGATAATTCTCCAAAAACCATAGACCTATTTTGGTACCTTATCCCTACGTATAATGTCTTTAACTTGTTTATATTAATGTTCTTGTTATTTGTATCTTTTATTCATTCTTTCTCTTTTCAACTTTTTTGGCTAGTTAAATTTTGAATATCTAATTATCGTAATACAATATTATTGTAATAAACACATGAAGGATCAATATAATTATCAAATTAAAACAAAATAAAAAGTTGATATTGAAAAAATATTTCCAAACTCATTTGAATAAGTCCTATTAATTTTGCACTATAAAGGGGTAAGAAATACCACTTTTATGAAGTTAAGGGGTAAATAGGATCATAAAGGGTGAGAAATACCACTTTTATGGAGTTAATGGTGTAAATAGCACATTCAATGAGTTGGGGAGGGGTAAAATGACAAATTTGGACAAGTTAAGGGGTGAGAAATACCATTTTTTATAGAGTTAAGAGAGTAAATAGGACATCCGATGAGTTGGAGGTAGAGGTGGCAAAATGACACACGACCCGATTACACGACACGAACACGACACGGATTTTTAGTGTTAGTGTTGAGCTTAATAGGTAATGGGTCATTTTTGGGTTGACACGAAACTGACACGCTAATTTTTGGGTTGGGTTAGTGTTGATATGTGAACCCGAAAATGACACGAAATGACACGGATATTGAAAATTATTGTTATATTCTCTCATGTTTTTTATGTCACTTTATTAATAAAGATAATAACATTATAATTATTAATTGCAAATATTAATTTGAATTTCCTAAATTGTTATAAACACATTACATGACCCTCTAATATGATATTATCGAACTTTTCGATAATTATTGTTTACATACTAATCTAAAAATGATATAAAATGTTTAAAAACAGTATCATATCTTCTTATATTTTTAAGAGTTATTATTAATATATATGCATAAAAAAAATTACATGTAACCCGAAAACACGACACGAAATCGACACTAACCCGAACAGGTTAACACGACTTTGACACGAAAGTTTTTGGGTTGGGTTTGGGTTTACTCTTTTTGACACGAACCCGAAATGACACGACACGAACACGACTCGAACACGATAATTGCCAGGTCTAGTTGGAGGGGTAAAATGACCAATTTAGACAAGTTAAGGGGACTGGAGGAGCATTATGCCATATTTTTATGATCTCTATTCTTTCATCAGAATTAAATTCACTTGAAATAGAAACTAACATAGGTTGTTCATTTGTACCAGATTAATTTCATGTAATGGATTGTTATGTTTGCTGAATATGCAACTTGGAGGATCAGATGCAACTACAATAGCATAAACATTGGTAAAAGATGATTTTATTTCATTAAGTTTGTCAGAAACTACACCATCAAACTCCAGTGCTTCTGTTATTGCTTTCATCAAATATACGGCAAGTGCATTCTCTTTTATTATAGCCCTCACGGTGACCATGATTCGGTCTTCAACATCTGTTATAATCCTTTCTAACTCAGCTATTATTGAGTCGACTTTTACCGAGCTAATTCATTCATTTTTGGTGTGGACATATTCTTAATGGACATCTCGGTTACCGAATTTACAATTTAAAGATTAATTTAGAATCGGAGACTAGTTCCTCCATAGCTATTCGTGGCATGTCAACTTATTTGAGGGGGCTCGAGTCCATTAAGGCGGGCTCATCCTCGCTCTTGACAAAATTCGCTACATCACTGAGTATTTCAAATCCCAACACTTCTTCCTCATTGACCATTAATGCTTCACGCCCACCAAGGTATTTTCTTGTACTTGTCCGAACAAAGGGTTTTACAAAGGCATCACTAGATTGCTGGTCCTTTATTTGGTAATGGATTTAGGTTTATAACCCAAGATGCAAGTGTGAGTATGACGATGATTGATGTCAAAGTAAGGAGTACCCATGATAGATACCCACGACTAGAGCCATTTCCAATTTATAAATATTAATCTCCAATTTTATTATTAAATTATAAAAAAACATTATATCCTTTTTTAGAATTGTTCTTGGCTACAAATATTAGGGGTAAAATTGCATCATTTTAGATGTAGGGGTAAAATTGCTCCTGGTCCAAAACGTTAGGGATATTTGATGCATAACAACCCGAGAATCCCAAAAATGGATGGTTACGAGTCGGAAATATTAAAATTTATATTTTTTATCAAAAAAAAATCATGAAAATAATGCATGATAATTGAACGGTTTTATATTTTTCGTCACTAAAAATTAAACAATTTTACATTTTTTATCTAAAAAATTTTTACGTAAAGTTTTGTCCTGGATCCGCCACTGAAGATACCTCGGCCCATCTCATTAGTGAGTGAAGGGAATATTCTCTATCAAATTAAATAATAATTTCTATATTCGGTTTTGTACTGATGCAAGTGAACCTCTTCTCTCCTCACCTTCACATTCTTCCAATTCCATTGCTTTCGAAATCTTTAAACTGCAGCTGCACCATAGGAAGCATCCCTTCTGCAAGTATGAAGCATCAAATATTCTAATCACTCTTTAAATTCACTTGTTCAATCCCAAGTAAGTTTACTCGTTCTCTTATCCAAAATGCATCAATTTTGAAAGTATGCAAGTCTAGGTTTTGAAATTCATGAGAAATTGATGGTTGTCTTGCGTATGTTTGGCTTGATTTGTGTTTGAAATCACTGAATTGGGTAGCTGTATGTGTGAAATTTGGTGGATATTCATAAAGTCTTTGCATGCTCACCATATGTTTGATAAATATCCCTAATGAGAAAAAGCCCTTCAAAACTCAACTAATTTTAATAGAGAAAGAGTCATTTGATTCAAGGAAGGATGTTCTTTCCGCAATCTTGTAAGTTTTTGTAGAAGCCAGAGCAGTATTTGCTATTTGAACTTGTTTCATAGCCTCTACTTGTAATTGCTGATTTCAGTTGATACCATATGTAGAATAAAACTGCATTATTTTGGACATCAACTTTAGGAACATTTTTCATTCTTTTATCTTATCCCTTTAATAATATTAACACATTAATCAGTCATTAAACTAATTTCAAAGTCATTACCTATGATTTTATCTATAGGGACTCCAACAATGACAGCAGAAATCGAACTATAGTTATCCATGAATGCATACCATAACACAATCACAAACAAGATAAACAATTTCTGATATATTCCAGTTCGAACTGAATCCATGGATGAATTCAAAATAAAAATTACAAACACTAATGTTAAACAAAATCCCAATAACTAGTCTCAAATATTCTTAATCTTATTTAGGCATAAAATCATAATTAAAGTTATCTAATCAAACATCAAAATTTACCAACCCTAAGACTACCGAATCTAGAGATTCAACTGAACAAGTCATTATGTCTGTGTAATTCTGATGTTCCTCAATCTTGTGTGTAGTTTGCCCGTATTCGAGTTTTCCTTCATTTTCAGCAGCAACATCAATTAATGGCACCGGTTGTTCCCCGACAGGCTCCGTCATAGAATGTACGATATTTGTAGAAGAAAAATTCTGATATTCCTGAACTTGATATGCAATTTGTCTATCATATCCGACATGGTATTCGAATTTTCCCTCATTCATCAATGGCGCACATTGTGCTCCTACAGGCTCGACCACATAGAGTCATTTTTTGTAGGATAAATATTCTGATATTCGTGAACTTGATGTGTGTTGCATTCTACAAGTTGTTCGACAGGCTCGACCCCGAAGGGTTCGGGTTCTGTAGCCCTATCTTGAATAGATTCGACCTGAATCACATCGGCACCATTCTTGAAAATTGAATTACCCGGGATATGACTGTAGGATTCCGGTTCCCGAACAACGTTGTAACCTCGTGGCAGGACAAAAACTGGATTAGCATTGACAATCACAGAATGCTCGTTTTCTGTACAAGAAAAATTCTGATATTGGTGAACTTGATGTGTGTTATATTCTGCAAGTTGTTCTCCTACAGGCTCCACCCCGAAGAATAAGGGACCCAATCCTGTATCTGATTTGCAGATTCTGGAAATAACAGAATTTCCGCCGGAATGTACATATTCGGTGTCGGAAAGTTACATCAGCAAATATAATTATTGTTATTTTCTTCCCGGAATTGGGGATCGAGTTCGGCCCTGCCGGATATTTGAATTTTATGGGTGAGCTGCTCTATTTCTCCGCTTCTCCCTAGTAGCCATTTTCTCTCCAAACCTCTGCAATATATCAGCCAAATCAACCATTCCTGCCTCTCTCAATTTCTTCCCAATCTCTTCAAACATAACCGTACCTTCCTCAGTTGAAAAATAATGCAAAAACTTATTATAATCAAATCTATCCACCTCAACACCTTCCTCCCTTTATGCTCCTCTCCACATACTTACTTGCATCTAATGATCTCCCAGCCTTGACCAAACCACCAACAAATATTGTATCAAAATTCACGATTAGGTCTCTTTCTTTTCTCCCTCTCTTCACCAAATGCCCTTGCAATAGCATTATATATGTGTGCATTATAGGTTCACATCCTCTCTTTATCATCTCCCTAAAAACTTGTGTAGCTTCACTTGCTCTTCTCAATTTCAATAGTCCTTTAATCAAACCATGGTATACACTTATATCTGGATTCTCAATCCCTTCCATTACTCTATATGATTCATTGACTCTCCCTCTTGATAGAAGTCCGTATAGAAGATGCCCCATAGTTAGGTTATCTGCTTTGATTTTTCTCTCGAGCATTTCGTCGAACACCATCTTTGCTTGTGCGATTTTCCCCTTTTTACACATCCAAATGATTACAAGCCTGTATATAGATAGTCCCAAATCATCCATTCTGTTCACTCTCATTGTATGAAACACTTTCAAAGCTTCATCGTACTTGTTTCTTTTGAAAAATGTCTCCATCATTGATAATCATTGTATGATTGCAGTTCTCGAACAATGTTTTCTCCTTGTGGAAGAACAAAAACCGGATTAGCATTGATAGCCACAGAAAGACATACCAGGCAGGCAGAGAGGAGACAGTTGAGCAAAGTCATGACATATGGGATACTTGAAAACTGGTCAGTTAATTTTTACAACAAATCAAGAAACCAGAAAGAAATTGAGTTGTAGAGAAAAGAGAAAAATGTAGGAGCCAGAGCAGTAGCATTTCCTAAAAACAAGATTGAAACCCATTAAAGACGGAAAATCAAGAAAAATCAATAAAAAGATGAAGGAAGAAGGGTACCAAAAATACCAAACAAGAAGTGAGCCACATCCATTGAAGATTGAAGATTGAATCTTGAAAACAGAGTTTCATCGAATAGTACTATTTTCGGGGTAAAGGCAAGCCGTAATTATGGAAAGTTCTGATAGTTCCATCGAATCCTGCTGTAACAATCACAAGCCCCCAAGTATCTGGTAAAGAAGCATGTTTGGGGATGCATTGTCCTCCATTTGCATTCTACCAGACCAAGGTATTGCAGCAGATATGCCTTCAAAGAAAAAATGCTCGCAAGATCTAACTGATTTTTTTCCGTGTTTAGATGATGGATCGTAATCCCAGAGATAAACACGAGAGTCTTCACCAACTGATGCTATATGTCTCCCTGTTGAAGTAAAGCAAGCTGACCTTTGACTCCCAGACTTGCTTAGACCTGCATCAATGGAGGTATGTATCAAAACTCCAAGACACTAAATTATATAATATTGAGAAAAGCAGAGATAGAGGAAAGGAATTTCGAAATCCCCAAATTCTTAAGATTTTAATTGCAATCAGCATTATCAAATTGTCTTACTTATTCTCCCTATTTTATTTAGTTGTTAATGAAATTGGAATTATCCCCATGTTAGGGTTTTATTTGCCTAAGAAACTTGGCTTATGGCTGCATTGATTAGTTTCTTGGCAATGGATATTATCATTTGTGTTTTTTATTACATCTATCTACCTATATGTAAATGTAATAATTTACCTTTAAATTTCTGCACAACATCAAATCCATCGAATATTCGAAGTCTCGAATCTTTAGAAGTGATCATAACTCTTCCAGGTATATCACAGGAAAACTGCACCAATGACACAAATGTTAATGAATTATCAACAAAACTAAGCTCATATTTTCTTCATTAATAAGAGTCTCAAGTTTCAACCTGTATGCCCGTGATTCCCTTGCCTAAAGTTTTTTTCCTACCAACACAAATCTCTGCTTCAAGCTCCATTTCATTTTCTAAAAGGGCACAAGTCAGTCCAATTTTACATATTATTTTAAAATGAGAGTCTTAAGTGAAAACACAAATGGAACTATATATTGTACCGGATGCTTTGTAGAAGCGGCAAGTACCTATAATTGAACCAACAACAAAGCCCTATTTTCATTCAAAAATAGATTACTGTTAGTACATAAGTTAAGGTTGGGTTGGGTTGGGTGTGACAAAAAAGCAAAGAATACCATACCTTCCCATCTGGCTTGTAACATACAGCAGTTGTTACATCTCTTGCATCAACCCAATCAACTACTCTCTTCTCATTCACTCCCCAAATTCGTACTTTTCCATCAATAGACCCACTAATGAAATAATTTTCATCAATTGGATTGAATTGAATGCTTGTCACTGTTGCATTCAAAGAAATGACACATAAAAATTGCTTACTTTGCAATAAGATCAAAGAATATTGGCAGTGAAAAAGGAAAGTGGTTGGTTATCATATTTACCATAATCCCTATGATGCAAAACATTTATACAATGCTTGTATCCAACTTGCCACAGACGGACAGTTTTATCCTTAGAAGCAGAAAGAAGACACTGCAAAATGATTTTCCAATATCAGTTACAAATCAATTATTATAGAATCATGTAGAGATATATAGATATTTAGAAGGAACAACTCACATTGGAATTGGACCATGCTAAGTCCAGAATGTCACTGTCATGACCGCGAAATTCATGTATTGGCGACTCTTCAATCTGAAAAATCTTCTCAGGAATGATAACTGATGCATGCATATTCTTTTTTCTCCAAAAGCTCAGCTTGCCTTCTTTCACATTTCCTTCTAAAGGAAACGACTCATGAGGGGCATCTACTGATGTAACATGCCATATATGTACAACCCCATCTTCACCACCGGTTGCCAAGTACTCTCCATCTGGACTGAACTTCACACTCGAGATAGCGCCTCTGTGAGCCTTAAGCTCTTGTCTCATATACACACCTGTAAATTCCTTACACATCTTCTTCTTCTGTTTCACCTTCATTGCTCCAAGTTCTGACTTTGATATCACAGATGGATGATGCTTCCTCTTAGGTAAAAAAAACTTGCACCAAATCTTGATTATGTGCTTTCCTTCATTCAAAGTTTTAGATGCTTCAGATTGAGAATCTACAATTGGTCTCTCTTCAAGCTCTGCATCATAGCAGACCAAATTCCCATCTTCAACGTTTGATACAACCCCATCACAATCAGAAATCTTGTCCAATCTAGTAATTTGATCACTATTACAGGGCAACTGGTCAGCCAAACCCATTTCAGATAGAAAACTTTCTCATCTCTCCTTTACACTTTGAGGCTCACTCAACCAAATTTCAAACTCTGAATCAAAGCATTCGACACAATCAAAGAATAAATCACCATCGAGCATGTAAGAATTCATCATGTCTTAGAAATTTAAAAAATTGTAAGTCCACAACAAAGAGAGAAGAGAATAATAATAGTGTTTTCTTGTATTTATAATAGTGGAAATATACTTCCAAAAAAAATAGTGGAAATATAGAATGTAAATTGAGCTAATTTCGATTGATTATCCTAATTTACTATAAATTTGGAATTTCTTTATTATTTTCCTTATTAGTTCACATCTATTTTAAATCCCTATAGTAAATTATGACTTCCCTTTAAAAAAAACAAAATTGCACATAGTGGAAATGTAGTTTTAAAAAAATAGTGGAATTATAGACTATAAATTGAGTTAATTTCGAATTGATTATCCTAATTTACTGTAAATTAGGAATTTTCTTATTATTTTCCTTATTAGTTCACATCTATTTTAAATCCATATAAATTAAGTTACGCTTTTCCTTATTCCTTTTTTTTTTGGTAGAAACAGGAAAAGAAAGGCAACAAAAACAACACTAGCCTGGGATCAGCCTAGGAAAGCTAACCCCAGTCCTATCCTCTAAAAGGAGAGACGAAAGAAAGATAGGAGGATCAGATAGGGTGGTAACACCTAACATCCCCTCATGCCCAGCAGCCGCCAAGCGATCTGCAATCCGATTCTGCTCTCTGAAGATGTGGCTGAACTCCAAGTAATCAAAGGAGGAACCAAGGCTTCTGATAGCTTTGATAAGGTTCTGGCTACTAAGACAAATAACATGATTATTAGAGATCATACTAATTGCCTATTCATTATCAGACTCTACAGTTAGCCTTTTAATACCCATATTTCTGGCAAGCTTGACTCCAGAAAGAATACCCCAAAGTTCCGCAGAGAAAGAAGAGCCCAATCCTAGGTTATGGGTGAACCCAGACAGCTAAGCACCCCCTGCATCCCTGAGAACACCACCGGCCGCAACTCTACCATTGTTGAGGCAGGAGCCATCAGTGTTCAACTTCACCAACCCTTCTTTAGGCCTGCACCAACCAACAAGGTGAACCTCTCTATTCTGGGTAGACCTGGCAAGAGGGTCCCCTTTGAAGCTGTCAGAAATAGTAAGGAGCTTTTTCGAGAAGAACTCGGGTAAGTTATGAATAACCACAGTCTTCTTACCAAAGATCTCCTCGTTTCTCCATTTCCAGAGATGGTGGCAGACAATAGCAAAGAAGATGTCTCCTTGCTCTATGTTAGCCAGTAATTTTCCATTCACCCCATTAGAGAACCAGTCATTCTCAGAGTGGGTAAAGAAGGAAATGAGAGAATGGTGCGGGAGAACTTTCTGCCAAACCTCCTTACTCTTTGGGCAGTCCCTGAGGGCATGGCATAAGGTTTCAATATGGCCTATGCATCTACTGTAAGCTCCTGAGTCAGCCAAATGTCGTCTATATCTATCCGAATTAGTCAGCAACCTGTTCTTAACTCCAAGCCACAGGAACCTCCTCATTCGGTAAGGAATTTTCAGAGCCCAAATGGACTTCCAGGTATCCGAGAGGGGGTCGGCTCTGTCGAGATAAAAGGCTTCAAAGGCAGACTTGCAAGAGTAAGCACCATTGTTAGTCAGGGCCCAGCGGTGCCTATCTTTGTCCTCCTCAAGAATACTTATCTTAACTCCCCTGATTCTGGGGAGAGTATCCATGCTCAAGAAAGTATCAAATTTAGACCAAATCCAGTCCCCCTCAGAGTCCACCACATCAGCAATCCTCCAGTTACGGATGTTACAGGGCGGGGGAGAACTACAAAGATCAATAAGCGGATTATCTCCAATCCAGGTGTCATACCAGAAGCTAATGGACTTACCATTACCCACCTTCAGGCCAACCCCTAAGCAGAACTCAGCAAACACAACACTAAGCCCTTTCCAAAGGAAGGAACAATTGACAACTCTCTCCTTTGGGCCCCCAAAGATTTTGTCCTTTCGATACTTGCCACAAAGCAGACGAACCCAAAGAGAAGAGGGGTTTTGCCACATTCTCCAGAGGAGTTTCATAAGTAAAACTTTGTTATTATCTTTAGCATGTCTAATGCCAAGACCCCCCTGCTTTTAGGCTGGCAGATCTCCTTCCAAGGGACGAGGTGAATCTTCCTTCCCTCTCCAGACTCTCCCCAAAGGAACCTCCGGTTAATTTTGTCGAGGTCATTGAGAACCGGCTCAGGCAATTTGCAGGGTTGCATGATATGATTGGGAGCCGCGCAGTTGACAAACTGAATTAAGGTAAGACGGCCAGCCAATGAGAGGGAATTAGCCTTCCAACTAGCACACAACCCATTAGTTTTATCCAGAGTCTCTTTAAAGGAGGCTTTGGAAACTCTGTCGCTGTGGAGGGGAACCCCAAGATACTTTCCCAAAGAGTGGGTAAGGGGGATACCAGAAAAATTGCTAAGATTATTACAAGTGCTCCTATCCATGTTCTTAGAGCAAAGCATCCTGGATTTTTGAATATTGATTTTCTGGCCAGAAGTGGCGCAAAAGCAATTCAGGATGTTCATGATCACACCTACTTGCTCCTCATTCCCTTCCACAAATATCAGCACATCATCAGCGAAGAACAGATGGGAAATAGGCGGGCAGAATTTGTTAATGGACACGGGATGGAGAATCCCCTTACTCACAGCCTCTTGAATTAGGTGAGCCAACCTTTCCATAGCTATCACAAAAAGGAAGGGGCTCATAGGATCACCTTGACGGATACCTCTTGAAGGAGAGAACTCATCAGACATATCACCATTGATCAAAACCTGGAAAACAGGAGAAGAAACGCAATCCTCAATCAATCTCCTCCAGTTCTCAGGAATACCAGCTCTCTTTAAGCTATTCATAAGAAAACTCCAGTTTAGACGGTCATAAGCTTTCTCCAAATCAAGTTTGAGAGCCATGATCCATTTCTTACCTTTCCTCATCTTCATGGAATGAACCATCTCCTGGGCAATAACCACATTGTCCATCATTTGCCTACAAGGAACAAAACTACCTTGATTTTGGCTAATAATCTCAGGGAGGATACGACGGAGTCTATTAGCCACAATCTTAGTAATAGCTTTGTATAACACATTGCACAGGCTGATAGGCCTCATTTGTAAAAAGGAGGAAGGTTTTTCAACCTTAGGGATCAACACCGGGAGGGTTTTGTTCACCAGGCTAATATCGTTGGAACCATGGAAGACTCCTAAGATAAAGTTGTAGATGTCTTCCTTCACCGTGTCCCAGTGTTTATGGTAGAAACTAGCAGGAATACCATCAATCCCTGGAGCCTTAGTAGCTCCAATGCTGGAGAAGGCCAGATCAATTTCTTTCAGGTTGATAGGATGAAAAGCACCTTTAATAGCATCCTCCTCTAGCCCAGGAAAGGTGATCCCGAAAATGGCTTTATCCAGATCCACCTCTTCCTCTTTAAAGAGGACTTTATAGAAATCAAGAGCAAGGCGACGGATATCCTCCTCCTCAAAGATCCAGTCCCCATTAGAGTCCTTAATAGCCTCAATCTGGTTCCTCTGCCTTCTAATGATAGTTGAGAGGTGCAACAATCTGGTGTTTCGGTCACCGTCCTTAATCCAAGCCTTCCTAGATTTCTGGAACCAAAGGAGCTCTTCCTGTCTAAGCACCGCTTCCAATTCGTTCTGGAGAGATCTAAGATGGCAATTCAGACTGTGGTCAAAACGTATCTCCAAGCAGCGTTGAATGCCATCCATCCTCCTTAAAAGTTTATTTTTTCTCCGGATAATATGGCCAAAGATGTTTTTATTCCATCCCACCACATTCTTTCTAAACTCCTCAGCAGCCAGGAGAACATTAGAATGGGGTTGCCAATTATCTTTAACAAAATTTCTGAAGTCAGGATGGGTATCCCAAGCAACAAGGTACCTAAAAGGTCTATTCCCTTTGGGACGAAGACCTTTAACCAGATTAACGAGGATAGGACAATGGTCAGAATGGCGAAAAGGGAGATTCATTACTTTTACCTCAGGGAATCTATAGATCGCCGACATGTTTACATAAACTTTGTCCAACCTAACAAACACACTATTTCTTTTCCAAGTGAACTTATGGCCAGCCGCACCTAGGTTTGACAGCCCACAAAGATCCATATTTTGTTTATGATTAAGGCAACAGTTGATATAATGATTACCTCCCCCTTTCTGATCACTCATAAGGGCAATATCATTAAAATCACCAGCAACCAACCAAGCATCCACCATGTTCGTACTAATAGAGTACAGGATCTCCCAAAGCCTTTTCCGGTTACTCCAGACCGGGTTGGCATAATCAAAGGAAATAAAGAAAGGAATGTTGCCAGGATAACACACCTTACTATGAATGAATTGGTTATCAATAGTAATAATATCAATATTAACGCGACTTGGCTTCCAAAAAAGCCAAATCCCCCCTGCTCGACCAGTCGCCTCCGACCTGACACACTTCCAATTCTTAAACTTTTTAACCACCTCGTCTGCTTTAGAACCACTAACCTTGGTTTCCAGAAGAGCAAAACAAGAAGGATTAAATTGCTTAATAAGATCGTTAACATGGATGTGGGTCGCCTTGCTAGCCGCACCTCTAACATTCCAAACAAAAAAGTCCATCAGAAGGAAAACGACCGATCACATGCCCAAAACCTAGAGCATGTATTTATTCGGGGCTCCTGAGAGCCTTGAAGAGGCACCAGATGGCCCTCTTTTATCCCAAGAATTCAAAGAGCTAAGGTTCTTTTTATAGTTAGCTTTAGGTTTCTTCAAATTCAACTTTTTAACTCCCATAGACTTTCCAATTGGGATCTTAATAAGAGTTTGTGAATTACTAACCTCATTCATCTTCACTTTTCCAGCTGAGGCAGTGATCTGGGACTTCCCTTTGGCAGAAGTTTTGGTGTCAAATAGAGGATTAATAGAATCCCCTAGGATAGTAGCAGGCTCGACAGACTCAAGGCCTGGCTTGCTTACCTCCTTCTGTTTACTAGATAAACCCGAGGCTTGTCCCTCCTCAATAGAAAGGACATCAAATCTAGATCCTGATACAGAAGTTGAAATAACACCAGCACCAGTCTTTAATAGAAAAGGTAAAATACTAAACAAGTTAATAAATTTACATTTATTGACTATTTATATGTATTCCCTATCAACTATTCACATTTATTCGCACTTTAACATATCTAAACTAAATTGGTTTTCATGTAATTTTTTTTAGAGATACGGTGCAAAAATACCCTTAACGTTTGCATGCATGAGCAATTTTACTTTTAATGTCTAAAATAATACAATTTTACTATAACATTGGCAGTCAGGAGCAATTTTACCTCTAACATTGGCAAGTTATGTCAATTTCAGATATTATTATAAAACATAGATATTTTGTTCCTTATTCTGCATCAATTTCACGTTAGTTGATTCTAAAAAAAGATTAAATATTTTTGTGATTTAATGATAGAATTATAGATTGATATTTTTAAATTCGGTAAAATATTTAATTTTTTTTGTCCCACTAATAGAGTATATTTTTAAAAAAATAATTAAAATCTTTTTGCGTTTAATCATATGTTTGTGATCTGTTACTAACGAGCGATAAAATGACACACATGCGAAGTGTAGATGACAAGATTCATGGCCGATAAGACAGTTTGATGAATTATTTCTTAAATTGATCCAACTTGTAATTACTCTTGACTGTCAATTTTAAGGATAAAGTTGCTCCTAACTGTAAACGATATGGATAACTTGGAGCTTATCCCAATTTTTTTTTATAGAAATGACAAAATAATAAATGTAAAATTACGAAACCACTAATTAAGAGTACCAAATAGAGTACCATTTGTTAATTATTTATATATGTAAGTTTATATTTGAATATTAATGTTGGACACAATTTGTATTTGAATGTGTCACTATTAGGGGTGGCAACGGTGCGGGGGCGGGGACGAGTATGCATTTACCACTCCGTCCCCAAATGTTTATGGGACGGTTTCGGAGAATCCACATTAAATGATTCGGGGATTTTTTCATCCTCATCCCATATTGTTTCGGTACGGTGTCGGGGAATCCCCATACCTAATAAATTAATAATATTATTTTTATATATACAAAAATTTAATTATAATATTTTCTAAAAATAACCAAAAACATTTAATATTGCACTGGTTACATTACAGAGTAACCAGCAAACTGGTTACAGATAATGTAACCAACAACAATTGTTGGTTGATATAAAAATACTGGTTAGAAATTAAAATTAATAAATTTATTCGGGGATCTTCAAGGGAATTTACACGGTAATGGGACGGGTATCCCCACGGGATGGATAGAGCAATCCTCATCCCCATTTAGGTTTCGGAGAAAAAAAATTCCTCGCCCCCATCCTCATCCCCAATTTTTACGGTTATTTCCCATCCCCGTCAGTTCGGATACCCGCGGTTTTCGGTTAATCCCCTCCCCATTGCCACCCCTAGTCAGTATCAGCCCTAAATATTATGTGTAAAAAACCAATTAAAATAGTAAGTCCATACTCAAACTAAGCTGAAAAAAATGTGAGAATAAATTGGTTGTGGTGTATATATTTTATTCAAATTGACTTTCTCTTATGATTTATTTATGGGTGCTAAATTCATATTATTTTTGTGTGTTTTTAAATAAAAAAATTAAAAATCCATACACAATTTTCTATAGAATTTTAGCGTTTTCTAACACTAGTTGGTGGTGCTCAAGCCCCTAAACCCCCTTATGGATTTGTCCATGACACTTATTATAATGACTATGAATGTGTTATACACTTATTATAATGACTATGAATGTGTTATACTTTTTAATGGTGAGTTTCCATATTTTGATAATAGGGTTGTTACTTGAAAATCATATTGGGTATAAAAATTACAATTACATCATATCACAAAACTTAATTCTAAATATGTCATTATTTTTTATATTTCACAAAATAAGTATGACTTTATACTCTCATTTGTAAATTTTAGACTCCAATACATAAATTCTAACCCTAAAAAATATATATCATAAACTCGTAATTTATAAATTTTAGTCCTTAAAATATATTAAAAATGATGATTTTCTTAGTTTAACATCATTTAAATAGTCGTTAACATAGTTGTAAATAATTTTTGAAAAATGTATCTCCATGTAAATTCTCATTGATAATACTGTTTGGGTCTCAAATTAAAAACTTACAATTTCATTATTTATTTCTATCTCAATTTATGAAATGGTGTATCTAAGGGAGTATGATTATGTGGACTAGATGGAGCCAGAGATGGACTTTCCTTGATAATTGTATGTGTAATAAAGTCTGCAATTTTACGGAAGGCTTTTCCTTATTAAAACCACGACCCATGTTTGTGTCATTTGTACTATTTGTAATTTTAACTGCCACCTCATCATTGTTTGGCGAAGGGGAGTTGGCGAAAACCGTCATTGTTTCAATCACGGGAGTAAGTAACAAGTCAGGCGTTACAGTTGAAGGAAACTCATTACTAGATAGGAATGTGATTGGTTGAGGAGCTACTGCCACTTTTTCACGTGCTCCTAACGGTGCACATGGTCGGTTAACCAGTTCACTAAGGTTGATTCGGTTAGTTAACTATTTGATCGTTTTTTAAACACTAACCATACGCTAGTCCACTAAATTCAGTTAACCAACTATTTCGGTCGGTTAACCTTTTATTCCAAATTTTAAACATTAATAAATAAAATTTTTGGAACAAATTTTTTCTTTGGAGTTTATTATTCCAGTGTTATAATTTTTGTTAGGATTTCTATTGGAATTTTTGTTTTCTAATGGATTTTTAATAAAAAAAATTATTATTTTTATTTATGGTGTGATTATTCAAATATGTTTGGATAACCATTGGGATCCTAATTTAATTATTATTCAATTTTGATTGGATAATTTTTGGTATGTTGGATTGGAATTGATGAGCTTGAATAATTTTATGTGAGCATTTAATTGCGATTTATTAAATCAGTGATTAGTTATTATTGATTTAATGATTATCTTCGACCTTAGTAATTAAGATTAGTCAACATTAAGATCGAAATAATAAATCAAAAGTCATCTTAATTCCTTACAACAACAATATTTTTGTAATAATAGTTGCAAAATCGTTACTTGTGAGTAACAAAATTCTCTAAGCATTAATGTATCTAATTAGTTGGATCTAATACTAAAGTGTAAAGGGTAATTTGAGCCACTTCGGTCTCATTTTCGAATCGAAATTTAGAATGAAAATTTGATTGATTAGATATAAGTTGTCTAGAGAATTAACGCATGTATTGAACCTTTAATAACTTTTTACTAAGTCGTGCAATACCATTGTAGATCAGTCATCAATGGCAGCAGCTAGAAAGTCTATAGTTGCTGAACTCAACAAATACCTGAAATTAAATGGGGATAACTATGAGGTCTGGTCAATAAAAATAAAGTATATGCTTGAAGAGCAAGATGTGCTTGCTCACTTGGATACGGTTATGGCTGAACCTGAGGATGGTGTAACTGCTCAGCTTCGCCGAGATTATACGACATGGAAGAAAAAGGATTCCACTGCCCGCATCATCATGCTGAGTGCCATGGATGATGAGTTCACTAGGCAATTCTATAAGATTGAGTCAGCCAAGGGCCTATGGGATGCCTTGAAGGAGAAATTCGGAGGTGTGTCTCTGACTAGGCTCCGCTTATTGACAATTAAGTTTGACACTTACAAGAAGAGGCCTGATCATACAATGAAAAAGCATTTAAGAGAAATGTCCAACATGATCAGTGAGCTGAATGAAGCAGGTCATCAGTTGACCAATGAGCAGAAAGTGCAAGCTGTTATCCGCTCTTTGCCAAACAGTTGGGAGCACATGAAGGTGCACCTAACCCACAGCGAAGCAATTCAAACCTTCGATGTTGTTTGTCGCCACCTTGAGCTAGAGGAGGATCGCCTGGCATCGATTAAGATCAATGCTGAAACCCATTATGTGGGAGCCCACTCAAGTGGGAGGCGTTCCCATCCTCCAAGGCAAAAGCGTAAGCGCTTCTATGGTCAGGGCAAAGAGCAAACCAAAGAGCCTGTGACTACAGAAAATAGAAAGAGAAAGAGAACAAAGAACAGAAAGAAACCGAAGCTTTCACGTGTGAAATGTTTCAACTGCCAAGAAAAAGGACACTATGCAAATGATTGCAAAGTTCCTAAGGTACACTACACTAAGGTGCTGTTTGATAAAACTGAAAATTAAGTGCTGAAAAAATAAGTACTGAATTTTAAGTGCTGAATATTATAAGTGCTGGAAATATTGAATGATTTAATTTTTTTAAAAATATTAGTTGATAATGTTTAACTTAAAATGATAAGTTAAATATTTTGACTTATCAAAATAAGTGGTTTTTAACTTAATTAACTAATTTAAGTGGTGGAAAAACAACCGTTATCAAACACACTTAAATTAAATAAGTGCTTAACATTTTAATTTAAGCAATTAAGTGGTTTATCAAACAAGGCCATGTGTGAGTGAAATAAATGTATCTAGCACTGTTCTAATAGCTGAACATGATCCTTTGTGGGTTGTTGATTCAGGTGCAATGGACCATGTGACAAAGGAAATAGAGAACTTTGTCGAGTTCCGATGAATTCCAGTCGGTTCAAGATGGATCTATGTGGGAGACAACTCGAGAGTTGTAGTCGAAGGGATTGGCACATGTAGATTGAGTCTACGTGGCGGTCAAACTCTCCTCCTACAAGATGTTCTCTATGCTCCAAATATTCGGAGAAACCTTATTTCTGTGAACTCTTTGTTAAGAATCGGATTCGCCTTTCTTTTTGCTAATGACAGTTTGCATTTAAGTTTGGATAATGAATTCTATGGTTCAGGATATGTACTGAATGGTTTGACTATTTTGGATGTTGAATTATATGACTCCAATAATTTTTCTGTTACTACTTCTTCTTCTGTGGATAAAGATGTTAGTTTATGGCATGCTAGGTTAAATCATATTGGCCAAGATCGCATGAATCGTTTAGCCAAAGAGGGCTTACTAGGTAGTTTAAGAAAAGTTGAATTACCTCCATGCGAACTATGTCTTAAAGGAAAAATGCATAGAAAACCATTCGGGAAGGGTACTAGGGCAGAATTTCCTCTGTAATTGATTCATTCTGATGTCTGTGGTCCAATGAATGTAAGGGATAGGCATGGGGCCTACTACTTCATCACCTTCATAGATGACTATACAAGGTATGGTCACATCTACTTAATGTCTCACAAGTTAAGCTTTGAGTTGTTTCAGAAAGTTTATGAACCTTGTTGAAAATCAACTAGATAAGAAGATCAAAGTTTTGAGAACTGACCGAGGTCGAGAATATCTTTCAGATGAATTCAAAGCTTTATGTGATGAGAAAGGGATAGAGCATCAGTTGTTTATGGCTGAAGCAAAATGGTGTTGCCGAGAGGAGAAATAGAACTCTCATTGATATGGTTCGATCTATGATGGCTGAAGCAAACTTGCCTATTTCCTATTAGGGAGATGCTTTGCTAACAGCTACATATGTTCTAAACCGAGTGCCCTCCAAGACTGTCACTTCCACTCCTTATGAGCTGTGGACTGGTAGAAAATCCGATTTGAGTATGCTCAGACCTTGGGGTTGTACTGTTTTTGCCCATGATACCTCTAGCAAATTTGGGAAATTAGGCCCAAGAGGTAGAAAGTGTGTCTTTATAAGATACCCTGACGTATCAAAGGGATATTTCCTAGTGGGAGAAAATAGTGAAGGCCGAGTGACAAAATTTGAATCACGAGGCATCATCTTCTTAGAGAATGAGTTTCCTAAGCTAGGAGAAGTTTGTTGAAACACCTTTCCACATAATTTTGATTTGACAAAATTGTTTAAGTAAAATATTCTAAACACACTAAGTTTAAATGCTTTGATTTATTCTACTAATGTGTTTGTTCAATGTTGAGTTAAAATTGTTTATAAGACACAAGGATTAAAAGGCCCAAGCCCAATACGGAAGTCTAAGCCCAAGTCAAACTACTCAGTACAACTCGACCCACGTTTGTCAAACGTTGTCACTTTGGACAAAACGCAACTCAGCGAAAGAAGGATCTAGAAGACCTTCAAGGAACAACTTCGGAACGAAGCTGCTGAGTTGATTCGACAAAGCGTACAAGACAGCAGCTGGCTAAGGAAAACTTCTAGACAAAGAGTTTCCACTTTGGTTAAAGTTCAGACGACACAGTATGCTGTCCAGTTGACTTTACCATAAAAGGAGAGACATTCTGCCGAGCTGACTAAAAGCTGACCGAGGACTGAAGATACTCAAATCTGATTGGCCGAGAGCTCTGAGCAAGTCAGGATGACAACGACAGGAAGCCGTTTCCCTCCAACGGTTATTTCGAAATTCGAAATGACCGATGCCTCAAGACGTCTCTATAAATAGTGCCATTAGAAGCTTCACTCAACACAGAACTTGATCAAGCCATTACGCTGACCAAATTTCTACACAAGTTCTGCAAGCAAAGAAGCAAAGCAATCTTACACTACATTTCATATATTTGTGTAAAAGTCTAGAGTGATTATCCAATCATCTAAGGTGTCTTAGCAATCATTGTTTAGGACAAACACTTATCATTTCTAGAGAATAGAAAGGAGAGGCTGAGTACTCGGTTATAGTACTCAGCGTGAGATTAGGATTGAGTAGAGGTATAGAGGAAGGTACTCTTGTTATACTCAGTTGCTAAGATTGTAAAAGGTTTGAGGCTCTACCTTTAAAGAGCTCAATAGAGAATTTGAAATCTCGGAACGTGTTCCGGGGACAGGACGTAGGCTTAGAAGAAGCCGAACTTGGATAAATCTGCTGAGTAACGTATTTCTTACCTTTAACTCCTTACATATATTACTTACTTAAATAACCAAAAACTGACCAAGTAAAGAGGTCAAGCTGAGTTGTGCGCATCGAATATCTGAGCTCAGGAAAAGACTTTAAGTGCTATTTCGGACTCAAGCTAAGAAACTGACCTAGTCACCAGTTGACTAAGCCAGTATCTTGTTGTTTACTCAGCGCCGCTGTTAAAACCTTTTTCCTAAAGAAAAAGAAGTTTGCCCTAATTGTTAAAAAGTTTAAATAGTTCCTAACCCCCCCTTGGAACTATACTTGCAACGTTATAAGGGACCAACAAGTGGTATCAGAGCTTAAAAGCTCATTGCAAAAGGTTTAACCACCTTGAGCTGATCCCTACCATGGGCGAAAACAGCACTCGGTTTCTCCCTGGAAACCAAACAACTCAGATATTACCTGAGGGGCTGTCCATTACGAGACCTCCCCTATTCTTCGGGTCGAACTATACCTTCTGGAAGAATAGGATGAAAAATTTCATTCTGGCTACAAACATGAGTGTCTGGCTATCTATAGTCCAAGGCCCATTTATACCTGTCGAAGTTGTCGCTGGCCAAACAGTTGTAAAAGCTGAGGCCAAATGGACAGAGGATGATCTTAAGAAGCTTCAAAATCATGCTTCGGCTATTAATATGCTTCACTGTGCGCTCGATGCTGTAGAATATAATAAAATCTTAGGTTGTGAGTCGGCGCAAGAGATCTGGAAAAAGCTGGAAGTCACCTACGAGGGAACCAATAAAGTAAAGGAGTCCAAGGTGAATCAGCAGATGAGACTGTACGAGCTGTTCGAGATGAACAATGATGAGGGCATTTCAGACATGAATGCAAGATTTACCAACATCATAAATGAGCTCAAGAGACTTGGGAAGATCTTCACTGAGGAAGAACAAGTCAAGAAGATTCTCAGAAGTCTTCCTAAAGACTGGCAGGCAAAGAAGACCGCTGTTGAGGAAGCTCAGGATCTCACCACCTACAAATATGATGAGCTCATCGGTTCACTGCTGACCAATAAGATCTCAATGAAAAATTTTGAGGTGAAAGAAAAGTCTGATGACAAGAAGCAGAAATCTCTTGTCATGAAAGCTGACTCCACTGAAGGGAGCTCAACAGACGATGAAGAGATGGCTATGTTCATAAGGAAGATGAAGAGGCTATTCAGAAAGAATGAAAAATATTCTAAGAAGCCCTACAGAAAGTTTGACAAGTATAAAGCTGACTCAAGTGACAGCATATACAAGAAGGACATCTCAAAGCCCATTACTTGCTTTGAGTGTCATCAAACTGGCCACACTAAGTCGAGCTGCCCGACGCTGAGGAAAGACAAGAAGAATGGCAAAAAGGCAATGGTGGCAACATGGAGTGACATCGATGATTCTTCATCAACAGAAGCTGAGGCCACCGAGTCAGCAAAAATATGCTTCATGGCTGACGAATTTGCTGATCCATGCGTCTTTGAGCATGCTGACCTCTCTGATGCATCAGACGATGAGGAGTAATCAAATGAGGTAATATCACTCTCCCAGCTCAGAAACGAAATGGGTAATGCCCTGAGTGATCTCTATACACTTGTCAAAAAGTGTAATAAGAAAATTAGAGCACTCAGCAGGCGCTGTGATGAGGTTGAAGAGGTCAAGCTGAGTGACCTCATATACCTTCTTCAAGACAACTCAACCTTGCATCATAACATAAAGATCATACATGAGTCTGTCTCTGAAGTCCAATCAGTTTCAAAGAAACTGAGAAAGGATGTCACAACTATCCAGAACCAACTAAAGGTTCCAAACAAAAGAAAACCTCCTCTGAGAACTCAGTACAAAGGTACTCAGCAGAGATGGAATCCCCAGCGGAACGTCAAGTGTGACTTCTGTGGGAAGAAAGGACACACCACGAAGGTGTGCTGGCACGCTCAGCACTGGGGTGCTGACAAGTCAGTGAGAAATCCTAAACAGAAGGTCAGCTGTGACTTCTGTGGAAAGAATGGCCATACTGTCCATGTATGCCGCCATAAAATTAAATATGATGCTTTACATGTAGAACCTAACAAGCCAGGACCCAAAAAGAATTGGGTACCTAAAAGTAACTAGTTATAATGCAGGTAAGCCTGAGGTGTGCTGAGAAGTCAAAGATGTGGTATATTGACAGCGCGTGCTCAAGGCATATGACGGGTGATGAAACTCAGTTCATCACGTTTGAGCGTAAACGAGGAGGGAGCGTAAGTTTTGGAGACAACAAGAAGGGTAAGATAGTAGGGTCAGGAACCATTGGAGGTAATCCTACTATTGAATCTGTCTCCCTAGTCAGCGGACTCAAATATAACTTACTCAGCGTAGCTCAGCTATGTGACAATGGTAGAAAAGTTATATTTGATGCTACTGGATGTAAAATATACGAGGGTAAATCAAATGAGTTAATTTTAACTGCCCCTCGGATAGATAATGTCTTTATGCTAGACTTAGAGAAAAAGTTTTCAAAAACTGTATGCTTAGTTTCAAAGGAAGAAAATTCCTGGCTATGGCACAGGAGACTTGGTCATGTAAGCATGGACCTCTTGGCCAAATTAGCAAGAGAGCAATTGGTTGAGGGACTGCCTGAACTTAAATTTGAAAAAGATCAATTATGCCACACTTGCCAAGCTGGAAAACAAACCAAACAATCTTTTCATAGCAAAAATATTGTCTCAACTAAGCGTCCGTTAGAATTACTACACTTGGATCTCTTCGGTCCAGTCCAGCCGCTGAGTCTGGGTGGAAGAAGATTTTCCTTGGTCATTGTAGATGACTTCTCTCGGTACACTTGGGTCATCTTGCTGAGTAGCAAGGATGAGACCTTTGAGACATTTTCAAATTTGGTTAGAAAAATTGAAAATGATAAAGACCTAAAATTAGCTCACACCCGTAGCGATAATGGTGGAGAATTCAAGAACCAAAAGTTTGTTGAATTCTGATTGACCACAATTTTTCTGCTCCTAGAACACCTCAACAAAATGGGGTTGTTGAAAGGAAGAACAGAACTCTGGTTGAAATAGCCAGGACAATATTGGATGAGCATAGGCTTCTAAAGTATTTTTGGGGAGAGGCTGTCAACACAGCGTGCTATATTCTTAATAGGGCTCTAGTTAGACCTATACTAAAGAAAACCCCCTATGAACTTTGGAAAGGACGAAAGCCCAACATTGGATACTTTCATGCCTTTGGTTGTAAATGTTTTATTTTGAATACCAAAGATAGCTTAGCAAAGTTTGACTCAAAAGCTGATGAGGCTATCTTTTTGGGCTACTCAACAAACAGCAAAGCATACAGAGTTTTTAATAAGCGAACTCAAGTTCTAGAAGAGTCGGTACATGTGGAGTTCGACGAAACTAACCCTGCAGGTAAATACCAGCCGCTGACCGAAGATGATCCACACTCAGTACCCGCTGACCCAGAACCAGCTACTGAGTCATTCACTAAGAGGCTGACCAAGAGTAAGAGTGAACCTAAAATTGTTTTCACTGACCAGTCTACTTCTGCAGAGAATGTTGAAACACAGACAGCACAAGACATCAATCTACCTAAAGAGATAAGGATCCCAAGAGGGCACTCAGAGAGTGCGATCCTTGATTCTGCTGGGAATACCCTGATGACTAGAAATCAACTCAGGAAGTACCTCAGCAACATGGCCTTCGTCTCAGTTCAAGAACCGAAAAATTTCGCTGAAGCTGAGCACGACGAATTCTGGATGATCGCAATGCAAGAGGAACTAGATCAATTCAGAAGAAACGATGTATGGGAGCTAGTGCCTCATCCAAAGAGTCAAAAGACCATTGGAACAAGATGGGTCTTCAGGAACAAGATGGATGAACAAGCGAACATGGTCAGAAACAAAGCAATACTTATAGCTCAGGGCTACAGTCAGCAAGAAGGTATTGACTGCGGTGAGACCTTTGCCCCAGTGGCAAGGCTAGAGGCAATTAGAATTCTATGTGCATATGCATCATACATGAACTTTAAATTATTTCAAATGGATGTCAAAAGTGCATTTCTTAATGGAGTTATAAACGAGGAGGCTTATGTTAATCAACCTCCAGGTTTTGAGGACCCTAAATTCCCAAACCATGTTCATAAACTCAAAAAGGATCTGTACGGCCTCAAGCAAGCACCACATGCTTGGTATGAGAGGCTGACCAGTTTCCTGCTGACTAGAAATTACGTCAGAGGCAAAGCTGATACAACCTTATTCATTAAGAAAAAGGGTAAAGATACTCTGCTGGCCCAAATTTATGTTGATGATATAATATTTGGTGCAACTAACGAATCAATGTGCAAGGAGTTTAGAAAACAAATGCAGACTGAGTTTGAAATGTCCATGATGGGAGAACTCAACTTCTTCCTCGGTCTTCAAATTAAACAAGAAAAGAATGGCATCTTCATCAGTCAAGCCAAGTATGCCAAGGAGATATTAAAGAAATATGATTTGGAAAATTGCAAGCCAATATCCACTCCTATGGGCACTGACACTGTCCTATGCGCTGACGAGAATGGTAAGTCGGTAGACAGCAAATTATATCGAGGTATGATAGGCTCTCTACTTTACTTAACAGCAAGTAAACCGGACATTCAGTTCTCAGTATGCTACTGTGCAAGATATCAATCTAACCCTAAGGAGTCTCATTATATAACTGTAAAAAGAATCCTTAGATATTTGCAAAGCTCAGTGAACGCAGGTTTGTGGTATCCCAACACTCATGATTTCACACTCATTGGATACACTGACGCTGACTATGGACGGGACAAGCTGGAACGAAAAAGCACCTCTGGAGGATGCCATTTCTTAGGAAGCTGTCTTGTATCTTGGTTCAGTAAGAAGCAGGCGTCAGTAGCCTTGTCTACCACTGAAGCTGAGTACATTGCTGCTGGAAGCTGTGTTGCTCAAGTCCTATGGATTAAGCAACAACTTGAAGACTATGGTGTTCAAACAAAGACAATCGAAGTCAAATGCGACAATAAAAGTGCAATTGACCTATCAAAGAACCCAATCCAGCACAGCAGAATGAAGCATGTCAGCATCAGACATCACTTCATTAGAGATCATGTACTCAAAGGTGAGATCAAGCTGACCTATGTCCCAACGGATGAGCAGCTTGCGGATATCTTCACGAAGCCACTGGCTCGTGAGCAGTTCAGCATACTGAGGGAAGCTATTGGTATGTTTAATCCTCTTCAGTAAATTCATGTACTAAGTGAATATGCATGCTGAGTGAATTACTATGCTGAATGATTGTTTTTGCTGAATACTCATTCAAACTGATTAAACAATCAAATACTGAGTAACTTGCACACCGAGTAAGTTAGTTTAAACTTAGAAATCATCCTTTTATGCAATACTGACCACTCAGAATATCAAACGCTTAGTATTCTAAACGCTGAGTGTTAGATCCGTTAGAATAAATGCAAAAGCACGCGTATAGCCACCTAGGATGACGTACGCGCCGAATGTGTCATAAATGCCAGGATCATTGTCGGTTCACAATCCCGAGGCAAAACTGACACATGGATTCGATATGATCCATTCCTCACCTCTATAAATAATGGGTAATTCCCCATTTTTATTCTTTACGATTTACGATTATCGAACTTTGGCAAGAAACTCTCTCTCTCTAAGATTTCTATACCTTCTTCTCCAATATTATGACGAAGATGTCCTTTAATCTCTCTGGTGCTGGTCACTCAAAACCCAGCTCCAATGAACCTACAAGAAATCCTCCTACACCCAGCAAAGGAAAAGCTGGTCAATCCTCCTCTGGTAAGGAAAAGCCTACCAAAGTCAGGACCTACACAAAGGTCTTCAACAACGTACGGGAATGGAAGGTTGAGCCTTCAAGATGGGTATCTGAAGCCTTCGTACAAAACGAACAACCCTTCTGTGAGTGGATTTCACAGAATGGATGGACTGAGCTATTTTCAGTTAGGGATCCCACTTACCCTGACCTTGTAAAGGAATTTTACCACAACCTCCGCGTTGCTAATGACAACTAGGATTATCTGGTAACAGTGGTGAAAGAGAAAACCATCTTCATCAACCCTCTCTACCTAGGGAATCTGCTCAAGTTAAAAACTGAGGGAGCAAGGCTGAGGAGATCTGGAGATCAGGATGGAACTGGGTATGAAGCAACGTTTTGCAAACCTGAAGGCTACTCAGGAGAAGTCTCAAGTTCATCTATGGGTCAGCACCAGAAGATGGCTCATTATCTGCTGAGTCATTTTATATACCCCAAGATAAACTGCACAACCTCAGCAACGAACTTCGAGCAGTGCTTCATATGGCATATGCTGACGTATAAACCGATTAATATGCCAGTATTCCTCGTTGCTGGTTTCCTGAGGAGTACCGGAACTCTAAGGCTAGGATCGATCATCACCAGGATCCTAATTGACCACAAAGTTAATCTAAAAGGTGAGGAGATGACTCAAGGCTCTGAGATCACAGCAGCTTCGCTGAGAGCTTTGAAGTTCGGTCAGCCTTTGAAGAAAGGAAAAGCTGCTGCTGCTGCGGGTGCTGAACAGCAAGCTGAGGAAACTGCTGTCCCAAAGAAAGGGAGAAGGACTAAGGCCCCAGCTTTCCGAAAAAGGAAGGCTGCTGAGACTCCTTCAAAAGATGTTGAGTCTCCAGCTAAAAGGCAGAAGTCAGCTGCTAAGTCAGCTGAGAAACGAAGCAGGCAAGATGAGCCTGAAACTGAGGAAACTAATGAGCAACCTCAGAAGAAGCAGAAGCCTTCTAACCTGACTCCCATCGACGCTGTACCTACTGACTTTGTTGTGCCTGGTGACTCTTACTTCACCCAGTGTCAAGGAAATGTAGCTGTGTATGAAGAAGATGAGGTGCATTTGGACGATCAGTTCATTGCACAAGTTGAGGAAGAACTTGATGGTGAGAGTTCAGAAGAAGAAGAAAAATAAGAGGCCAGTGGTCAGGATGACGCTGAGGACAATGAGGAGACAGCTAGTGAAAATGAAGCTGTGTATGTCAATACTGGGTTGGCTGCTGGAGACGAGCAAGAACTTGACCACCAAAATGTTGATCAAGTCCAAGTGCAAGCTGACCAGCCTAATGATGAGCAACAAGAATCTTCTCCTTCTCACTCAGGAGATGCTATTCAAGCTGACACTCCACCTCGTAGAAGAAGAAAATTGGTTAAGGCCAGTGAGAATACTGTAAGCGAGCCTCCTGTACAACCACCAACTCTTCCTGACTTCGCTATTCAAAAGCCAACCCTCGACCCTTCTACAGTTAAGCTAAAATTTTTCAAACGCCAACAACCTTCTACTGCATCGGCATCCTTAGAAAAGCAAGCCTCTGTTTCTTCTCAACAGGAACATGCCGACCAAAATGCTTCTGCCACCTCAACAAGTCAGGTTGAGGCGATTACTGTCAATGCTGTCCCTCCAAGCATTGTGCTGACTCCAATTGTCTCTGCCCCAGTCAGCACTGACAGTATTCGGATTTCTACCTCTCCTATACACATATCTGCCGATCAATCAACCCTTCCAGAACCTCAAGTGCAGATTGGAACAACACTACCAGTCACTGACCAAGTCATTCCTCTAACTCCTCCTCCTATCGGTCACACTGATGTCACTGAAGGCTCTTAAAGTTATCTAAATGCCACTGAGTTTGGCAAAAGAATAATCGACTCAGTGCAAGCCTTGATTAAAGACCTTCAAAAATCTACTCCTCCTGCTGCAGGGTCTTCAACTATTGAGACTACTCAGCTTTCCCAAGTCACTCAGCTTCTCAACGAAGTTAAGGGATTCAAGGACTTGCTGAACGTCATCATTACTTTTCAAGCACAGCAAGCTAAGCAGGACTCCATCACCAAGTTGGCTGAGATCCAGCTGACAACTGTGCAACACTTAAACTCTCTACAACATCAAGTACAGAATTTGTCAGCTGCGAACCCTGGCTATGCCACTTCTGCTGAAGTCAAGATGCTCTTTGCTCAGCTTCACACCGAGCAACTCAAGACCAATGAGCAAATGGTCTCTTACTCTCAGTGCTCAGTGGAGCAAATTGGTGAAGTTGTTCGATTGCTAATCTGAATAAGCAAGAGATGGACACTGACGCAATGAAGCAGAATGAGATGTTGTCTATCACACGCCAAACCTTCAACCACATTCGTCACAGCAATATTCAACGACAGTACTACGACACAACACTCTTAAAGACCTTTCACCAAGTCGTTGCTGGTCTTACAGATGCACTCACCTGGCTGGGCAAATCTCAGGCGTTCATAGTCAATATGATCAGCGCTGCTGAACTCAACATACCCGAAGAGGTATCCAGTGATGGAGTTGCAATTTTTGACGGAGTCAATGAAAGCGCTGACAAACTTAAGGCGCTGTCCCAAGAACTGACTAGAGCTGTCTTAACTGACGCCTTCAGAATTCCTCCTCCCGATGCTGACAAAACGGGGGAGAAAGAACAAGCAGCTAGAGCTCAGCTTGAGCGTAGTCAGTCTCAGTCTAAGAAAAAGAAATAGAGATAGGCTAGATCAGTGCTAGGATTGTGTTATCCTTTGTACCTATTTCTTTTATCTTTTGTATACTGACTATTTATATCAATACATGCATCTTCTATTCAAACTCTGAGTTATGAATTATTTGTATACGATGCTTTGTATTATGATATTCTGTATCTTCAATTTAATCAGTTATGTTTAAGGCTTATAAAATTCATTGATTGAACTAAATGCTGATAACATGTTTGACACTGACCTATATGTTTATAAAACAATTACCTTATAAAACTCATTGAACAACAAATTACTCAGCGCCCTCTGAATGATAAAACCTTCCGCTTAAACACTGAGTAAAATAGAATATGTTCCATGAGCTGACCTATATCTGAAAACTGACCTTAGACTTGCTCAATTAAACCTTTAAATGTTTAGAGTAATACTAAGTCAGTAGCTCAACCCTGACGGGGGAGTTTGCCAAGTATATTAGGTCAACTATCATGGGGGAGCTCAATACTGAGTTCTTCGCTGAATAGTTTTGCCAACATCAAAATGGGGGAGTTTGTTGAAACACCTTTCCACATAATTTTGATTTGACAAAATTGTTTAAGTAAAATATTCTAAACACACTAAGTTTAAATGCTTTGATTTATTCTACTAATGTGTTTGTTCAATGTTGAGTTAAAATTGTTTATAAGACACAAGGATTAAAAGGCCCAATCCCAATACGGAAGTCTAAGCCCAAGTCAAACTACTCAGTACAACTCGGCCCGCGTTTGTCAAACGTTGTCGCTTTGGACAAAACGCAACTCAGCGAAAGAAGGATCTAGAAGACCTTCAAGGAACAACTTTGGAACGAAGCTGCTGAGTTGATTCGACAAAGCGTACAAGACAGCAGCTGGCTAAGGAAAACTTCCAGACAACGAGTTTCCACTTTGGGTAAAGTTCAGACGACACAGTATGCTATCCAATTGACTTTACCATAAAAGGAGAGACATTCTGCCGAGCTGACTAAAAGCTGATCGAGGACTGAAGATACTCAAATCTGATTGGCCGAGAGCTCTGAGCAAGTCAGGATGACAACGATAGGAAGCTGTTTCCCTCCAACGGTTATTTCGAAATTCGAAATGACCGATTCCTCAAGACGTCTCTATAAATAGTGCCATCAGAAGCTTCACTCAACACAGAACTTGATCAAGCCATTACGCTGACCAAATTTCTACACAAGTTCTGCAAGCAAAGAAGCAAAGCAATCTTACACTACATTTATCCAATCATCTAAGGTGTCTTAGCAATCATTGTTTAGGACAAACACTTATCATTTCTAGAGAATAGAAAGGAGAGGCTGAGTACTCGGTTATAGTACTCAGCGTGAGATTAGGATTGAGTAGAGGTATAGAGGAAGGTAATCTTGTTATACTCAGTTGCTAAGATTGTAAAAGGTTTGAGGCTCTACCTTTAAAGAGCTCAGTAGAGAATTTGAAATCTCGGAACGTGTTCTGGGGACAGGACGTAGGCTTAGAAGAAGCCGAACCTGGATAAATCTACTGAGTAACGTATTTCTTACCTTTAACTCCTTACATATATTGCTTGCTTAAATAACCAAAAACTGACCAAGTAAAGAGGTCAAGCTGAGTTGTGCGCATCGAATATCTGAGCTCAGGAAAAGACTTTAAGTGCTATTTCCTGACTCAAGCTAAGAAACTGACCTAGTCACCAGTTGACTAAGCTAGTATCTTGCTGTTTACTCACCGCCGCTGTTAAAACCTTTTTCCTAAAGAAAAAGAAGTCTGCCCTAATTGTTAAAAAGTTTAAATAGTTCCTAACCCCCCCCTTGGAACTATACTTGCAACGTTATAAGGGACCAACAAAGTTGACACTGATCTCACTCTGTTTGAGGAAATAGATTCAAACGGACCTCTCCATTCGAGTGGGAGGAATTTTGAGGATCAAGGCAATGATACCGATCACTACCAGGAACAAGAACAAGGTCAAAGTTCCGAACCTCAAAACGTTTCGAATATGACAGATCCTTATTTAAGTGGGAGTTTGTGATAACATCCGAAAATAACTTGGAGGACCAATGAGGTAATTAACCAAAACGGCAGCGTATCACGATAATGGAAAAGCAATGGCGTATCGAGCAAGACATCCACGTGGCGAATCCCGTAGATTCCGCATTATGCTACCCATAGTCAAACCTATGGAGACCCGCCATCACACCTCGATCCGCCCTCCAAACGGTGATGTAATTTCCCAATAAAGTTCATTAATAGCTCATTAATAATACTCGAATGGAGATCCGTAACCACCATTAATGGCACATTAATGGAGGCTTTCCAGTAACCAAGGAGTTACAACTCTACGACTATAAATAGCTTGCATCACGAGCTATTGAGGTACACACATTTCAAAAACCCTACTTTGTCATTATTGTTTACTCTCAAAATACAAATACTGACTTAGGCATCGAAGCTTCCCCCCGTCGAACCCAACGACGCCCCCCACAGGGAAGGAATCCGATCAAGAATTTGGTACAAGTTATCAATTGGTGCGGTGAAGGTGGAAGTCCTAATAAAAAAAGGGCTTAGTCCACGGTTTTAAAATGGCAAGTGGGGATCCTAACCCAACAACGGGTATCGTAACGCCATCGATACCTCTTTCGACAAACCCCACCGCTGGCTCCAATCTTCCTGATCCTAATGCACCGGAGATCCACGGCGAAGGAAGTATGTCTCCGGAATCATTCCGGTATATGTGTGAAGGTGTAGTTGGGAAAGAATTTGGACCCGTTATGGCAGGTCGACTAAGGGCGCAAATTGCACACCTAGTAGCAGACGTGGGTGGAAACACAACCGGGACCTTTCCACAATTTGTTCGCCCACATGAGTTTGGACCTACCCTCTCACAGCCAGATAATGTCTATTTCAGGCCAAGAAATTCATCGTTCTTTCCCTCTCAACCCTTGGATTCAATGGTAATCAATTCAGGACTGGCCAGCAGTGAACCTCTAAACCGACAGCTGTTTCGTGACCCGCCTGGATGGAGTCATGGAGGCAGTCCCCTTCCCCTGGGTAACACCGCTAATCTAGGTATCACCATAGGCGAACCCTACGGTCACATTGGGACATCCACAGACCCGGCAATTCTGAATTTAGGGACTGGTCGCTCCAAAAGCAGGCGTAGTGGTCAGACAGAGAAAAGGCATAAGGATCACAGGCGAAAAGGACAATCCAAATCCCGTTCTCGCCACAGACATCGAACTAGATCCGCTCGTCGAGGCAGATCACCACCACTCAGGCATGAAGAGAACTAGGGTCAGGCAGAACCGCCAAATAATAACATGCCACCACCACCACCTAACCCTCCTGGCGGAGGCGGTGGACCCCCTAACCCTCCTAGCGGAGGCGGAAGGCCCCCTCCTGGCGGAGGCGGAAGACCACCCCCTAAGGGGTACGGAGGCGGCGGAAGACATTCACCCTTTGACCCCTCATCATGTTCCAGCTCCTCCTCTTCTTCCCAGAGAACCTTATCACCCCGAAGAAGGCAAACTGAGAGAGATCGGAGGTCGCTAAATGATCGGATCAGAGAAATAATACAAAGACAGAATGAGGAAAATGCGAGGAATAATGAATACACCAATAGAGATTCGCCATTTGCCGCATGGATAGAGGCTGAAGAGATCAATAGGCGCTTCAAGATTCCCAATATACCCTTGTACTCAGGTGAGGACAATCCCGAAGCACACGCCAAAAAAATACAAAATGTTGTTGGGACTCAATCAAGCCACCGAGGCAGTGCTGTGCAGAATGTTTATCACCACTTTAAAAGGTCCCGCTTATGATTGGTTTCAAACTCTCTCCCCCGGATCAATAAATAGCTGGGATCAGTTAAGTATAGAGTTTTGCACCAAATTTACAGGATGCATCCCCGCGGCGGTAAAGTCTCGAAAGCTGTTCGAGTTGAAGCAAAAGCCAAATGAGCCTCTTCGGGAATATGTTGACAAATTCAACAAACTATGTATTCGCGTTGTAGATGTGGATCTCGCCATAGCCATCGAATCAGTAGTAAAAAATACAACCTGTAAGAGCTTGAGGGTAGACCTGGTCAGAAACAAGCCAAGGAGCATAGATGAGTTGATAGAAAGGTGTAAAGAATTCATGGAAGTTGATGACATCAACAGAGAATCCGCATCTCCTCCGAAGAAGGAGAAGGGCGAATCCCGAAGGAGAGATAAAGAAAAAGATAAAGCTCCTGATTCATCCTCTCGAAATAGGCGAAGAAGCTCCAGGAACAAACCAGCATATACGCCATCAGTCACACCATTGAACGCCTCCAAAAGCGAAGTACTAATGTGGCTTGAGAACAGCCAGCACAAGCGGAGCATTTCATACCCCGAACCTAAAGGGGGGGAGTACACTAATATAGGGAAAAACCCTAAAAATTATTGCAAATACCACAGGAGGAACGACCACGAAACAGACGCATGCTGGGAATTGGCCAGAGAGATCGAAAGGCTTATTAAGAGAGGAAAACTTGACAGGTTCGTTCAGAATGATCGAAGAGGAGAAGGTGATAAGCCAAAAGATGATTCCAAAAAGAAGACAAAAGGAGTCATCAATGTCATCGCAGGCGGACCTGGTTATCAGCCCACAGTGAAGAAGGCAAAAACCACTGCTCTTGATAGAGCGTCACTCAATCGCCCCTTTGCAGATGTTGGACCACCGATCCCCCCACATGTAGACGCTCTCGTCATCACTATGGTAGTGGAAGGCTGGGAAATGAAAAGGGTGATGATTGATACAGGTAGTTCATGTAATGTCATCACCAGAGGTGCATTGTCCAAGCTTAAAGTAGATCCAATTCAGATTGAAACTGTCATAGTAGACATCCTGGGGGTGACAGGACACACGATTCAGACAAAAGGGACAGGTGACGCTGGAGTGCGAATTAGCAGATGAAGACCAAGCATGGAAAGGAGACCTTGAGTTCTCCATCGTAGATGGTCAGTTGGCATACAACATCATTTTGGGACGACCTTTTATCTCAGAAGTAGCGGCTCTCATATCGATACGCCATTTGACGATGTACATCCCCACCACCAAGGGAGGTGTGATGATCCAAGGTAACCAGAAAGTGGCACAAGAGACATACTCCGCTTCCTTGTCAATCCGCCCTCAATCTAAAGATGACGAAGAAGATGAACTTGTCATGAAGGAAATTGAGGCTAAGGTATAGCAGCGGAAATATAAAAATTTTAGCCTACTTCCTTTTAACCATAGGATCCGTTAATCGTTATTTCATATAAAGAGGGATAAGAAGGAATACCTATTGAAGAACAATCTACCGTTGTTAAAGAAGCGCCCACAATTCTTCTCCGAGTTCCCAAGCACGAAGTATAACACGGTGAGGTTAAGTTAGAATCAACCCTTATGAGATGCAACCAAAATAGATTGCCTCTAATTAACCAACACAAGATCAAAGAGAAAAGGAGATGAATGAAATTAATCAATCGACGGAAGCCGTATGAATTCTTGTCCACGAACTAGGGGATGCGAATTCACTTTCTCTCTCTAATTGTATGTTTCGAAAATCACAATAAGGGGAGGGGTTAGGCTTAGTCGAAATTCATGTAGTAGGGGGGTATATATAATAACTTGTATCTAAACCCTAGTTAGATAGGAATAGGTTACTTAATAGGAATTCAATTCGGAATAGGATTCCTAATTATTATCTTATAATATATCTAATATATTTAGGATAATAATAAATAACCTAATTGGATAATAATAGGAGTATATTAATCTAATTAAAACTCCTAACTTAATTATCTCTTAATTAATTTAATTCACAAACCTAATCAAATTAGGATTAATGGAATTAAAATATTTCCTAATTTATTATATATAAATTTCGGCCACCCCTAATTGAATGGGCCTTACTGGGCTCATTTGGGCTTCCATCAATTAATAACATCCATCTCTCTTTTGGTTCCAAGTTTTATGTGTGATCCATTAGGTTCTTACTACTTCTGGTCGTATGCAACTATTAAATTAATTTCTTCAAGAATTATATTTAATCTTTGCATAACGGAATGATGTACTGAGTATGTTATTGGCAAGTCTGTAATCATTCCCCCAGTGTCTGTTAAGAAGACAGGTTGATTCCGTCGTTAACCTTTCTGTATTAGTTACGGTATAATACGATCCTTTATCAACTACATCCTTGAACTGAATCTTATGACTATGGGTGATGTCAAGTCACATATAGCGAGACGTTCGTTTTACTTGTATAGGCCGAGTCAACTTAAATAGATAGGTTAAGTGAAATATGTATTTCTTACTCTTAAGCTATCACCTTGCAAGGATTTAGAGTCGAGTCTTCCACAAGCGATCCTTGGATGTATCTCCCATTAATCGGGAGTGATAAATGCTCAATCCAATGTATAACTACCCTGGCATTACCTCCTGTGACACCCAACCTTTGCAGTTCACACCCTAGAGTCATCTCTGTTAAGGATCGTGGGACCATAGGATCAAAGTCTCACATTCAGTAATTCAGGATGACTAATTAACATTCCTTTGAGTCTGAGGATTAGTTATACCTATTAATACCAATGAGATGAACAGTTGACAAGGATGAATCTACCCATCCTGTTATCTCAAATCGGATCCCCAATCCTAATGAACGACGTTTCATCGGATCTATGTAACTGTCCAGATATCTGTATATATGAAGCTTGTGAGATCAGCTTTCTGTCGGACAGAAGACATTGTTACATACAAGTCTCAACAGTGATATATCAATCCCAAACATATCACTTGACTTGGGGTGGTTTTAAGTTTATTAGTTTATTATAAAGTTTTGTCTCACTTTATGCTTGTATGAACACTTTATAATCACTTTAAACAAACTTACGGATTTCCTTTTATTAGACTTTATTTAGTGCTTAAAAAGGGATTGCCTTTATATAGTTATAAAACATACATCTTATTAAAACAAATGATATAAAGAACAATTCATTTACATTAAGTTTGTATCCTGCAACAATTGTCTATAGGACACTAAACCCCAACATACTCCCACTTGGACTAAAGCTAATTGTTTCTAAAACTTATCCCAGTAGAAGTTAAATGACGATCATGTACTTTCTGGGTTAAAGGCTTTGTCAACGGATCTGCAACGTTGTCCTCTGTAGGTACTCTTTCTATTCTCACATCTCCTCTAGCCACAATCTCTCTAATGATGTGGTATTGCTTCAGGTAGTGCTTGGACGCATTATAAGACTGTGGTTCCTTTGCTTGCGCAATGGCTCCATTGTTATCATAGTACAGAGTAATGGGATTGACAATGTCAGGCACCACACCTAGTTCTGTAATGAACTTTCTAATCCAAACTGCTTCCTTTGCTGCTTCCGCAGCAACGATGTACTCTGACTCGGTCGTAGAGAAAGCTACGCTTCCCTACTTGGAACTCTTCCAACTGACCGCGCCCCCATTCAAGATAAACAGGTATCCTGATTGGGATTTAAAATCATTCTCATCTGTGAGATGACTAGCGTCTGAAAATCCTTCTATTTTCAGATCTCCTTCTCCGTACACTAGGAACATATCTTTAGTCCTTCTCAAGTACTTAAGAATGTTCTTGACGGCAATCCAATGCTCGTCTCCCGGATTACCTTGGTAACGACTCGTTACTGATAACGCGAACGCTACGTCAGGTCTAGTGCATAACATAGCATACATAATCGATCCGATTGCGCTGGCGTACGGGACTACAGCCATGCGTCTTTTATCATCATCGATTTTAGGACATTGATGATTGTTTAACTTTACTCCATGTAGCATGGGTAAGTTACCTCGTTTCGATTCAAGCATGCTAAACCGATTTAGCACCTTTTCAATGTATGTAGCCTGTGAAAAACCAAGCAGTCTACGCGATCTATCTCTGTAGATCTTTATACCAAGTATATAGGCTGCTTCACCAAGGTCTTTCATTGAGAAGTTACCGGATAACCATACTTTTACCGACTGTAATAGAGCAATGTCATTTCCTATTAACAGTATATCGTCCACATATAGTATGAGAAATGCTATAGAGCTCCCACTTGCTTTCTTGTAAATGCAAGCTTCTTCGCAATTTTGTTCAAAACCAAATTGTTTTATGGTTTCGTCAAAACGCTTATTCCAGCTTCTAGATGCTTGCTTGAGTCCATAAATGGATCTCTGAAGTTTGCAAACTTTGTTTGCATCCTTTGATATGAAACCTTCAGGCTGCATCATATATACATCCTCAAGCAGGTTTCCGTTCAGGAAAGCTGTTTTCACATCCATTTGCCAAATCTCATAATCAAAATGAGCGGCAATAGCAAGCATGATTCTGATTGATTTGGACATACCAACAAGAGAGAAGGTTTCGTCATAATCAACACCTTGTTTCTGACGATATCCTTTCGCTACCAACCTAGCCTTGTAGGTGCTAACCTTTCCATCCATGTCAGTCTTCTTTTTGAAGATCCATCTACACCCAATGGGTTTTATCCCTTCGGGTGGATCAACCAAAGTCCACACTTGGTTAGTATACATGGAATCCATTTCATAATCCATGGCCTCAAGCCATGCTTTAGAATCTGGACTAGTAAGAGCCTCTTCGTAGTTTTCGGGTTCGTCGTCTAACACGGGAACCTCATTATCATCTCCCACTAGAAAACCATATCTAACTGGGAGTTCGCGAACTCTTTGTGATCTACGAATAGGTGGCACTAGAGTCTCATCTAATGGGACTCCTTCGCGTACCTCAACCGCCTCTGTCGTTTCAGTTGGTGTTTCTTCTTTTAAACTTCGTTAAGTTCAATCATGCTTCCCTTTTGTGTTTCTTCGAGAAACTCTTTCTCTAAGAAGGTTGCGTGCTTGGATACGATTACTTTCTGATCATCTAGATGATAGAAGTAATATCCCATAGTTTCCTTAGGGTATCCAATGAAGAAACATTTATCAGATTTAGAATCTAGTTTGTCGGACGCAATGCGTTTGACAAACGCTGAACAACCCCATACTCTCATGAATGAGAATACGGGTTTCCTACCAACGAACAATTCATATGGTGTGGAACTAGCGGATTTAGTTGGTACTCGATTTAGGGTGAAGATGGCAGTTTCTAAGGCATAGCCCCAGAACGTCTTTGGAAGTAAGGCCATGCTCATAATGGATCGTACCATATCTAGTAGGGTACGGTTTCTCCTCTCGGATACACCATTGTGTTGTGGTGTATAGGGAGGTGTCCATTGTGAGCATATCCCACATTCAGTTAGATAATTCAGAAAATCATCAGAAAGATATTAGCCACCTCGATCGGATCGAAGCGTCTTTATTTTCTTTCCTAATTGATTTTCCACGTCATTCTTGAAGCATTTGAACTTGTCAAAAGCTTCTGATTTGTGCCTCATAAAGTAGATGTAACCATATCGAGTATGGTCATCTATGAAGCTTATGAAGTATCTAAATCCTCCTCTTGCTTGGACCGACATAGGACCGCATACATCTGAATGAATGAGTCCTAGAGTGTCTGATACACGCTCACCTTTATTGCTAAAGGGTGTCTTTGTCATTTTACCTTTTAAACATGATTCACATGTTTCCAATGATTCGGAATCGATTGGATCTATAAGCCCATCTGAATGTAGCTTTAGCATGCGTCTCTTGTTTAGATGGCCTAAACGACAATGCCACAAGTAATTTGAATTATCTAGCTTATGTCTTTTGGTATCAATTGTGAAAACAGAAAACAACACATAAATCCCATTTTGTGATATTCCTGAGAAATAGAAAATCGAATCTCTATAAAATTTGCAATGTTGGAGTACCGGCTTTTCCCTTCTGGAGGGTAGCTCGGTACAATGAACAATTTCTCTTCCAATGCCCCACGTCACCATAATAGTGACACTTTCCTTTGGGCTTCTTCACTTCCTTTCCCTTAACTTTAGTGGGCATGGCTTTCTTACCATTCTTGGGATGTTTAGGATTGGGAGAATTCCCTTTCCTCTTCTTTGATCCCTCTATGATAAGAGCCGGTATAGCCTTGTCTTTCTGAATATTGGGCTCAACTGACTTGAGCATATTTGCAAGCTCTTCAAGAGAGGTTTGCAAGTCATTCATCTGATAGTTCATGATGAACTATGAATAACTCTTTGGGAGGGATTGAAGAATTAAGTCTACACTTAGTTCGTTATCCATCGCGAATCCAATACTAGAAAGTTTGGTAATGTAGCCAATCATCTTGACACAATGTGTCATTACAGATGTGCCCTCTTGCATCTTGCAACGATATAGCAACTTGGATATCTCGTAGCGTTCGCACCTGGTCTGTTTCCCAAACATTTCCTTTAGGTGCATGATGATGGAACAGGCATAGTTGCCTTTGTAATTCCGATGTCATCGATGCAAGTATGATGCATCCGGCATGATCGTCATCAGCCTTGTGCTTCTGGTAAGCATTGATTTCCTCGATGGGAGCATCATCCTCAGGGATAGGGGGTATCGATGTATCAAATACATACCCTATTTTATCGAACTTCAAAACAATTTTGAGGTTGCGATACCAGTCGGTGAAGTTTGAACTATTCAACTTGTTATCGGTAAATGTATTTTGCAGATTGGTGTTAGTCATGATTTTAAGAGTGTTTAATTAAACTGAGAGTGAGAAAGAGTAAACGTATGTTATTCATTTGCTTTAAAGTATATCAATCTAAAATTATAGGCCTTTTAGTTTATTTTAGATTGCTCCCACTATTTTGCCAAATTAATAACCCTCCATATTAATTCGAAGAATTTCACAAATCCTTTAGTGAGCTAGGATCCTAACTCCTGAGATTTCGCCTTGAGTTTACTCAACAAGCTAGTCTCATTCATTAGGTAGATTCATGTAATCAATCACATCTCTAATGTGATTCCTAGGTTATTGGGTTACTAACCACATTAGTAACTAATATGCTATTCATATTAATCTCAACCATCTTGCCCATTAGTTTATGACAACATGAGTTTACTCATCCAATTATCATAATCTAATTTAAGTATTACCCCATATTCATAAAAAATGACTTTCGATAATTCAGGTGTTACCATAAGACCCCGAGCTTGAGTTTACTCAACAACCCAAAGGCCCCCAGTACTGCCGGCTGAATTATAATATTAGGGAGGGACAACCGATTTTAATAACTTACTTATTTACTTAACTTTTTAATGAGGGATTTTTATTTTAGGTCTCATAATCTAACTTAGTCTTGATTTGCTTTAGCATACATCAGACACATACATTCACATACATTGGCGTTATGGACATATCATCTAAATTATTCCGTCGAGCTAGAGACAGAATAAAAGGGCAAACCTAAGGAAATACTAACTATTACATATTTCTCTTTAGGTCCTCCGTCTTCTCCATGGCGCCTTGAAATTACATATTAATTTCTATACTACTAAAGAAAACTTCAACTGAATTGAAGGGAATTAGATGAGAGGAGAAATTACAATAGATAGTAGATAGGCAGGACACGCAGGCCCTATTTCAAAAATACCAAAAGACTAAAGAGAGGGTCTAAATATGTCCATAACTCCAAACATGCACAGACTCAATTAAATAAATTTAATTGGTTGATTACATAACTATCTTATGTAATATTTATATTAATCACATTAACTTATCAAATTAACTTTCATCCAATTTTACTTCTAATCGTTTCGTATCTTTTATATTAATCCTTAGATTAATATAACTATACAAAACGTTGATTATGCACGTCCCAATTATTTTGATTTTAATTCATTTAACATTTTGATTTACAAATTGGTAAAACAAACTTTTAAACAAATTTTCATTCGATAATTAAAACTTATTTATCTTTAGAATTAATTAACCAAATAATTTGTTAATTAATCCTAACCATAAATATTCATTCAATCCTATTGAAAACTTCTAAATTTCATATATGAAATAACGGATTTAACGATGGCTCTGATACCACTGAAGGAAATTGAGGCTAAGGTATAGCAGCGGAAATATAAAAATTTTAGCCTACTTCCTTTTAACCATAGGATCCGTTAATCGTTATTTCATATAAAGAGGGATAAGAAGGAATACTTATTGAAGAACAATCTACCGTTGTTAAAGAAGCGCCCACAATTCTTCTCCGAGTTCCCAAGCACGAAGTATAACACGGTGAGGTTAAGTTAGAATCAACCCTTATGAGATGCAACCAAAATAGATTGCCTCTAATTAACCAACACAAGATCAAAGAGAAAAGGAGATGAATGAAATTAATCAATCGACGGACTCCGTATGAATTCTTGTCCACGAACTAGGGGATGCGAATTCACTTTCTCTCTCTAATTGTATGTTTCGAAAATCACAATAAGGGGAGGGGTTAGGCTTAGTCGAAATTCATGTAGTAGGGGGGTATATATAATAACTTGTATCTAAACCCTAGTTAGATAGGAATAGGTTACTTAATAGGAATTCAATTCGGAATAGGATTCCCAATTATTATCTTATAATATATCTAATATATTTAGGATAATAATAAATAACCTAATTGGATAATAATAGGAGTATATTAATCTAATTAAAACTCCTAACTTAATTATCTCTTAATTAATTTAATTCACAAACCTAATCAAATTAGGATTAATGGAATTAAAATATTTCCTAATTTATTATATATAAATTTCGGCCACCCCTAATTGAATGGGCCTTACTGGGCTCATTTGGGCTTCCATCAATTAATAACATCCATCTCTCTTTTGGTTCCAAGTCTTATGTGTGATCCATTAGGTTCTTACTACTTCTGGCCGTATGCAACTATTAAATTAATTTCTTCAAGAATTATATTTAATCTTTGCATAACGGAATGATGTACTGAGTATGTTATTGGCAAGTCTGTAATCATTCCCCCAGAGTCCGTTAAGAAGACAGGTTGATTCCGTCGTTAACCTTTCTGTATTAGTTACGGTATAATACGATCCTTTATCAACTACATCCTTGAACTGAATCTTATGACTATGGGTGATGTCAAGTCACATATAGCGAGACGTTCGTTTTACTTGTATAGACCGAGTCAACTCAAATAGATAGGTTAAGTGAAATCTGTATTTCTTACTCTTAAGCTATCACCTTGCAAGGATTTAGAGTCGAGTCTTCCACAAGCGATCCTTGGATGTATCTCCCATTAATCGGGAGTGATAAATACTCAATCCAATGTATAACTACCCTGACATTACCTCCTGTGACACTCTACCTTTGCAGTTCACACCCCAGAGTCATCTCTGTTAAGGATCGTGGGACCGTAGGATCAAAGTCTCACATTCAGTAATTCAGGATGACTAATTAACATTCCTTTGAGTCTGAGGATTAGTTATACCTATTAATACCAATGAGATGAATAGTTGACAAGGATGAATCTACCCATCCTGTTATCTCAAATCGGATCCCCAATCCTAATGAACGACGTTTCATCGGATCTATGTAACTGTCCAGATATCTGTATATATGAAGCTTGTGAGATCAGCTTTCTGTCGGACAGAAGACATTGTTACATACAAGTCTCAACAGTGATATATCAATCCCAAACATATCACTTGACTTGGGGTGGTTTTAAGTTTATTAGTTTATTATAAAGTTTTGTCTCACTTCATGCTTGTATGAACACTTTATAATCACTTTAAACAAACTTACGGATTTCCTTTTATTAGACTTTATTTAGTGCTTAAAAAGGGATTGCCTTTATATAGTTATAAAACATACATCTTATTAAAACAAATGATATAAAGAACAATTCATTTACATTAAGTTTGTATCCTGCAACAATTGTCTATAGGCCACCTATTGCTTTAAAGTTATGCCTTTTGGGCTCAAGAACGCTGGAGCTACCTACCAGCGAATGATGAATAAGATATTCGAGGGAACAAAAGGTGATAATTTCTCAGTCTATGTGGATGATATGATTATCAAAAGCACCATCGTGAAAAAACATGCTGAGGATATCAGAGAGATTCTCGGAGTCCTCCGCCGTTATAATATCAAATTGAATCCGGAAAAATGTACTTTCGGGGCCACTTATGGGAAGTTCCTGGGATACATGATCAGCCAGAAGGGTGTAGGTGCCAACCCGGACAAAATCAAAGCTGTACTGGACATGAAAGTGCCACAAAATGTTCGAGAAGTACAACGTCTCAATGGACGGATCATTTCTCTTGGGAGATTCATCTCATGTTCCGCTCATAGATGCCAGCCTTTTTATGAAGTAATCAAAAAACAAAAAGCATTCGAGTGGAATGAAGATTGCAAGCAGGCCTTCGAAGGAATCAAACGCTTCCTCTCAGAACCTCTCTTAATGAGTAGGCCATTAAAAGGTGAGGATTTATACATGTATGTTTCAGTCACTGATAAAGTTGTTTGTACAGTTATGATAAGAGAGGAAGATGGACAGCAATATCCAATATACTATGTAAGCAAGGTCTTAAAAGATGCTGAAACGCGGTACTCAAAGTTAGACAAAATGGCCTTGGCTGTGGTCACAACTTCGATTCGCCTGAAACCTTACTTTCAAGCACATACGGTCATCATTCGTACGAACATACCGATGAGAAAGGTGTTGCAGAAACCAGAGACTTCAGGAAGGTTGATGGAATGGGCGATCCGCCTGGGTGAGTTCGATGTTCGTTATGAAGGCAGACCCGCCCTAAAAAGTCAAGTTTTGGCAGACTTTGTGAACGAATTCACCGAGGAAGAACAGAACACCCCCAAAACTGAAGCAGAAGAATGGACGATGTACACAGATGGTGCTTCTTCCGCAGAAGGATCAGGAGTAGGCGTTGTGATCAAAGGGCCCCATTACATTAAGCTCCATTATGCCGCAAAATTGGCATTTCCAGCAACAAATAACGCAGCGGAGTATGAAGCTTTAATATTGGGGCTACGCCTGTTGAAAGAAATAACACCGGAGCGGGTTGTGATCTATAGTGACTCCAAGCTAATGGTCAATCAGGTGATCAAAAACTTCGACGTGAAAGATGAAAATCTGGTCAAATATGTTGGAGAAGTTAAAAAGCTATTGAGCCATCTGGAAAACAAAGAAACCAAGTGGGAGCTAGTTCATGTATTGCGAGGATCCAACACTGAGGCGGATCACTTAGCTAAGCTGGCTTCGAGCAAAGAACAGTGGGCGGACCTTCGATGCCCATTCGAAGTAAAAACCACACCAGCATTCGCCTCAGAGGTTATTGCCCTCATCACATCCGCCGAGCAAGATTGGAGGACCCCGATCCAACAATATCTCACAAATGGGACTTTGCCTCAAGACAAAGAAGAAGCCAGAAGGACGGTAAGAAAAGCTGCATACTTTTCCATTATAAATGATCAGTTATACAGGAAATCTTTTGGTCATCCTTGACTGAAATGTGTTACGGCGGACGAAGGACAAGAGATCCTCAAAGAGTTACATGAGGGTGCTTGCGGAGCTCATGAAGCATCCGCCTCAAGCCTAAAAAAATCAAGGCTATCCGGTTTTTACTGGCCAACAGTAGAACTTGATGCATAGAAATTGGTGGAAACTTGTCATAATTGCCAGATCCATGCTAATGACTTCCATGTGGCCAAACATCTCCAAAATCCCATCATTGAGGGACGGCCTTTCGCCACCTAGGGTATTGACATTGTTGGTCCTTTCCCTCCCACCAGGAGGCAATGGAGATATGTTGTCGTAGCTGTGGATCACTTCACAAAATGGGTAGAAGCCGAAGCTGTTTCCTCCATAACTGCAGAAAGAATGGTTGAGTTCTTTACAAACAACATTATTGGGAGATTCGGAGTCCCTCATACGATCATCACTGATAATGGCACACAGTTCAGTTGTGGAGAGTTCAAAGCATTTTGTGAAAAATAAGGAATTCAGAATAGATTCGCCTCAGTCTACTATCCCCAAACCAACGGAATGACCGAAGTGACAAACCGAACGATTGTCAATGGCATAAAAAAGCGGCTGGGTGAGCACAACAAAAAGTGGGCGGATCAACTCATGAATGTCCTATGGGCATATAAAACCATTCCGCGGACTGCAACCGGCGAATCACCATTTGCCCTTTCTTATGGTGTTGAAGCTGTGATCCCCGTAGAGATCCAAGCTTCCAGTGACAGGATCTTGTTCTACTGCGAGCAAAAGAATGGCCAGAGATTGAAAGAAAGTCTTGACCAATTGGAAGCTAAAAGAGAAAAAGCATATGCCCGTATGGCCGCCTACAAGCAAAGGATTGCCGCCTACTATAACAAACAAGTCAAACTTGTAGATCTAAACGTATGAGACCTAGTGCTCCGAAAGGCTGACAAAATTCAATCCGCAGAGGGCAAAGGAAAATTGGGGATCACCTGGACAGGGCCATACAAAATAGTCACCAAGATTGGGTCCGCCACCTTCAAAATCCAAGACACGGAGGGAAACGTATTGCCACGAACATGGAACATTCAGAACCTCCGCAGATACTTCCCCAGGGAGTAAAAATGTAACTGAAAGTCCTGAGTACTCTTTTTCCTTTAATAAGTTTTTATCCCAAGTGGTTTTTCTTATTAAAGGTTTTAATGAGGCTCACCTATAGGACTCAAACTGCTGTAATAAGGTTAATCACCATTTAAATAAAAGACATCTCTTTTTTCTTATGATTCGCTTCTTAAGTATTTCTTGCAGCAATATAAATATTCCAAATTCAAAAGGGGAGGCAACACAAAGCACTTCCATAGTAGGAAAATGCTATCACAAGCATAACTACTTTTTCCTATCTAACATAGGAGACCCAACGGTGGATCAAGCCCTGATCACCGCCAGGATTAGAACATTTCTCAGACATGAGATCTTTACATCCTTCATAAGTATAATTACTTTCTCCCATCTAACATAGGAGACCCAACGGCGGATCAAGCCCTGATCACCGCCAGGATTAGAACATTTCTCAGACGTGAGATCTTTACATCCTTCAAAAACTTATCTCAGAAGAGAAGTTTTTTATACCTAATGGCAAACTGATCCACCTCAAAGATAGGAAGCAGATCAGGCGCTTCAGGTAGCTTAAAATCCACAAAGGAATTATAAAGCACTTAGAACCTTCACAAAGGCTCAAGCCTTCACAAAAGGTTCACAAAAGTATAAATATATCCTAAGGAAACTAGGAAGACATTCATTCAAAAAAAAGTTGCAAAATAACTAGTTAGAATAAAAATTGTACTTAGTTACATCAAAATTGTAATTAAACATTTTCAGAGGCATCCGCCCCAACTGTCTTCTCCACAGATCTGCCTTCTGGAGGAGTTTCCTTTTCTTTAGCTGAGATCTCTGCAGCAGGGATCATGCAATCAATTACAGTGGTATCAACTTTGCCAGCTGTCTCTTTAGATACATCTTCCGGATCTCCTGATTCAAGATCAGATGCTGGTTTCACCTCCTCAACATACCCTGTCATCTCCCTCTGAATTTGATCGCGGAGGTAATCCTTAAAGTTCGGTATTTTAGCATACTTAATGCAATCATCAACTTCAGGAACCATATATTCCGGATCAGTAAAATGGATCTCCGGATAGACCAGCCTGACATAAGCCATGATCCGCTCTCCGTAGAAGTAAGCACGTTGACCCGCCATGATCTCATCATTCAACAAGGTAGCTTTATGCTCCTTTTCATCCTCCTCCATCTTCTCCTTCAGTCGGCGATTCTCCTCATCCTTGCTCTTCATAGCAGCAGCGGCATTCGCCTTTTCAATGGCAATCTCCTTCTCCAGCCTTACGATAGTGGCTTTATCAGCCACTCCTTGAAGCAGATCAGCTTCCATTGCTCTCATATGCACATACGCCTAACAGAGCAAAAGACAAAATTAAGTAAGGAGGATCACTCTATCATCCAAAATATGAAGACAGAGAAAACTATACTGAGATGAGATCCCCCTTTCCCATCCTGGCATGGGCAGACCCGGAGAACTTGCTTTGTCCGTCCTTGACTTCGTCCAGATGGCCCAAAGCCTCATCAAAATCATTGAAGATTGGTTCACTCCTCAGGGACATCTTGCTTCCATATTTAGAGACCCAGTATCTCCCCAGTTCAGGTTTAGCCACCTACGAAGGAGAAAGAGGACTTTTCAGGAGAAGAAAAAGCAACGAAAAGAGAAAAAGTCAAAGAGAACACACTTGATCCAAACTAGCCTGGGATCTCCCCGATCTTATGGCACCCGCCATCAGCTTTTCACCACCCATGTTGGTGGTCTTCTTTTTCTTGTTTGGGGGATCCGCCACCAGTTCCAGAGGGCATTTCCCATCCCCTTTGCTGGGTTCTATCACTGGTGCATTCCCTTGGGCATCCATCTCCTTTTGCTTCCTACGCATCTCTGCAAGGGCGCGACTTGCTTCAGATAAACCCTTGAGAAGGGAACAACAAAATAATCAAGACTCAAAAAGAAATCAAAATACCTTCATCAAGTTGAGAATACTCCATGTAAGTAATCCCAGCCCACAGTCGATGAGCCAAGGGGATCCCATTCATCATAAACTCCAGAGCTTCGACATAAGTCCAAGAGTCCGACCTAACACTCTTCATCAGACCCAGCACTCTCTCATCACTCTCCGTCAAAATACGTAGATCTCCAGTCATGTGTTGAGGTCTAAAGTTCCAGTTCAAAGGGAACCCTAGACGTTCGCCCTCCTTCATCTTGATGAAAAAGAACTTTTCATCCCAAAGATGAACATTCGACATCTTGTCACAAAAGGGCGAATAGCCCTGGAACTTCACAAAGGTGATGAAAGACTCAGTCTTCCGTTTAGAAGGCTTGTGAAGGGATCTAAACACACGGGGAGTGCAGGTGACTCCCAGATTTGAGGCCAGGAAGCAATCCAAAGCCATATCCAACCAGCCGTTTGGATGCAGCTGGCTGATAGTGATTCCGAAAAACTCCAGAATATCTCCCAAAGCTTTAGGAAGAGGAAGACAAAACCCCCTTTCCACATGGCTAGCATACACCGAGAGGTACCCCTTTGGAGGATTGGCGGGTCGATACTGGAGATCCGCCAGGGTGACCTCGTATTTCTTAATCCACGGATATCGATCCGCCAGATTATGGAGATCCGCAGCACTCATACGAGATGATGTAATCTCCGCACGAGGTCTCTTTTTTCCCGCAGGAGACGAAGAAGAAGCCTCCATCCCAGAAATCCTCCTACGATCTAACACCAGAATCATAGAAGGGACTTGGTTCACTAAACAGGAAGTCCTACGACGCAATTCAAACAAATTACAACTGGGTGTACTCCTAGACGAACTAGATTCGGAGTTTTCAGAAGAAGACCAGCTGAAAGAAGGCTCAGAAATGGGAACAGAACCAGGACGATCGAGAGTGGAAGTAGAAGAAGAACTCATAAAAACACAGCAAAGAAAAACGGAGGAAAGACCACTTACATAAAAGAATGAAAGCTCCGAATTTCTCTTGACAGTACGAATGCTCTGGAAAACCAAAAAAAACAGGAAGTCTTAGCAGAAACGAAATGGGGAAGAAAGAGAAGGAAAAAAATTTTACTTAAAGCGCCGCCGTTTACCTGGCGAAGCACACCGCTGACACCTGTCAGTTGGTGGATGGCCTAGGGCAGAGCAGCAATTAATACATCGCCATTCGGAAGCACGCCTGGGATATCAAACGCCCTAAAGGGCTTTTTCGGCATTTTAGGGGGGCTTCTGATAACATTCGAAAATAACTTGGAGGACCAATGAGGTAATTAACCAAAACGGTAGCGTATCACGATCAATGGAAAAGCAATGGCGTATCGAGCAAGACATCCACGTGGCGAATCCCGTAGATTCCGCCATACGCTACCCATAGTCAAACCTATGGAGACCCGCCATCACACCTCAATCCGCCCTCCAAATGGTGATGTCATTTCCCAATAAAGTTCATTAATAGCTCATTAATGATACTCGAATGGAGATCCGTAACCACCATTAATGGCACATTAATGGAGGCTTTCTAATAACCAAGGAGTTACAACTCTACGACTATAAATAACTTGCATCACGAGCTATTGAGGTACACACATTCCAAAAACCCTACTTTGTCATTATTGTTTACTCTCAAAATACAAATACTGACTTAGGCATCAGAGCTTCCCCCCGTCGAACCCAACGACGCCCCCCACAGGGAAGGAATCCGATCAAGAATTTGGTACAAGTTATCAGTTTGATTCCTGATTCTTGTGAGAATTTGGGACAAAGTCTAAGAGATAGGATTCCGGGTTATGATGAATACATGAGAGAAGTTTATCAAAACTCGGAACCGCGCCGTACTAAAAGGCAAAGAGTTGATAGTCGACGATTTGGTATCGAAGGCACAGCTCTTTTAGTAACTACAAATGATGACGTGGAACCTAGAAATGCTAAAGAAGCTTTCACTTCTCCGAAAAAGGACAAATGGACTATAACAATGTAAGAGGAACTAGATTCTATGAGATCCAACCATGTTTGGGAACTGGTTGATCTGCCAAAGGGTAGAAAAGCTGTTGGGAGCAGATGGTTCTCAAAGTGAAGCGAAGGGCTGACAATAGTATCGAAAGGTATAAAGCTCGCCTTGTCGCTAAAGGCTATACACAACAGGAAGGAATAGACTTCGAGGAGACATTCTCACCTGTTATAAGGTTTACATCTATTAGACTAACCTTAGCATTTGTAGCAAGTTTAGATCTAGAGCTACATCAGATGGATGTTAAGACTGCTTTTCTCAATGGAGAATTGAGCGAAGGGATCTATATGTCACAGCTAGAGGGCTTCGTGGTAAAAAGCTCCGAGCATAAGGTCTGCAAATTGAAAAAGTCAATTTATGGCCTTAAACAGTCATCTAGGCAATGGTACCTTCGTTTTCACAATCAAATGATTTCGAATGGCTTCAAGATGCTTGAAGAGGACCATTGTGTCTACACGAAACGGTCGGGTAGAAATTTTGTCATTTTATCTCTGTATGTAGATGACATACTGATAGCAGGAAATGACATAGAATTTGTAAACCAAATCAAAGCTTGGCTAAACTCAAGTTTTGAAATGAAAGATGTGGGTGAAGCCGCATACATACTTAGGGTTAAGATTTCAAGCGATCGATCAAAGAAAGTATTAGCATTGTCTCAAGAGACTTGATAACATTGTGATATTATCCCAAGGATCAAAAGGGATATTCGCCAAGGACCTACCACAAGATACCCGCGGGCGAACCTATGAGGCGAATCTCCATGAACCCTCGATTCGCCATTAGAAATGGCTGGGCCGCCCCGGAAGTAAAGGCCATTAATGAGCTATCAATTAGATAACCGCCAGCTTAAAGGTAACCAGTAACCGCCATTAATGGGACATTAATGGAGACTTTCTAGTTACTGCAAGTTACAACTTCATGACTATATATATAGCCTATACATCAGGCTATCAAGGTACACATTCACTTACCCTTTGTCAATTCAGTTTGCTCTCTTGTTCTACCTTACTGACTTTGGCATCGGAGCTTCCCCCCGTCGAACCCAACGACGCCCCCACAGAGACGGAATCTAATCGGAAATTCTCCACGAGTTATCAATTGGTGCGGTGAACGTGGATCTCTAACAAACAAAAGATCACCAAATCTTGATTGTATAGAGTTTCACAAAGAACAAAACAATGGAGTCAACGGAATAGGAATCCCGACCTCAAACCTTGGCTCAATCAATGCAACAAATCTATTCCGAAGATAGAGTTCTCCATATATTGGTCGGAAAGAGTTTTCTACATTAAATCTGGAATTTTATGATAAAAAGATAAGTTTCTTCCCCTTTCTTATTCCATTTTTAATTAAAGAAAATTGAGATCCCCCACTCTTATAAAGTGCTATGAATATCATTACATGTTATTATAAATCTAATAAATTGTGAAAGATGAAGTCATAGACACAAATCTTTCATTAAATCTTGCATGCTTACTATGCCCTCATATTTTTATGCATGACAAGTGTAATATGATATTATCATTGAATTAGTACAAACGCATGTATAAGACCCGTAATCTTGGGATTTACAAAAAAAATATCATCCATTCAATGTGATTTTGTCATTTGATATTAAAATATCATAAAAGGGCTCATGTAATTACAAATGATTTAGATCTGGTCGGTCTTTTGGATGAACATGCATATAACTATTAGAAGAAATTACAAAAAAATCATATTTGGTTTTTCCTTGTACAATTCACCATCTATATATGGCTTTTCTCCTATATAGTACTTTTAATATCAGAAATTCATATTTTTGAATATTGTTTTGTCAAACAGTTATTTCATTCCCTTTTTTACAAGGATGTGTCTATTCATATAGAAACTGTTTATTTGACATTGTTAGAATTTCTGTTACCAACACAAAAGACTTGAAAATATTGAGTCTATTTGTGATTATCCTGTAATTGTCCCTAACTATTAAGGCCATTATGGGCTGATGAATTACCAAATTGGATAAACAAAACTTTCATGTCCTAAGCTAGCTACAAAATAGTGCAAGTGTCGGTTTCGGATCAGAACATTAATTTATGCAAAGTTCTTAGGATATACATGAGAGTTTCTTAGAGATTGTTTGGATGATGGCATATGAAGGTATGTGAGGATAAATTTTGGGTAATTTTCCATACACCCCAAATTGGAGGATAATCCTGGTACATGTATTTTTCTTCCAAAATTACCCTTTCTCTTTTATTTTATTCGTACAAATGAAATGATATAAGAGTAATTTTATATATAACTATATTATTAAATCATCACTTACCTTTCTTTAATTACACCTCATTCAAATGAGGCTTTAATGATCTCTGAATGCCATTAATGTATGGATGCACAATATTAATTGCAAGTAAATAGCAACTATGTAAGATATCTTACCCAATATAGAATGTCATAACTTTTATGACGTTTAAAATAAATATGCTATCTTGGATATTAATGCGCATTGAAATACAAAAGGACATTATTCTTAAACCATTCTCATTATGGTTATTTATTAAGAATTCCTTATGATATTCATGTGCAGTAGCAATCTTTATGGTTATGACCGTTATACGTGATATTATTATTAAAACAAGCATGATTAAAATTCTATTATGAATTTGTTTGACATATAATATTTACTCGGTTTTATCCTTTGACTAAGTTCATTCTAGAGGCAGTGACCAACGTGAAGGAATTATTAAGTTGATTCCAAGATGAACTAAAAATTCCATAAAGAGAATTGCATCATACATGATATTTGCCAACAAGGCCAATGCAAACATTCTTTTGCTATGAAGTATGTTCCATGGATCAAGCCATTGATCCCCAAGGTAAGTGAATATAGCTTTTATGCCTTACCACAATCTTTTAATAATGGACAGAGTATGCCCCACTTCTGGAGTTCTTTCAGTGCTAACCCACATGTACAAGGGAATTGCTAATACTACAACCAGTGCAAACACTAGCATGAAAAATAAAGCTCAGTCCAAAGAAGTGTATATGCAGAGTCACTTCAGAAAAATTCCTTGACTATGTCATTGGCCAAAAAGGAGTTAGAGCAAATCCAGATAAAATAAAAGCCTTGTGAGGAAAAAGGTGAAAAGAGCGCCTAAATAAAAGCCATGCGAGGAAAAAGGTGAAAAGAGCGCCTAAATGAAAACCCCACAATGGGTGAGAACAATGCAGAAAGGTACGCCATCAAGTTAACATGAATTCGCCATTCACAGCACGGATCCTGGGGTACGAAGCGGACAGAATGTTTAAAGCTTCCAACTTGCCACAATATAAAAGAAAAGATTCAATATAAGCGGGACATTACATATCCCGAACCCAAAGGAGGGGAGCATGTAATCGTTGGAAGAAACGCCAAAGCGTACTACAGGTTGGCCACCACACTGGTTGGCCACCACACTGAAGCTTGTTGGGAGCTGGCAAACTAGATAGCTTTGTCCAGAATAACAAATAACAAGATGACAAGCAGAAGACAGATCCCAAAAATAAATTCAAAAGTGTCATTAATGTCATAGCAGATGGACCAGTGTATCAGCCACCCGTGAAAAAAGAAAAAATATCCGCTCTGGATAAAACATCCCTCCATTGCTCCTTTTACAGAAACAGGTCCAGTAATCTCTCCACATGCAGATGCATTGGTAATAACAATGGCGATTCAAGGATGGGAGATAAAATAAAGCGAGTAAAGACACGGGCAGTTCTCGCAATGTCATCACCAAAGGTGCATTCGCCAAACTAAAGGTTGATCCGATCCAAATAGAAACAACCATTGTTGACATCATTGGAGTGACGGGTCACATTATCCAGACCAAGGGCCAGAGGTTGCAGCCCTAATTTCCATCTGTCGTCTGACAATGTACATTCCCACCAGCAAAGGAGGAGTAATGATTAGCGGGAACCAAAAGGTGGCTAAAGAGACTTATACTCGGCGTCACTATCAATCCGCCCACAATCCAAAGAGGACGAAGGTGAGAAATATTAACTTGTCACTACAGCTTTGGGCGACACAGAAACGCTCCTTATTGCTGATGGAAAGCGGGTGCGGATCGCCAAAGGATTAAAACTTGAGATCAAAGAGGATGTTAAAAAAGTTCTCATTGAGTCTGAAAGCGTATTTACATAGGAGAATGAGATCCCCACAGGAGTAAGCCCAGATGTGATTACTCATAAGTTAAACATCATTGAGGATGCGGTTCTAGTTGCTCAGAAAAGACGGAACCATGGGCCTAAAAATCAGTATTTTTACATATTCTTATATGTGCATTAAACTGTTATAGTATCCTATATTTTATAATTTATTCTTTCTCGCCATACTTCTTATATTCATTTGCCTAGCTTTTAGTGCTGATATACGCCCAGTGGCTGGCGAATCATAAGTTCCACAGGTGGATCAATTACCTCAAAGATAGGACAATTGATCCCATCACGGGCGGATCCCCTTTCCATAAAGATAAGAAGCACAGACCCTCAGGAGATTTCAAATGAGCTCAACTCTCTCCTCAAAGACAGGAAAAGGATTGACCACCATCAAAAGCGGGTTAAAATCGTCTTAAACATGAGATCATTACACCCTCAACTTTCTCCTCAAAGATAGGAGAACACTCTCATGGGCGGATCCATCTTTAGATGATCACCATTCGAGAAAGAGTTAAAACATTCCTTGGATGCAAGGACTTTACACTCTCTCACTCCCTTCCCAAAGAAGGGTTCACAAGTCCTACGGGCGGAACGCTTCACCTCAAAGATAGGTAGCAAGTTGATCCCCTAGGCAGCTTTACTTCCTCTAGAAGGAATAGAACAGCTTCAAACCTTCACAAAGGTTCACACATTGGGGTACGGCTGGCCACCTACCCTAAAACAATCAGAGAAATCCTAAACCAGATTCTAGAAAATTACTTTCTAAAAGATATAATGCATTAGTAAAAATAGTTCTGGAAAGCAAAGGGTTCATCCAAATAATGAAGCCTAGTCTTCATCTCCAAATAATGAAGCCTCGTCTTCATCCAAATAATGAAGCCTCGTCTTCATCTCCAAATAATGAAGCCTCGTCTTCATCCAAATAATGAAGCCTCATCTTCATCTCCAAATAATGAAGCCTCGTCTTCATCCAAGTAATGAAGCCTCGTCTTCATCCAAGTAATAAAGCCTCATCTTCATCTCCAAACAATGAAGCCTCGTCTTCATCAAAGTAATGAATTCACGTCTTCATCATAGAAATAACGAAGTCTCGCCTTCACAAATGCAAAGTAAAAACACTTTGGAAAATGAGTAAAGGCTAAAAAGGCAAGTGCCTAGAGTGCCAAAACCCTCCACAAAATGCACAAAAGTCCCTAAATGGCTGATCATTCTTACTGATCCCTAAGGGCGGGTCATTCTCCTCAATATGGCAGAACTGAAGAAAAGAAGTCCCTAAGGCGAATCATAATCCTATGCGGTAGGAACAAATGGTCCCATAAAGGGCGGGTTATTCCATTTCTAAAGGAAATATAACTCTCAAGAAGCCCCTAGATGATAACAATGGATACGGTTGGCCACCTATCCACAAGGAATCAAAAGCCCCTAAAAGTGCATCATATCCATATATGATCCCACATAGCGCGGATCTTGTTCATAAGATCCCGCATAAGGAAGCCCCAAAAGGTGCATCATTTCCATATATGATCCCCCATCTAGGGCGGGTCCACTTTCCTCCAAGATAGAAAAATAAAACACGGCGGAACAAGCCCTGATCACCGCCAGGATTAAAACATTTCTTAGACGTGAGATCTTTACATCCTTCAAAACTTGTCTCAAAAAGAGGAGTTTTCTATACCTATGGCAGATTGATCCACCTCAAAGATAGGAAGCAGATCAAATGCTTACGGTAGCTTGATTCCCTCAAAAGGAATACCAAGCATACAAACCTTCACCAAGGTTCAAGCCTTCACAAAGGTTCAAGCCTTCACAAAGGTTCAAACCTTCATAAAAGGTTCACATTCTTAGATACGCCTTCTGGAGGAGCTTCATTCTCCTTAGTCAAGGTTACCATAGCAGGGACCGTGCTGTCAATCACAGCAGTATCAGCTTTGTCACTCGCCTCCTTAGACACATCATCAAAATCTCCTGATTCAAGGTGATAAAAGCACGCCTGGGAGATCAAACGCCCTAAAGGGCATTCTCGGCATTTTAGGGGGGCTTCTGATAACATTGTGATATTATCACAAGGATCAAAAGGGATATTCGCCAAGGACCTACCACAAGAGACCCGCGGGCGAACCTATGAGGCGAATCTCCATGAACCCTCGATTCACCATTAGAAACGGCTGGGCCGCCCCGGCAGTAAAGGCCATTAATGAGCTATCAATTAGCTAACCACCAGCTTAAAGGTAACCAGTAACCGCCAGCTTAAAGGTAACCAGTAACCGCCATTAATGGGACATTAATGGAGACTTTCTAGTTACTGCAAGTTACAACTTCATAACTATATATATAGCCTATACATCAGGCTATCAAGGTACACATTCACTTACCCTTTGTCAATTCAGTTTGCTCTCTTGTTCTACCTTACTGACTTTGGCATCGGAGCTTCCCCCCGTCGAACCCAACGACGCCCCCCACAGAGACGGAATCTAATCGGAAATTCTCCATGAGTTATCAAGACTTATGTTAAAAAAGTCAATGATCGTCTCGGTATGCGTGAAAGTAGGCCTGTAGATAGCCCGATGACTAAGGACATCACCCCAAGTACCAAAATATGTCGTAGGTAGTCTAATGTACGCCATGTTGTGTACAAGACCTGATATCTGTCATGCCGTTGGGATGGTGAGTAGATATCAGTCTAACCCAGGACTAGCACATTGGGCAGCTGTGAAGAGGATACTGAGGTACCTCAAAGGAACAACAGATTATTCTTTATGCTATCAAGGTAAAGACCTAAATCTAAGAGGATACACGGATGCTGATTGGGAAGGAGACTTGGACGAAAGAAAGTCCACGTCAGGCTATGTGTTCTTGCTAGGAAATGGCGCGATTTCCTAGAGTAGCAAGAAACAAACTTGTGTAGCCCTGTCCACCATGGAAGCTGAATACATATCGTATTCATTAGCAGTTCAAGAGGCTGTTTGGCTGAATCGGTTCCTAAACAACTTGAATGTAACCAATTGTCAAACCCAAGTCATAGTTAGCAGTGACAGTCGATCTGCTATAGCTTTCGGTAAGGACCAGAGGTTCCATAGCAAATCAAAGCACATAGAGATTAAGTATCATTTTGTCAGGGACTTAATTGCACGCAAAGAAGTTAATGTGAAGTATATATCTACTCATGACATGGTGGCAGATCCCCTCACCAAACTAGTCAAGAGAGATGTTTATGTTAAACATGTTAGATCCCAAGGATTGTTTAGGATCTAAGTATACTTCTCATTCTTCATTGTTTTATTTGTAAGACATGAATTATTAATAAAGGTTTTATGAATTTTCATCAATACACGAGTGCGAGTATTTAATTGTAAATATTTGCTGTTATGAACTCAAAATGCATGTTTAGACAGAATGTAGCTCACTCACATGAGCAGTTTCCCCCATTTCGTCAATGTGATGATAAATGAAGGATGAGGCTGTCTTTGAGCAATTTCGAGAGCTTGTTCAATAATAGAAGTCGTCTTGCTATAGACATGGAAAGGTGTTTCCATTACGGTGCAAGATAACATGTGTTACAAATACATGAAAAAGATTAACAAGTAATCTAAAAGGGCAAGTTTGCGATAACTTATAGCCTTCTGTCATAGCCAGAAGTGATCATCATAAGTGATGAACTAAAGTTAGATGTTCAGGCGCATCTAGACCTATGCTTCTGTATGGTGTTAATAACATGCTCTTCTTTAGAAAAGAATTGAACACCATAATACACGACCCATACCATGTGTGCTTTAGCGACCACGAGATGGAAAAGTAGATTGATCTCGTCTTTTCCTAATGTGAGACTCATATCATGAAGATGCGCTTCTTGACTATTGTTTATCCTTATAAACCCTAGACTTATTCTAAGAAGTTTAGTCTGATGTAGCTACCTTGGAAAGGGATACCTCGAGGTTGATGAGATAATACCAACCAAAGAGACCCTGACTGGATAAGCGAATCAAATTATAATGGACAGAATAATGTTAAGAGGGAAAGACATCCATTTGAATCATATCTAAGTGTTTCTATTCTTCACCGTCCGGACACTTATGCATATGTGCATATTTGTGAAAAATAGATGTACTGTAGAGATCCGAAGACTATAGTGGATATTATATGGAGTTTAGGATAAAAGCATACACCACCGACGATCCATGTTCAAATCTAAGATCTATATATCTCTTACGAGTACATAGTTCCAAGTTTGTTACATGAAAATCGAGCAGCTATATGTTCTAACGAGTATATAGCACTAGAGCTCTCGATAGTATACCGGTCGCACGAACTATTTGCAAGAGTATGATAGAGACCGAGATTGAGAAAGTTTGGAATAAGTTCCATTGCGTGCGAGTGGGAGATGTTGGAATTAATTGGATATGGATCCAATTAGGCCCGCCCGAAATGGAACGGGCCCAAACCCATAAGAATTAGGGTTAGGTGATCTATTTATTCAGTATAAATAGAAACCCTAATCTATCATAATTAAAAAAAAAGAATTAGAAGAGAGTCAGAAATTAGGTTTTGAGATACAGGATCTCCAGAGAATTTTTTTTCTCTCCTCTTTTTCCCTAAGCCGCTGCCCCTCTCTCTTTTTTTGGGATTCGTCGTCGCTTTAGTTCGTGAACCAATTGTCTTCCTCTCCCAATTCTATTGGCGTGGTTGAAGGCTTGACCGGTGATACTAGATCAGGTGATTGATCCGAAATCCTTCCGCTGCAAATCAAGAACGGGATCTGCGCTACAAGAGGTAACCCGTAAACCCGTTTACTTATTCGGATAAATATATATGTTGTGAATATATGTTTATCCCAACACAAAAAGATATATGATGTATTGTTTATATCTTACTTTAAAAAAGATAATAAGTATATATGTAAATAACTACTTAATTAGATAAGTGTAACTAGGTAGCTAACCAATTACTAATTAGTATAGTTGGATAATATATATATATATATATATATATATATATATATATATATATATTTTATATATTTGATCAGTTTCGATTAACTGCGGTTTTTAAAATACAAAAATCGTAACTGTAACTATTAGCCATTATTTTTAAAATTAAAAATCGTACACTAGTCTATTGGTTCCGGCTAACGTTATCTCGGTTCTGGTTCAGTTTGGTTTTTTAGATTTTTATGTGCACCCCTACGTGAAGAGGTAAAAGGTAAAATCAATTTGACTTCTTATTGCTCTAGGGAAGTGAGACACTTCTTTCTTAAGCCGGGATACTCGCTCTGTTATATGCTTAGTTAGATTAATTTAGATAGAATTAAAAAGTTAATTCGCCATCCAATTCAATTGAATTGCAATGAACATATATAGCTAGTTGTGGTAAGAACCTAATGGGTCATACATAAAGAACAAGGGCGAAAGGCAAAACAATAAATTGGAAATGGGTTACTACACATATTTGCCCGTGTATTTTCACTGAAAAACAGATATGCCCTTTCATCAAATAAACCCATAAACCTATTCATGAACTTTCCATAAACCTGTAATTATACCCTAATCTAATAGATATGTTTTGTGGCATAAACGGTGTGCCACGTATTGTGAAGAGTTATTCGACTTCCAGTGAAGATGAAATACGCCTAACAGTAAGCCTTTTATGTCGAGTGAAAAGTTGATTGATTTCGAGTGGAGAACAAATACGCAGAACAGTAAGCCTTCAACTTCTTCTTTCTATCGAGTTGATTTCTGGGTTTGCCATATGCAAAATCAATATCTGGGTATGAGTTTGTTGTATGTGTTTTATGGGTATGTGTTTGTCTTAATGTTTCTCAATGTTTTCTGATGGAATTTTTCTGTTATCGTAAATTTCTGAATGTTATTTGATGGAATTTTGTTGTTATCGTAATGTTTCTTAATGTTATTGTACTGTTTCTCAATGCTATCGTAATGTTTCCAAATAACCGATGGATTGTAATGTTTCTGGATTATTTTTTTTATTGTAATGTTTCTGAACTTGTCCTAAATGCTTGCTTTTTTTACCATTTTTGGTTGCAGAAGTACAAAATGCTTTTGCTGACCATTTATTTGCATTTTTGGGATAGATGGATTACTGATCCCCACCTAGATTATATAAATGGGCAGTTTTTAATCTAAGAGAAATTTGATCCTGACTTTTAAACTTCATTGAGCTTAGGGATTCGTATCGTGATGATCTAAAGTTTCATAATATAAGTGAATTCTTATGTCTAGAATCTGGTAGTTTGTTGAAGTTTGGTAAGGTGTTTGAATTGAATGGGGATGATTCATTAGGAGGTTGTTGTCTTGCATTACTCCAAAAAATAATGCCATTCACATATATGCTAGCCATAAGGTAGATTAGCCTATTCTTATTACTGATATATTAGCTCTAAGGAAAGTAACTAGTTCAAGAAAGATACCATTTAGGGGAATGATATCATGCCTACAGATCTGCCATTTGAAGGACGAGGATTAATGTAGAATGGAAAAAACCCGTTACAACAAATGCCCTACAAGCGGAAAGGGAAAAGAGGATCGGGATGCATAAGAAGAAGAACCAGTAATATTTTATTTGAAATGTGAATATGGTTGATTGTAACATGGTTGATTGTAAATGGCTAGTATTCCTTATTTTAGTCATAGATACTGACAAAATATGACTTAATTTGTAACTTTGTGAATATTTTGGTAATTATATGTCATTTGTTTTTTGATAGAGTAATTATATGTCATTTTAAATGTCAAGGTGGAGCTAAATTACTATTGAAAAGTCAAATTTAATTATTAATTTTATGCAAATCATTTTGGGGTTTAATTTAACTTTTTTGTTCACACTTGATGTTATGTGTAAGGTAGTTTATAATTTCATATTAAGGATAAAACTTTGAGTAAATTTCAAATAAAACATTTGTGGTTTCACTAATTTTCAGATAAAGAACTGTGATTTATTTTTTTTCAAAGTAAGGACTAAGGTTTTCAACTTTAGCAAAATAAAGACTTTTTTCGATATTGATATTATTAAAATCACCATTGACGATTCAAAAATGACATATTTTAAGAACTACTAATATTCTAAGCAACTTTAATTCTTCAACTTTTTTATTTTGAGATTATTTAGATAATGTTTAGTAAAGAGAGAGAAAGTTCCAAAAACTATGATTTTCGAAAATCGAAAATGTAGTTCCATAGCAAATATGACATTGAACAACTTTAGTTCCTAAAAAATTTCATTTTCAGGTCGTTAAAGATAGGTTTAATAGCATTAATCCAAAAATATAACTGTTTTATTAAAAGTGTGAAACCTCCATCCTCATTTTGACAAAAAGTAAACCACAGTCTTTTATCTGAAAATTAGTGAAACCGAAGGGGTTTTATTTGAAATTTACCCTAAAACCTTTTCATATCACATGTCTTAATAACCTTAAAAATGCAATTGTGTGCATTATGGTGGTATCTTGTTTTTCATCATAGAAGATGAAGCTTTTTTTGCCTACAATTATAATTGTCAAAGTCGGACAAAGCATAAAACCGGTAGAAACAAAAGGTCAATGCTTAAAGATTCAATCGTAGTTGAATCGGGATTTAATCGAAATTCACAAAATCCTATAATATATAATATATATGTTTATTTATATTCAACTTTATAATATAGTAAAATATTATATTTTAAAAAAACAATAAAATATTAATATTATTATAAAATATATATATTTCTTAAACTAAACAATTATTATTATTAATATTACTTGTGTAGATACCCATTTTTTATCAGGACTAATGTTTAAGTTTTTAAAAAATTTCACTTGAAATCTGAACAATTTATAAATTATTCAAAATATACCGTATTATCTCGAAAATAATGTATTAGGGGAAAATTATGTTTCTAAAACTAATTTGTCATGTTTCGGTAAAAATCGGTAAAAATACTGAATTATATTCAAAACATGATTTAATAGAATTAATGTATAATTTTAACCTATTATAAATTTTATTCAAGATATATTTCCTCGTGTTTTGAATAAATTTGAATTTGAATTATAATTTATCAATTAAAGTTCAAGTGTCAACCAATCGAATTAATATCTCAATTTTTATTAATTTGCCATGAATTATATTTAGAAACACTTATAATCTAAATTACGAATTATAATGTAATATCACGTTTTTTTTTTTTATAAAAAGTTAAGAAAATTGACTTTGATTGGGATCTATATTATAATTAAACATTTAGAATATACTTGATTTCTAAATAATAAATTAGGACAAATAAATTAAAAAAAAAGAAATATAAATAGACAAACGACTATTGGACGCTTAAAAAAATGAAATTTTTATTAAATAATAATAGTATTTACAAATGTTACATATTTTTGGATTTGAGGAAAATAAAAAAAATGTTAGCCATGCTCAGTGGAAAAACGGTTACTATCGGAGGCTTGCAATCCCTTACTAAAGGCAACAAAAAATAACCGGGGCGACAAAAGCAACCGAGGGACAAACGAAAAATTACCGATGCAACTGAAATTCACTCGAGGCAACCAAATTTCATTCTAGGCAACAATTTTATCCAAGGCGACAAAGTTCAACCGAGGCTATCAAATTTAACCACAAGCGACTAAAATTCATCCGAGGCAACCAAATTTTATCCGATGTGACAAATTTATCCAAGGCCACGAAGTTCATGAGAGGCTATCAAATTTAATCACGACATCTAAAATTCAATCGAGGCAGTAATGTTTGACCGAGATACCCATTTTCAATCCGGGTTAAATCCAGCTCAGCCCAACAAAAGCCCATTCAAGAACAAAGATTACACTCAAAATATCAAGCAGAGTAAACACTTGGCCAACGAAAATATCTAGCACAGTAACATCTCGGAAAATATATAGCGGCTCATTTACTCTTTCAATCCTTTATTATCCCATCTATTTTAATTTAGTCCCTACTTAACCCAAGGAAATTAAATTGAGGCTGGATCTCTTGATCCAGGAAGACCCAATTTCGGTCCAAATAGATAGTTTTGGGTCCATCTATGTTTTATAAACATATGTATTATTAATTTATTGTTATAATTTTAGAATAGATTTAACATTATAGTTGTTATATGTTTTACTATGATTTAATTGGACTTAGTTTAGTTTAATTGCATAAATTTTAGTAAATTTAATAGTCAAGTTTAGTAAAATAATTATTCAATAAATTAAATAAACATAGTTGATATGCCATAAATATGATTTTGAGTTAAATCGAATTGATTCAAAATGTTATTTTGGATCCCTCGAAAAATTAAATTAAAATAAATCTATTTGAGATGTTATCTCGAATCAACTAACCAAATTAACTCGAATCGATGTGAAAACGTCATTCGAATCTATAACCAAATTAATTCAAATCGATATAAAAACATCGTTCGAACCCATAAACTAAATTTATTCGGATCGATGTGAAAACATCATCCGAACTCATAACCAAGTTGATTCTATACGATGTGAAAACGTCAGTAGAATTCAATAATATATTTTTCACTATCATACTATCATCCCTGAATAATCACTATGATGCTAATGCAATAAATTAATTGTTAATGACTTGAAAAGTTTTCTCCAATTTCCGCATTTATTCAACCATTTATAGGATTATGGCAGAATAAATGAAGGAGTAATGAAAAATATTAATGACTACAACTATGTTCACAAATAGAATTTAAACGTTAGGATAACAGTAAAGATAATTAAACTTCCAATCTTATTTTTTTTATTGAAAGTATCCAAAAAAAAATTTATGTGTGTATATATTTAGAAAAGGTAAAAAAAGGTTTCATAAACAAAAAGTCATTTCGGATATTCGGCGACTTTTAAGAATTTGGTATCTAACTGACTGGAGTCTTCATCCTTGATTAATTGTGCCACTTTAGACACAATCTTCTCAAATTATACTTGACTGGCTTGATGATTAGTCGGAATCTTGTGCTCGACATTCTTTTGATCTACTTTAGGCATGTCGTCATAAGACAACACAAACGCATCTACATGTTTCTTAAATATTTTTAGGGTAAATAATTTATTAGTCTCCTACTTTTTATCTAATACACGGTTTGGTCTCCCTATTTTGAAAAACATATTTTAAGGTCCCTATCTTTTACCAATATTAACTCTTTGATCCTTTTATCTATTTTTTTAGATTTTTAATCGAACATATCTTAGCTTTTAGGACAGCCACAACACAATACAAAATGACCATATTACTCTGTTATTTTATTTCTGTCTGTTTATGCTAAATATAACGGTTACAACTCTAAATAAACTAGATAAAATGACCAAATGGTTAATATTGGCAAAAGCTAGGGACCTTATAATGTGTCTTTCAAAATAGAGAGACTAAATAGTGTCTTAAGTAAAAAGTAGGGGACTAATAAATTATTTACCTATATTTTTATGATCTCTATTCTTTTCATCAGAATTAAATTCACTTGTTTGTGTAAAGTAGTATAAAAGAACTCAATAACATAGCGTTATTGTACTTTCAACCTTCCCATTACCCTAAGGTACTTCCCCGTATGGTCTCTAGTCGACTCATAGTGGTCCTAGGATTGGTTCATACCAAATATTTCAAATCGCGACACTTCTTCCCCATTTACCATCAAAGATCCAGGCTCAGCAAAGTACTATTTTGCACCTATCTTGACAAAGGGTTTTACAAAGGCATCACCAGATTTGCTGGTCCCTTGTTTGTTAGCGGATTTAGTTTCATAACCCAAGCCGTAGGTGTGAGTAGACCAAGTTTGATGTCGAAGTAGGAAGTACCCTGAGGCCCATTCACGATGTGAAGTTCATTTTTAACATGGCGTTAGCAACTCTATCATGCATGCATATAGGCATTTACTCATCTTCTCCACCAGTTGCTTTTTGAGGAATCCGCTTTGATAGATTTAAGCGCTTATCTAACTCATCATGTCTTTTATAACCTCCATCAAAACAAACCTACAAGCATGGTTGTTCTGTAGTTGCTGCTTGTTGAATTTAGTGATCAAGATCTGGGTTTCAGCCACGAGATTCACAGCGGTGGGATGGAACTCAATCTTTGGAGTTGTGGATAGAGTACCTCGGTCCATCTCATTAGCGAGTGAAGGGGATAGAGTAAAAGGAAATTAAATAAAAGAGAAATTTAATATTATCGAAAAATCTATGAAAAAGACATGTAAGCATAGAAACTCTAAATTACTATCGCATCCGTATTTAGTCTACAGATTTTGTATATTTTACCAATATGATTTAAAACCGAACTAAATATTTCGGTTTCGATATTATTTCCGTTTTACATGTTATTTGATTCAATATCGGAGTGAATTATTTTAGTAATTTCTATATTCGGTTTTGTACTAATGCAACAAAGCGAACCTCTTCTCTCCTCACCTTCACATTCTTCCAATTCTATTGCTTTCTGAAATATTTGAACTGCAGCTGCCATCTGACCCACCTCTGGCACCTGCACCATAGGAAGCATCCTTGGCATTATCAATCCGGTCGGCAGCCCCTGTTGCAAGTATGAAGCATCAAATATTGTAATCACTCTTTAAATTCACTTGTTCAATCTATCACTCTCTTCTCCACCCAAGTAAGTTTATCCTGGTTCTCTTATCCAAAATGCATCAATTTTCAATTTCAGGTTTGAAAGTATGCAACTCTAGGTTTTGAAATTCATGAGAAATTGATGATTGTCTTGTGTATGTTTGGCTTGATTTGTGTTTGAATTCACTGAATTGGGTAGCTGTATGTGTGAAATTTGGTAGATATTCATGAAGTCTTTGCATGCTCACCATATGTTTGATAAAAATCCCTAATGAGAAAAAGCCCTTCAAAACTCAACTAATTTTAATAGAGAAAGCGTCATTTGATTCAAGGAAGGATGTTCTTTCCGCAATCTTGTAAGTTTTTGTAGAAGCCAGAGCAGTATTTGCTAATTGAACTTGTTTCATAGCTTCTACTTGTCATTGCTGATTTCAGTTCAGTTGATAAAACTGCATTATTTTGGACATCAACTTTAGGAACATTTTTCATTCTTTTATCTTATCCCTTTAATATTATTAACACATTAATCAGTCATTAAACTAATTTCAAAGTCATTACCTATGATTTTATCTATAGGGACTCCAACAATAACAACGGAAATCGAACTATAGTTATCCATGAATGCATACCATAACACAATCACAAAGAAGATAAACAATTTCTGATATTCCAGTTCGAACTACAATTTCTGAATCCATGGATGAATTCAAAATAAAAATTATAAACACTAATTAAACATTAATGTTAAACAAAATCCCAATAACTAGTCTCAAATATTCTTAATCTTATTTAGGCATAAAATCATAACTAAAGTTATCTAATCTAGAGATTCAAGTGAACAAGTCATTATGTCTGTGTAATTCTGATGTTCCTCAATCTTGTGTGTAATTTGCCCGTATTCGAGTTTTCCTTCATTTTCGGCAGCAACATCAATTAATGGCAGCAGTTGTTCCCCGACAGGCTCCGTCATAGAATGTACGATATTTGTAGAAGAAAACTTCTGATATTCCTGAACTTGATATGCAATTTGTCTATCATATCCGACATGGTATTCGAATTTTCCCTCATTCATCAATGGCGAACATTGTGCTCCTACAGGCTCGACCACATAGAGCTCGTTTTTTGTAGGATAAAAATTCTGATATTCGTGAACTTGATGTGTGTTGCATTCTACAAGTTGTTCGACAGGCTCGACCCCGAAGGGTTCGGGTTCTGTAGCCCTATCTTGAATAGACTCGACCTGAATCACATCGGCACCATTCTTGAAAATTGAATTACCCGGGATATGACTGTAGGATTCCGGTTCCCGAACAACGTTGTGACCTCGTGGCAGGACAAAAACTGGATTAGCATTGATAATCACAGAATGCTCGTTTTCTGTACAAGAAAAATTATGATATTGGTGAACTTGATGTATATTCTGCAAGTTGTTCTCCTACAGGCTCCACCCCGAAGAATAAGGGACCCAATCCTGTATCTGATTTGCAGATTCTGGAAATAATAGAATTTCCGCCGGAATGTACGTATTCGGTGTCGGAAAGTTACATCAGCAAATATAATTATTGTTATTTTCTTCCCAGAATTGGGGATCGAGTTCGGCCCTGCCGGATATTTGAATTTTATGGGTGAGGTGCTTTATTTCTCCGCTTCTCCCTAGTAGCCATTTTCTCTCCAAACCTCTGCAATATATCAGCCAAATCAACCATTCCTGCCTCTCTCAATTTCTTCCCAATCTCTTCAAACATAACCGTACCTTCCTCAGTTGAAAAATAATGCAAAAACTTATTATAATCAAATCTATCCACCTCAACACCTTCCTCCCTTTATGCTCCTCTCCACATACTTACTTGCATCTAATGATCTCCCAGCCTTGACCAAACCACCAACAAATATTGTATCAAAATTCACGATTAGGTCTCTTTCTTTTCTCCCTCTCTTCACCAAATGCCCTTGCAATAGCATTATATATGTGTGCATTATAGGTTCACATCCTCTCTTTATCATCTCCCTAAAAACTTGTGTAGCTTCACTTGCTCTTCTCAATTTCAATAGTCCTTATAGAAGATGCCCCAAAGTTAGCATCAGTTGTGTAGCTTCACTTACTCTATATGATTCATTGACTCTCCCTCTTGATAGAAGTCCGTATAGAAGATGCCCCAAAGTTAGGTTATCTGCTTTGATTTTTCTCTCGCGCATTTCGTCGAGTACCATCTTTGCTTGCGCGATTTTTCCCCTTTTTACACATCAAATTGATTACAAGCCTGTATGTAGATAGTCCCAAATAATCATTGATAATCATTGTATGATTGCATCTTGAAAACAGAGGACAGAAGGAGAGAGTTTCATCCAATATTACTATTTTCCGGGTAAAGGCAAACCGTAATTATGGAAAGTTCTGATAGTTCCATCGAATCCTGCTGTAACAATGACAAGCCCCCAAGCATCTGGTAGAGAAGCATGTTTGGGCGATGTTGCAGAGCTTCTTCCTCTGAATGAGAAACAATTCCCAAGTCTCCTTGGGGATGCACATTCACTGTCCTCCATTTGCATTCTACCAGACCAAGGTATTGCAGCAGATATGCCTTCAAAGAAAAAATGCTCGCAAGATCTAACTGATTTTTTTCCGTGTTTAGATGATGGATCGTAATCCCAGAGATAAACACGAGAGTCTTCACCAACTGATGCTATATGTCTCCCTGTTGAAGTAAAGCAAGCTGACCTTTGACTCCCAGACTTGGTTAGACCTGCATCAATGGAGGTATGTATCAAAACTCCAAGACACTAAATTATATAATATCGAGAAAAGCAGAGATAGAGGAAAGGAATTTCGAAATCCCCAAATTCTTAAGTTTTTAATTGCAATCAGCATTATCAAATTGTCTTACTTATTCTCCCTATTTTATTTAGTTGTTAATGAAATTGGAATTATCCCCATGTTAGGGTTTTATTTGCCTAAGAAACTTGGCTTATGGCTGCATTGATTAGTTACTTGGCAATGGATATTATCATTTGTGCTTTTTATTACATCTATCTACCTAGATGTAAATGTAATAATTTACCTTTAAATTTCTGCACAACATCAAATCCATCGAATATTCGAAGTCTCGAATCTTTAGAAGTGATCATAACTCTTCGAGGTATATCACAGGAAAACTGCACCAATAACACAAATGTTAATGAATTATCAATCAACTAACCAAATTAATCGGAATCGATGTGAAAACGTCATTCGAATCTATAACCAAATTAATTCAAGTCGATATAAAAGCATCGTTCGAACCCATAAACTAAATTTATTCGGATCGATGTGAAAACATCATCCGAACTCATAACCGAGTTGATTCTATACGATGTGAAAACGTCAGTAGAACTCAATAATATATTTTTCACTATCATCCCTAAATAATTAATACGAGACTAATGCAATAAATTAATTATTAATGACTTGAAAAGTCAAGATTTTCTCCGATTTCTGGATTTATTCAACCATTTATAGGATTATGGCAGAATAATGTACAAATGAAGGAGTAATGAAAAAATATTAATGACTACAACTATGTTCAAAAATGGAATTTAAATGTTAGGATAACAGTAAAGATAATTAATCTTCTAATCTTATGTTTTTATCATTGAAACTATCCAAAACATTTATGTGTATATATATTTAGAAAAGGTAAAAAAACATTTATTTACGTAAACAAAAAGTCATTGACTTTTAAGAATTTGGCATCTAGCTAAGTGGAATCTTCATCCTTGATTAACTGTGCCACTCTAGACACAATCTTCTCAATTTATACTTTGACTGGCTTGAAACTATGATTAGTCGGAATCTTGTGCTCGACATTCTCTTGATCTACTTTAGGCATGTCGTCATAAGACAACACAAATGCATCTACATGTTTCTTAAATAATTTTAAGGTAAATAATTTATTAGTCCCTTACTTTTTACCTAATACACTGTTTGATCCCCTATTTTGAAAAAACATATTTTAAGATCTCTATCATTTGCCAATATTAACTCTTTGGTCTTTTTATCTATTTTTTTTAGATTTTTAACCGATTATATCTTAGCTTTTATAGGACAACCACAACACAATACAAAATGACCATATTACTCTGTTATTTTATTTATGTCTGACTATGCCAAATATAACGGTTACAACTCTAAAGAAACTAGACAAAATGACCAAAGGGTTAATATTGGCAAAAGCTAGGGATCTTATAATGTGTTTTTCAAAATAGGGAGACTAAACAGTGTATTAAGTAAAAAGTATGGGACTAATAAATTATTTACCCATATTTTTATGATCTATATTATTTTCATCACAATTCAATTCACTTGTTTGTGTAAAGTAATGTAAAAGAACTCAATAACAGGGCGTTATTGCACTTTCAACCTTCCCATTACCCTAAGGTACTTCCCCGTATGGTCTCTAGTCGACTCATAGTGGTTCTAGGATTGGCTCATACCAAATATTTCAAATCCCGACACTTCTTCCCCATTTACCATCAATGGTTCAGGCTCACCAAAGTACTATCTTGCCCCTATCTTGACAAAGGGTTTTACAAAGGCATAACCAGATTTGCTGGTCTTTTGTTTGTTAGCGAATTTAGTTTCATAACCCAAGCCATAGGTGTGAGTAGACCAAGTTTGATGCCGAAGTAGGAAGTACCCTGAGGCCCATTCACGATACGCAGTTCATTTTTAACAAGGCGTTATTAGCAACTCTATCAGGCATGTAGATAGGCATTTACTCATCTTCTCCACCAGTTGCTTTTTGAGGAATCCGCTTTGATAGATTTAACGGCTTATCTAACTCATCATGCTTTTTATAACCTCCATCAAAACAAACCTACAAGCATGGTCGTTCTGTAGTTGCTCCTTGTTGAATTTAGTGATCAAGAGTTGAGTTTCAGCCACGAGATTCAGAGTAGTGGGATGGAGCTCAACCTTTGGAGTTGTGGTAATTAGTTATGGATAGAGTACTGATAACACCCGCCATGAAATATGAAGGACTAAACCAAAGATATTCCCTCACAAAAAGGGCTTAAAAGGAAAAAGGCAAGATCGAGGTCCATCTCTAAGGTGTATATGGCGTACAGATAGAAATACGGTGCTGTCTCATAAAGTCTTTCTTGCGATCCGCCACACAGCACATAACATGAAATGCGATGTCGTCTCGTAGAGTTCCACTTATGATCCGCTATGCAACTCATAGTTAGAAATACGGTATCATGCTAGGGATTCTTACAAAGATCCGCCCAAGAGGGGCAAGAAGGGATCCGCCTCATATGGCGATCCGCCTCTGGAATAAACAGATCATTATATGGCGTAACTCACTATCATTAAACTAGCATTAATGATATCTCAAAACCTGCCAAAGCTCGGAGGTTAGAGGATGGAGTTAAACTACATTGAAAGAGCATTACTCTTCATTGAAAGGGTATTAAGAGAAGGTTATTACAGTTATCACTCAAACATGTATAAATACCCTTATAACATGACAACAGAGGTACACTGACACACTCTTCTTAGTTTTGCTTTGTCATTACAGTTTATTCTCTTAAGAAAGTTTACTGACTTAGGCATCGGAGTGTCTCCGACCGATCCCAACGGTGCCTCATAGGGACGCTTTACGGTGTTGCTAAATCTACACAATATCAAGTACCTCGGTCCATCTCATTAGCGAGTGAAGGGGATAGAGTAAAAGGAAATTAAATAAAAGACAAATTAAATATTCTTGAAAAATCTATGGAAAAGACATGTAAGCATGAAAACTCTAAATTACTGCCACATCAGTATTTAGTCTACAGAATTTGTATATTTTGACGCTATGATTTAAACCGAACTAAATATTTCGGTTTGATATTATTTCCGTTTTGCATGTTATTTGATTCAATATCGGAGTGAATTATTTTGGTATCAGAGTGAATTATTTTAATAATTTCTATATTCGGTTTTTAGAATGATGCACAAAGCCGGATAAATCCATAAAAAAATGCTCTTTTTAAAAATTATCTGAAAAAAAAACGTTAGGTTAAAAATATTGACATCTGTAATGCTCTTTTTAATTTGATTGGGTTAACTGACACCGATAATTAATATACCGGTGTCAGAGTTGTAAGGAAACCGGTGATTGGATCACCAGTTTCCATACAACAAAGCTACTGCAGCATGTGCTGCAGTAAAAAAATATTTTATTAATTTTTAAGTTTTGAAAAAAAAAATTTAAAATTACTCATACAATTTGTGAATTGGTGTACCTTCGTATTGATAAATAATTTTTTATAATAAGGTTTTTTTACATTAAAGTGTTAGGTTTAAATTATAAATGTTATATTTCCAGGGTTAATTACATCTACGACCACTTAACTTTACCTATTTTAATATTGTGGTCACCGAACTTTAACTTTTAACAGTATGACCACTGAACTTACAATTTTTAACACTAGTAGCCACTCAATGTCTCAAAACGACCGTTGACGGTCTCAAAATAAAAAATTGTAAGTTCGGTGACCCTAAACTTTATAAGTGTCTCACCAATTCTTTGAGCTTGCTTATTTCGTAACAACTAAATACAAAAACTTATTAAACCCAAATCTTAAATATACATCTTCATCTATTCGGGAGGTAATTTTTTCTCTTCTCTTTCAAGATATTATAAGAGTTAAGGTTACAAGTTTGAGAGATCAAATGGACGAGCATTGAGAGTTTGTATTATGCTTTTGTATTTAGTTAATACGGAATAAGTAAGTTTAGGGAGTTGGTGAGACACTTATAAAATTCAGGGGGCTAATATACTTTTATGGACAAATTCAGGGAGTTTGTGATACGAAATATTGTGGTCACCGAACTTTAATTTTTAACAGTATGACCATAGAACTTACAATTTTTAATACAATTTTTAATACTGGTGGCTACTCAATGTCTCAAAACGACCATTGGCGATCTCCAAATAAAAAAAATTCTAAAGAGTTAATGATATTTTAAGGAAGTTTAATTTTTGAAAGAAGTCTTCGGATTTTTTTGAAGGAGTTTTGAATCATTAAGTGGACACCATTATTAAAAATTATAAGTTCAGTGATCATATTAATAATTTAAATCTAACCCTTTAATGTAAATAAACCTTATTATAAAAAATTATTTATCAATACGAATGTACACCAATTCACAAATTGTATGAGTAATTTTAAATTTTTTATTAATTGTATTCTTTTTTTTGAAATCATTTATTAGTTGTATTTAGTAACTTCACAAATAAGAAGGCACCAAACTACCGGTATGTTAATTACCGGTGTCAGTTAACCCAATCAAATTAAAAAGAGCATTGCAGATGTCACCATTTTTTTTCAAATTTTTTTTTAAAAAGAGCACTTTTTTAAGGATTTATCATACAAAGCCAACCTCTTCTCTCCTCACCTTCAGATTCTTCCAATTCCTTTGCTTTGAACTGCAGCTGCCGTCTGACCCAGCTCTGGCACCTGCACCATAGGAAGCATCCTTGGCATTATCAATCCTTAGACCAATTCTTCAGTCCCTTTTGCAAGTATGAAGCATCAAATATTCTAATCACTCTTTAAATTCAGTTGTTCAACCTATCAATCTCTTCTCCACCCAAACCAAGTAAGTTTATCCTCGTTCTCTTATCCAAAATGCATCAATTTTCAATTTCAGGTTTGAAAGTATGCAGCTCTAGGTTTTGAAATTCATGAGAAATTGATTATTGTCTTGCGTATGTTTGGCTTGATTTATGTTTGAATTCACTGAATTGGGTAGCTGTATGTGTGAAATTTGGTAGATATTCATAAAGTCTTTGCATGCTCACCATATGTTTGATAAAAGTCCCTAATGAGAAAAAGCCCTTCAAAACTCAACAAGTATTTGCTAATTGAACTTGTTTCATAGCCTCTGCTTGTAATTGCTGATTTCAGTTGATACCATATGTAGAATAAAACTGCATTATTTTGGGACATTTTTCATTCTTTTATCTTATCCATTTAATATTATTAACACATTAATCAGTCATCAAAGTCATTACCTATGATTTTATCCATAGGGACTCCAACAATGACAGCCGAAATCGAACTATAGTTATCCATGAATGCATAGCATAACACAATCACAGACAAGATAAACAATTTCTGATATTCCAGTTCGAACTACAATTTTTGAATCCATGGATGAATTCAAAATAAATATTATAAACACTAATTAAACATTAATGTTAAACAAAATCCCAATAACTAGTCTCAAATATTCTTAATCTTATTTAGGCATAAAATCATAATTAAAGTTATCTAATCTAGAGATTCAAGTGAACTAGTCATTATGTCTGTGTAATTCTGATGTTCCTCAATCTTGTGTGTAATTTGCCCGTATTCGAGTTTTCCTTCATTTTCGGCAGCAACATCAATTAATGGCACCAGTTGTTCCCCGACAGGCACCGTCATAGAATGTACGATATGTTACGTATTGTACTGATAAAATAAGAATTAGAAGAAGGAGAGTATTCAGAGAAGAAAAGAATAGAAGAAGATAAGAATAAAGCTTGATATTTCATTAATTGTGAGAGTAGGATGTAAGGCATGACATATATAGTGGTAGTACATAGCTGTAAATGACAGCTAGCATAACAAACTAACAAAAGGACAAAAGGGAATAATATCCTAAAACAGAAACAGTGTAATCCTTTCCACAAGAAAGATCATCACAACCCTACAGAAATAATAGTAATAACATAACAGAATTAACTACCATGAAAAGGTAAAATATCTTAATCAGTCCTTGTACTTTTCTTCTTACGCGAGTATGTGACAATACCCCCCCCCCCCCCACGAGCACATTCTTGTCCCCAAGAATGGTAGAATTCTGGAAATTGATGGCCAAAGACAGCTTCTTCCTCCCATGTAGCATCAACAGCGGACATGCCAGTCCATTGGATAAGAAGTTGTTTGCAAGGCTGATCTCCAACAATGGTGGTACGAGTATTAAGAACCTTAAAAGGCTAAAGGTCCAATGGTTCATCCTCAAGAGGAGGGAGGGTGGTGAGAACAGGGTGGGCAGGGTCAACTTTCTTTTTAAGTAATGAGACATGGAAAATAGGGTGGATGCGACAGGTCGGGGGAAGCTGTAGTTTATAAGCTACCTTGCCCACTTTCTCCATAATAAGATAAGGACCATAGTATCTGGCAGACAATTTAAGGGACTTTCTCAAGGCTATTGTAGTCTGCCGATAAGGCTGTAACCGGAGGAAGACCCAATCTCCCTTCTTGAACTCCCTATCTGTTCTCTTCTTGTCAGAGTACTGTTTCATTCTGTTCTGGGCAGCAGCAATGCTCTCTTTGAGGAAGGAGCTCATGTGTTCCCTAACCTGCAGAAAATCCTCAACAGCAGCCACTGGAGTTGTAGGTGGTGGTAGGGTAGGCAGTTGAGGTGCATGGCCATATAAGGCCTGATAAGGACTCATTTTGATTGAGCTATGATAACTCGTATTATACCAGTATTCAGCAAGACTCAGCCACATGCTCCACTTCTTAGGTTTGAGATGACACATGCCCCGCAAGTAGTTTTCCAAGCATTGATTCAACCTCTCAGATTGGCCATCTGTTTGAGGGTGATATGCACTGCTGTAAAGTAACTTGGTGCCCAGCAACATCATTAGTTCCTTCCAGAATGTACCTGTAAATTTTTTGTCTCTATCGGACACAATAGAATGGGGCATCCCATGCAACTTAAAAACTTGATCCAGAAAAGCTTTGGCTACTGTAGCTGCATTGAAGGGATGAGACAAGGCAATAAAATGTGCAGTTTTAGTGAGCCTATCAATCACCACCAGTATGGTATCATACCCTGCAGACTTTGGTAACTTCTCAATAAAGTTCATCGTAATGTCTTGCCATGCTCCTTGGGGAATTGGAAGTGGCTGTAGTAGTCCAGGGTAGGCTAAATTCTCAGACTTACATCTCTGGCAGTTGTCACAAGCATTTACCCAACTGAAAACATCTTTCAACATGTGAGGCCAATAGAAGTCATGTTGGAGGCGAGACAGAGTTCCCTTAATGCCTGAATGACCTCCAATTGGGGAGTCATGGCAAACCTGAAGCAACTTTTGTCGAAGGTCAGAATTGCTACCAATGTAAATCCTACCCTTGAACTTAAGAAGCCCATTCTGGAGAGTGAATTTAGGATGTGCAGTTGGTGAGATAGTTAATTGAGGCACTAGGTCTTTTGCCAAAGTGTCCCCTTCATAGGACAGCAATACTTCTTTCAACCAAGTAGGGGTGACTAGAGTCAAGGCTAACAAACTGCCATTATCTTCATGTTGCCTTGATAGGGCATCAGCCACCTTGTTCTCCACTCCCTTTTTATACTGAATTGTATAATCCAGGCCTAGCAATTTAGAAACTCCTTTCTGCTGCAGGTAGGTGTGTAACTTTTGCTCAAGCAAGTGCTTGATGCTCTCATGGTCTGTTCGTATGACAAAAGGGACTCCTTCCAAATAGTGTCGCCAGGTAGTACATGCTTGTATAATGGCTAACAACTCCCTCTCATAGGCTGATAAGCGTTGGTTTCTTGGACTGAGAACCTTAGACATGTAACAAATTGGCCTTCCCTGCTGCATTAGAACTGCCCCAATGCCTGTCCCACTAGCATCACATTCTAGGATAAAAGGAAGTTTAAAATCAGGTAAGGCTAACACCGGAGCTTGAGTCATGAGAACCTTTAGTTGCTGGAAGGTTTCAGTGGCTAGAGAAGTCCATTGAAATTGGTCTTTTTTCAAAAGATCAGTTAAAGGTCTACTGATGGAGCCATAGCCCTGTATAAAACGCCTATAATATCCAGTCAGCCCTAAGAATCCTCGTAGGCCCTTGAGGGAAGTAGGAATAGGCCAGTCAACCATAGCTTGGATCTTTGTTGGGTCGGTGGAAACCCCTTCTTTAGAGATAATGTGCCCTAAATAGGAGACTGAGGTGACTGCAAACTCACATTTTGAGGCTTTAGCAAAGAGTTGATGACTCTCTAGTAATTGGAAAACCATATCAAGGTGTTTGAGATGAGTCTCAATGTCTGGACTATAAACAAGGATGTCATCAAAGAAAACTAACACAAAGTTTCGTAGATAAGGTTTGAAAACGGTGTTCATCAAGGATTGAAATGTGGCTGGTGCGTTTGTAAGACCAAAAGACATAACTAGGAACTCATAATGTCCCAAGTGTGTCCTAAATGCAGTTTTGTGAACATCAGATAGGGCCATTCTAATCTGATGATATCCAGCTCTAAGATCAATCTTAGTAAATATGCTAGCCCCCTTAAGTTCATCAATTAGTTCTTGAATAATGGGAATAGGGAACTTATTTTTGATAGTGGCCTTGTTTAATTCTCTATAATCAACACAGAACCTCCATGTCCCTTCTTTCTTCTTAACCAACAACACAGGTGAGGCATATGGACTATGACTCTCTCGAATAACTCCACTGTTTAGCATTTCCACAACTAACTTTTCAATTTCGCTCTTTTGGTAGGTTGAATATTTGTAGGGTCTGACATTAATAGGATCTGTGTTGTTCTTTAAGGGTATGGTGTGGTCATGAGACCTTTGGGGTGGTAAGGTTTTAGGTGTTTGGAAAATGTGTTGGTACTTGGCTATCAAGGTTTGAGTATGGTAGGAACTGCAGTTCCAATGTCCTGAGCAATAGGAGTTTCTAGAATATGATCTATAACAGATACTGACATCAAAAATAGAGAGGATTTAACCCCTTTCCACCCCTTAGAGACTAACTTATTTAATGATTTGAGAGTCATGAGTTTGAGAGTTACCTCTTCTGTGATTCCTTGCAGCTCAATTGGCTTCTGATCCTTATGAACAACCAGCCTATTCTTCTCAAAGTCAAAAGTGATTGGGGTGTGCTTTCTCATCCAATCCACCCCTAATATGATATCATAATCTCCTAACTCCAACACCCTCAAATTGTACTGAAATTTAGAGCCATGCATAGTCCACAGGCAGCCATCACATCTGGATTTCACAACCAACTGCCTTCCATCTGCTACTGTTACAGCTACAGGTTTCACTGGTAGTAGTGGTAACTTAGCATCATGAACTAGTTTTTGATCGATGAAGCTGTGGGTGCTTCCACTATCAATGAGAATCATGACTTGCCTTTTCAACAACACTCCTTTCAATTTGAGTGTGCTATCATTAAGCCCCCCATCCAGGGCATTGATTGACAGGGACATTTGTTCCTCCCCTGCAGGCTCTTTTTCTTCTTCTTGAACAATCTCTTCTGTCCCCACTTCCGGTTCCTCATCTTCAATTTCTTCTCCCTGCAACACATTTAATTTCTTGGTAGTGGCAGCACATTGGTGACCTGGGAAGTACTTCTCCCCACACTTCCAACAGGGACCAGGGATTCTCTTAGGTGTGGTGGAGTTGTTTTGGTAAGTTGTTTTTTGTTCAGGTAGTTTGTGGGTTGAAACAGGGGTGTTGTTTGGCTTAGGAGTAAATTGAGAGGTCCAGGGTTTAGTGGGAACAGGTGAACGGAATTGGGGTTTGGGTTTCATGGATTCAAGGACATCCTTGAGGTGTTGTTCTTGATGCTTAGCTTGCCTAATGGCAGAATAGATATCAGGAATCTGAAAAAATCTTACCCCTGATCTAACTTCAGGTTTCAATCCCGCAATGAAGGTGGATGTAAAAAATTCTTCATCCACAGTAGGATGTTTCTTCTCCACTCTTAGTTTGATAGCCTCAAACTGCTCCTGGTAAGCTAAGACTGTAGTGGACTGCCTGAGCTGTGTAAGCTGCTGCACCACATCTTCAACTTCCACATCTTGGAATCTCTTGCTTACTTCTTCCATAAAGTTCTCCCAATTAGTGCCTGGATGACTGCGAATCCAGTTCTTATACCATTTCTCAGCCCTTCCTTGAAGGTATAATCCTGCTAAATCCACCTTCCTCTCCTCAGCTACTTCAAAGATCTGGAAAAACTTTGTACACTTACTAATCCAAACATCAACATCCGATCCATCAAAGGCAGGTAGCTCACATCTAGGAAGCATTTTATGGAAGTGAGGACCCTTAGTACCAGAGGTTTCTCCCAGAACTAATCCGCTACCATTCACCAACCCCATCGAGCTAGTATGATTGTTGATATGTGGTGCTGGACCCAATATTCCTCCAGTAGTTAGGATGGTGCTTCTAGAATCAGTGTTTTGGTGCTGGGTTACTAATTTAGAAAAAGAGGAAATGGAGGATTTCACAAGCTCTTCTAGAGCCTTGTGGGATGATACCAGGGATTGATAAGACTCAGTCTGAGTCTTTTTGATGGATTCTTGCTCCACAAGCACAGAATCTAGGAGTCTTTGTTGATCCTTGTGCATCTCTAGCATCTGGGTTCGAATAGCACCCATTTGATGGGCATTTGCTTCAAAGGATGCAGCCTGCTCATTCAATCTGGAAGTTATCTGCAGCATCTGCTGTTCTAAGGCCTCCATAGCTGCTTTTTTTCTTGCTGCTCTGGTTCGATTATTTACCATAAACGGTCAGAGGACCGTTGTCTCTGATACCAATGTTACGTATTGTACTGATAAAATAAGAATTAGAAGAAGGAGAGTATTCAGAGAAGAAAAGAATAGAAGAAGATAAGAATAAAGCTTGATATTTCATTAATTGTGAGAGTAGGATGCAAGGCATGACCTATATAGTGGTAGTACACCTGTGAGGTCAGAAATCGTTACATAGCTGTAAATGACAGCTAGCATAACAAACTAACAAAAGGACAAAAGGGAATAATATCCTAAAACAGAAACAGTGTAATCCTTTCCACAAGAAAGATCATCACAACCCTACAGAAATAATAGTAATAACATAACAGAATTAACTACCATGAAAAGGTAAAATATCTTAATCAGTCCTTGTACTTTTCTTCTTACGCGAGTATGTGACACGATATTTGTAGAAAAAAAATTCTGATATTCCTGAACTTGATATGCAATTTGTCTATCATATCCGACATGGTATTCGAATTTTCCCTCATTCATCAATGGCGCACATTGTGCTCCTACAGGCTCGACCACTTAGAGCTCGTTTTTTGTAGGATAGAAATTCTGATATTCGTGAACTTGATGTGTGTTGCATTCTACAAGTTGTTCGACAGGCTCGACACCGAAGGGTTCGGGTTCTGTAGCCCTATCTTGAATAGACTCGACCTGAATCACATCGGCACCATTCTTGAAAATTGAATTACCCGGTATATGACTATAGGATTCCGGTTCCCAAACAACGTTGTAACCTCGTGGCAGGACAAAAACTGGATTAGCATTGATAATCACAGAATGCTCGTTTTCTGTACAAGAAAAATTCTGATATTGGTGAACTTGATGTGTGTTATATTCTGCAAGTTGTTCTCCTACAGGCTCCACCCCAATCCTGTATCTGATTTGCAGATTCTGGAAATAACAGAATTTCCGCCAGAATGTACATATTCGGTGTCGGAAAGTTACATAAGCAAATATAATTATTGATATTTTCTTCCCGGAATTGGGGATCGAGTTTGGCCCTGCCGGATATTTGAATTTTATGGGTGAGCTGCTCTATTTCTCCGCTTCTCCCTAGTAGCCATTTTCTCTCCAAACCTCTGCAATATATCAGCCAAATCAACCATTCCTGCCTCTCTCAATTTCTTCCCAATTTTTTCAAACATAACCACACCTTCCTCAACACCTTCCTCCCTTTATGCTCCTCTCCACATACTTACTTGCATCTAATGATCTCCCAGCCTTGTCCAAACCACCAACAAATATTGTATCAAAATTCACGATTAGGTCTCTTTCTTTTCTCCCTCTCTTCACCAAATGCCCTTGCAATAGCATTATATATGTGTACATTATAGGTTCACATCATCTCTTTATCATCTCCCTAAAAACTTGTGTAGCTTCACTTGCTCTTCTCAATTTCAATAGTCCTTATAGAAGATGCCCCAAAGTTAGCATCAGTTGTGTAGCTTCACTTACTCTATATGATTCATTGACTCTCCCTCTTGATAGAAATCCGTATAGAAGATGCCCCAAAGTTAGGTTATCTGCTTCGATTTTTCTCAGCGCATTTCATCGAACACCATCTTTGCTTGCGCGATTTTCCCCTTTTTACACATCCAATTGATTACAAGCCTGTATGTAGATAGTCCCAAATCATCCATTCTATTCACTCTCATTGTATGAAACACTTTCAAAGCTTCATCATACTCGTTTCTTTTGAAAAATGTCTCCATCATTGATAATCATTGTATGATTGCAGTAGCATTTCCTAAAAACAAGATTGAAACCCATTAAAGACGGAAAATCAAGAAAAATCAATGAATAGATGAAGAAGGGTACCAAAAATACCTAAGAAGAAGTGAGCCACATCCATTGAAGATTGAAGATTGAATCTTGAAAACAGAGTTTCATCGAATAGTACTATTTTCTGGGTAAAGGCAAGCCGTAATTATGGAAAGTTCTGATAGTTCCATCGAATCCTGCTGTAACAATGACAAGCCCCCAAGCATCTGGTAGAGAAGCATGTTTGGGCGATGTTGCAGAGCCTCTTTCTCTGAATGAGAAACAATTCCCAAGTCTCCTTGGGGATGCACATTCACTGTCCTCCATTTGCATTCTACCAGACCAAGGTATTGCAGCAGATATGCCTTCAAAGAAAAAATGCTCGCAAGATGTAACTGATTTTTTTCCGTGTTTAGATGATGGACCGTAATCCCAGAGATAAACACGAGAGTCTTCACCAACTGATGCTATATGTCTCCCTGTTGAAGTAAAGCAAGCTGACCTTTGACTCCCAGACTTGCTTAGACCTGCATCAATGGAGGTATGTATCAAAACTCCAAGACACTAAATTATATAATATCGAGAAAAGCAGAGATAGAGGAAAGGAATTTCAAAATCCCCAAATTCTTAAGATTTTAATTATCAAATTGTCTTACTTATTCTCCCTATTTTATTTAGTTGTTAATGAAATTGGAATTATCCCCATGTTAGGGTTTTATTTGCCTAAGAAACTTGGCTTATGGCTGCATTGATTAGTTACTTGGCAATGGATATTATTATTTGTGCTTTTTATTACATCTATCTACCTATATGTAAATGTAATAATTTACCTTTAAATTTCTGCACAATATCAAATCCATCGAATATACGAAGTCTGGAATCTTTAGAGGTGATCATAACTCTTCCAGGTATATCACACGAAAACTGCGTCAATGCAACAAATGTTAATGAATTATGAACAAAAATAAGCTCATATTTTCTTCATTAATAAGAGTCTCAAATGTCAAATTTCAACCTGTATGCCGGTGATTCCCTTGCCTAAAGATTTTTTCCTACCAACACAAATCTCTGCTTCAAGCTCCATCTCATTTCCTAAAAGGGCACAAGTCAGTCCAATTTTACATATTATTTTAAAATGAGAGTCTTAAGGGAAAACACAAATGGAACTATATATGTACCAGATGCTTTGTAGAAGCGGCAAGTACCTATAATTGAACCAACAACAAAGCCTTGTTTTCATTCAAAAATAGATTACTGTTAGTACATAAGTTAAGGTTGGGTTGGGTTGGGTGTGACAAAAAAGCAAAGAATACCATACCTTCCCATCTGGCTTGTAACATACGGCAGTTGTTACATCTCTTGCATCAACCCAATCAACAACTCTCTTCTCATTCACTCCCCAGATTCATACTTTTCCATCAATAGACCTACTAATGAAATAGTTTTCATCAATTGGATTGAATTGAATGCTTGTCACTGTTGCATTCAAAGAAATGACACATAAAAATTGCTTACTTTGCAATAAGATCAAAGAATATTAGCTGTGAAAAAGGAAAGTGGTAGGTTATCATATTTACCATAATCCTTATGCTGGAAAACATGTATACAATGCTTGTATCCAACTTGCCATAGACAGACAGTTTTATCCTTAGAAGCAGAAAGAGGACACTGCAAAAGCTCAGCTTGCCTTCTTTCAAATTTCCTTCTAAAGGAAACGACTCATGAGGGGCATCTACTGATGTAACATGCCATATCCGTACAACCCCATCTTCACCACCGGTTGCCAAATACTCTCCATCTGGACTGAACTTCACACTCGAGATAGCGCCTCTGTGAGCCTTAAGCTCTTGTCTCATATACACATCTGTAAATTCCTTACACATCTTCTTCTTCTGTATCACCTTCATTACTCCAAGTTATGACTTTGATACCACAAATGGATGATGCTTCCTTTTAGGTGAAAAAAACTTGCACCAACTCTTGATTCTGTGCTTTCCTTCATTCAAAGTTTTAGATGCTTCAGATTGAGAATCTACAATTGGTCTCTCTTCAAGCTCTGCATCATAGCATACCAAATTCCCCTCTTCAACGTTTGATACAACCCCATCACAATTAGAAATCTTGTCCAATCCAATAATTTGATCACTCTTACAGGGCAACTGATCAGCCAAACCCATTTCAGATAGAAAACCTTCTCGTCTCTCCTTCACACTTTGAGGCTCACTCAACCAAATTTCAAACTCCGAATCAAAGCATTCGACACAATCAAAGAATAAATCACCATCGAGCATGTAAGAATTCATCATGTCTTAGAAATTTAAAAAATTGTAAGTCCACAACAAAGAGAGAGTGTTTTCTTGTATTTATAATAGTGGAAATATACTTTAAAAAAAAGTGGAAATATAGATTGTAAATTGAACTAATTTCGATTGATTATCCAAATTTATAGTAAATTCTTATAAATTAGGGATTACCTTATTACTTTCCTTATTAGTTCACATCTATTTTAAATCCCTATAAATTGAGTTATGTCTTTCCTTTCTTTTTAAAAAAATTTGCACATAGTGGAAATATACTTAAAAAAAAAAAGTGGAAATATAGATCGTAAATTAAGCTAATTTCGATTGATTATCCTAATCTAATCTATAGGAATTTACTGTAAATTAGGAATTTCCTTATTATTTTCCTTATTAGTTTACATCTATTTTAAATCCATGTAAATTAAGTTATGTTTTTCCTTATTACTAAATAGTAAATATTTAAATAAGATTTCTCGTTAATAGAAAAGGTAAAATACTAACTAAGTTAATAAATTTACGACTATTTACATGTATTCCCTATCAACTATTCACATTTATTTGTACTTTAACATATCTAAACTAAATTGGGTTTCATGTAATTTTTTTAGAGATATGGTGTAAAAATACTCCTAACGTTTACATGCATGAGCAATTTTACTTTTAATGTCTAAAATAATTCAATTTTACCCTAACATTGGCAGCCAAGAGCAATTTTACCTCTAACATTGGCAAGTTAGATCAATTTCAGATGTTATTATAAAACACATATATTTTGTTCTTTATTCTGCACCAATTACAGTTAGTTGATTCTAAAAAAGATCAAATATTTTTTGATTTAATAATAGAATTATATATTAATATTTTTAAATTCGGTAAATTATTTAAATTTTTTTGTCCAACTCGTACAAACTAGAGTATTTTTAAAAAAATAAATTCTTTTCAGGTTTAATCATATGTTTGTGATCTGTTACTAACGAGCGATAAAATGACGCACATGTGAAGTGTAGATGACAAAATTCATGACCGATAAGACAGTTTGATGAATTATTTTTTAAATTGATTCAACTTGTAATTGCTCTTGACTGTCAATATTAAGGATAAAGGTTCTCCTAACCTCAAAGTAAGCTCATACTCAAAGTAAGATGAAAAAAATGTGAGAATAAATTGCTTGTGGTGTATATATTTTATTCAAATTAAGGATAATATATGCAATGAAGTGACAGATTCGGAATTCACTTTACTTTATCTTATGATTTATTGATGGGTGCTATATTCAATTTTTTTTTTTTGTGTGTTTTATAAAAAAATTAAAAATTTATACACAATTTCTATACAAAAATTTAGCATTTCTAGCACTATTAGGTGGTGCTCAAGCCCCTAGACCCCTTCTGGATATGTCCATGAGACTTATTATAATGACTATGAATGTGTTATACTTTTTAATGGTGAGTTTCCATATTTTGATAATAGGACTATTATATGAAAATCGCATTGGGTATAAAAATTACATGAAAAATCATATCACAAAACTTAATTCTAAATGTCATTATTTTTTATATTTCACAAAATAAGTATGACTTTATATTCTCATTTGTAAATTTTAGACTCCAATACATAAATTCTAACCCTAAAAATATATATCATAGGCTTGTAATTTATAAATTTTAGTTCTTAAAATATATTAAACATGATGATTTTCTTAGTTTGACATCATTTAAATAATCATTAACATACAGTTGTAAATAATTTTTGAAAATTGTATCTCCATGTAAATTCCCCTTGATAATACTGTTTGGGTCTCAAATTAAAACCTTACAATTTCATTACTTATTTCTATCTCAATTTAGAAAATGGTGTATCTAAGGCAGTAGGATTGTGTGGACTAGGGCTGGGCACAGTTCGGTCCAAGTCGGGGATTCATGAATCTCCAGTATTGGATTGAAATTCGGAGATTAATAAAAGGAAATCTCCAGGATTGGATTGAAAGAATAAATCTCCAGAATTGAATTGCCCCAAAATTTCAGTCCGGGGATTCGGAGATTCGGTTCCGGTCCAATCCAATATAATTTTTTTGTAATTCGGATAAATATCTAATAGTTTAAGTCCTAAAAAATAAATTAAAAATTTATAAAATTTTATTATCTTACATAACTTGAAATAAATGATATTTTTTTAGGAAGTAAACAACATTCATTAAAAAGGGAAAATTACACAGAAATTCATCTTTGAGAAACTATTTACAACTATGTCAAGTCATAATTTTGGATTATGTCAAATTAGTAAAATCAGTACTTTTAATATATTTTAAGGATTGAAATTTATAAATTAGGGGTCTAAAATATATTTTCTAGGGTTTAGGATTTGTGAATTGAAGTCTAGAATTTTTAAATTAGGGTGTAAAATCATAATATATAGAAAATAATGACATATTAAGAATTAAGTTTGGTGATATGACTTAGTTGTAATTTTGTAGTTAAATATGATATTCATGTAATTGACCCCATTAAAAATTACAGTAGACAACAAGGCTAAAAAAACCCCACAAAATCAAAGTATTAAAAGTTACGGTAGACAACAAGGCTAAAAAAACCCACAAAATCAAAGTTACAAAATAACAAATCCGTAAAAACAAACAACCTTTAATTCAAAAAAGACAACACTTCATTAGCAAAATCTCTCTAATCATCATCCCAATTTGTAATTGAATCTTTTTAACACAACAAATTCCTTGTTTTCCAAAACAAATGCAGTAAAACCAAACATCAATCTAAACATATAAAATTTACCATATTAGTGAATCAACAAATGTTAAATTAATTAGCTTTCACTTCAGTAAAATTAATCAACACACTAGCAAAAGTAAAAGGAAACAAATATGCTTATCAAAGTGCATTTGATTCGGTTAAAAAAACCTTAGATATTCAATTGAAATATGGATAAAAGAGATGATGCAATTTCAGGATCAGAACTAATTTCTACAAATTAAATAACATTTATATAGTTAGTATTCATAAACATTTAATTAAAATAAAACTATGAAATATAATTGCTAAGTAAATATTACCTTCTTCAATAGCTTCAAGATCTTTAACTTCTTCTTCATGCTTGAAAGCTTGAGTTGAAGTTTTCAATCAATCTTGACAACAAATCAAAACCGCAGCTGTAGCAGGAGTTAAAGAACTCCTAAATTGATCCAAAGTTCTACCACTTGTGCTCAACGTAGATTCAGAAGCCACAGTTGAACATTGAATTGCAAAAACATCTTTTACAACTTTGGATAAAGCAGGATATTTATAAAATGTTTAAAATTTTTAATATTTAAAACTTCTAATATTTGTTACTTAATTAAATGGTTAATAAGTAGTAGAATTGGTTCAGATGGTTAAAGTGATTAACAATGTTCCATTTGGTTAGATGTTCAATTCTCCATGTTTACATTTTAGGTAAATATTTTTTATTTCATTTTATAAACGGGAATTAATCGGGATAATTTTTATGACTATATAATAATGTTATACCTTATTAATAAATTATAAATTTATATTATTGTAATTAGTTTACCAAACCTTACAAAATATATATCTATATATTATATAATATTTCTCTTTATATAAAGTTAATGTATGAAATATAAATTTATTATTGCTAAACTTTCGGTTATTTCAGTTCGGTCCAATCCGGTTATCGGTCCGTTCCTGGATAAATTTCGGCCCAGTTCCAGTTCTTTGACGAAAAGTCAACGGTCCAATCCAGTTCGGTTCTCCAAAAAAGTCAACGGTCCGGTCCAATTCCGGAGTTTTTTCCTCAGATATTCGGTCTGGTCCAGTATCTCCAGGATACGCACCCAGCCCTAGTGTGGACTAGATGGAGCCAGAGATGAACTTTTCTTGATAATTGTACGTGTGAAAAGTCCATAATTTTACGGAGGGCTTTTCCTTATTAAAACCATGACCCATGCGTTGCGTCACTTGTACTGTTTCTAATTTTATCAGCCACCTCATCATTGTTTGGCGAAGGGGAATTGGCCAAAACCGTCATTGTTTCAATCACGGGAGTAAGTAACAAGTCGGGCGCTATAGTTGAAGGAAACTCATTACTAGATAGGAATGTGATTAGTTGAGGAGCTACTGCCACTTTTTCACGTGCTCCTAAGGGTGCACATGGTCGGTTAATCAGACCATTAAGGTTAATTCGGTTAGTTAACTATTTGATCGTTTTTTTAAACACTAACCATACACTAGTCACTAAATTCAGTTAACCAACTATTTCGGTCGGTTAACCTTTTATTTCAGATTTTAAACATTAATAAAGAAAATGAATGTTTCAAATTTTTTTTAAAGAAAATGAAAATAATAATAAAATCTAATTTTTATTGTGAGTTAGACGATGGGTCAATGACGAGTTGAAAATATTAATGGTGGAGAGAGATGCGTGTACATTGTGTCTGTGTGGACTCTGAACTAAAGACTAAAGGAGATGAAGAAGGGAGCGACAGAAACGGGAAATGATGAACTAAGTAAAAATAAGATTCAAAACAAATAGATGAAATATGTGGATGTGTTATATAGATAAAACATATTTATTTTTATTTATCAGGATAATTATTGGGAGTGAAAAAAATCATTTTTATTTCATTAAATCCCAAAATTAAGGAATTTTTTTCAGTATATTATTAAAAATAGCAGAAATAAACAAAAAAAAGAAAAATAACTTAAAAATTATATTTTTTAGTAGGTCTCGGTGAATAATGAATGATAGGGAACTGCTTTCATATTCATGGAACTCTTATCAAACTTGCATGAATCCAAATATGAATATTAGGGGATTGTTTCAAGGGTTTTCTATACAGAAATGATGCTTCACTCGTAATGCAAGAAAGAACCAACATTAAGGACGCTTAAGGTTGTAGTAAGTCTTAGAATCTTAAGAACACACGAAAATTGACTTAAGTGAGCATTAAATCAGAGACCTTGACTGCACTTTATGACATTCATGAATAAATAGTAACTTAAATGTTGTAAGCAATCTGTTCCGCTTTGGCTTAGCATGTTCTCTCTCTTTTTATCCTAACAAACCCACATTTTCTAAGATTGAATCATTACAGTTAGAGATTATTTCTAACAAAAGAATCATTTCTCAACTAAAGAAAGAAGTCACATAACTCGAACACTATGTTCTACAAGTTTTTCCATTAAAATTTGGTCATCAATCCTTGAGGAGAGGATACTCTACTTGTCATTTTATTACTTGTATCTAGTGCACTTGCTAGAGTCTGTTTTAAGGACAACAGGGAGAGAGATACAAATTCTTCATCTAAACGGAGACAGGAAAAACAGTCACTTTCTCCCGCATCATGTTATGTTGACCATAGAATGCCAACCCTAGTTGTTTATCAATCTTAAGCAAACACTTTTATATCTACCGTTACCGATATTAATTTTTTGTTCTCGACAAAAATAACATGAAATTTCATTTTAATTTAAAAAATAAAACATAACTTATAACTTTTACCATTTATTTACAAAATACTTATCAAATTTTTTTTCACAACATTTTCTTCCATAAAAGGTTATGTTGGCCATAGAATTCCAAATTAGCCCTTAATAGTTATTTATCAATCTTAAGCAAATCATAAATGCATGTTTCTTAGAATCAGATGTCATTTTCAAAATTGTTTTCTGTAGACATAGAAAAGATCACTGACGAGCTCAATTCTCTAAACGTGAAATTGTCAGCTTCACCAGCTTTTGTTGCTTGTGATCAACACACTTTTATATCTACCATTTAGCAATGTTGCTAGAGTCGGCCGGACCAGGAACCGGATTGCTGTCCGGTTTGGATGAGTGTGGGTTTATGAATTTACAACAACCCGTTTGAAACCAACATCAACCCGAAAATCGGCGGTCAGATCGAAAACCGAATTGAATCCGGGTTTTTAATTATATTCTGCTCTCTGCTCTCTATTTATGAATTTGTTTTGATGTAAACAAAGATTTTTAATTTTTATGGGTTTGTTTCCATATCTAGAGTTAATTAATTTATGCTCTATTATTTACTTTATTTTACATCTAAATTAATTAAAAGAAATCAAACTTTGGTCAGACTTGATTTTTTGTTCTTGCTGTTGAAGTGCAACACGTTACATCAGATAATGAATTTTTCTTTTTGCTAAGGTTTTTATTTTAGAATATTTTTTATATAATTGATATATATTATTTAATTATTTAATTATTATGTTATCTGGTCTGATCAATCCGAATCATTTGGTTTAATCAAGTGATCCCTGACCCAACTATAAATCCGGTTCGATATCCGATCTGGTTGTAAAAACATTGCTATTATTAATACTAGTATTATGCCCGCGCGTTGCGCGAGTGATAAATGTTTTGTACATAAATTTAACATTTTAATATTTTTAAAATTTTATATCATTTATATATAATGATATTAATATTTTGATTTAAAATAATTTAAATTTAAAAATTATAAATAAATTAACTAACAACCGTTTATAATTGCTTGATAATAGTTTTTGGAAGTTGTTGAAGTTATAATCAATTGGTCATGTTGACATGTTTGCAAAGTTCCTTCATTTCCGTTCTTGTATAATATTTTTTTTATACAATCTTGCAATTTTAAAATATTTACTACAGTTGATCAAAAAAAATATTTACTACACTCTGTAGCGATATTTTTTCAATCAAATTCTAGCTCTCCTCAAATTTTTGTTTTCACGTGCTCTCTAAATCCGTTGATAAATCCTTGAGTTTGAAATAAGTACGTCTTTCTTTTTTAATTTTATTTAGTTTATATAGTAGTTTGGAGGTTTAAATATTGTGTTAATTATTACAACGAAAAATTAAATGTGTTATAAATTTTTTTAGTTATATTAATTTTAATGTTATTTATTAAAGTTAAATGAATGAAATTTGAATGGATCCTTACATATTTTTTATCGTTATATAATTTGTGTTCGTTGGGATATTTTGTAAGTTAATTTATTATATCTATTAAATATAAATATATATTTTTTTCAGTTATATTGGTTTTAATGCTATTTATTAAAGTTAAATGAATGGAATTTGAATGGATCCTTACATATATGTTGTCATCATATAATTTTTTTTCGTTTTGATATTTTTTAAGTTATTTTATTATATCTTTTTTTTAATCTATTTTATTATATCTATTAAATATAAATTAGATTAGATATCATATTTATAATGGAAAGATTAACTCACCTTATCCAGGAGGCTATTAATAGTAAGACTTTTCTTCCGGTTTCTATTAATAGATTATGTCCTGCTATTACTCACTTATTTTTTGCGGATGATGTTATGATTTTTGTGGAAGGGACTGAGGATCAAATGAGGGAGATTATGAAAATAATTAATTGTTTTTGTGAGGCCTCTGGTTAAAAGCTTAATATTCAGAAGTCTAGAATGCTTTGTTCTAAAAATATGAGTACTGGAATGTGCAAGAAGTTGAGTGATATTTCAGGTATTTCTTTAACCAATTCTTTTGGTAATTATCTTGGGGTTCCTCTCCATAGTGATAGAGTCTCTAAAGCTTCTTTTAAAGAGATTCTGGATAGAACCAATAACAAATGTGCTAATTGGAAAGCTAAGACTTTGTCTCTTGCGGGGCGTCATACTCTTATTAAGTCAGTCAACTGTGCGGTTCCTAACCATATTATGCAAGCCTGTAGATTACCGGAGCCGTTCCTTAATGATCTGGATAAAATTAATCGTCGCTTTCTGTGGGGGAATTCTGGGGATAGTAAGAAGATACATCTGGTCCCGTGGAAGGAGGTTTGTAAGCCTAAAGATAGAGGGGGTCTGGGGATTAGACAAGCTAAAGATAATAATAAGGTTCATTTGATGAAGCTTCTTTGGAGAATGTGGAAAAATCCTACGGCGCTATGGGTTCGCTTACTTTGTGGAAAATATAGAAAAGATAAGATTTTTGGAGGGCCCAAAGATAGAGTGGTTATTTGTTCCTTCCTCTAGAAAGGCCTGAGTTCTATTTTCTCAGAATTTTGTACTGGGATTGGTTGGGATGTGGGAAATGGAAAGACGATCAGCTTCTGGCATGATAAGTGGATTGGTGACAAACCTCTATTAGAGGTTTGTAGCTCTCGTCCGTCTGATAGTTTTTGCAACTGGAAGATTGCGGATGTGGTGGATTCTGAAGGTGATTGGATTTGATCTAAATTTGAGGCTTTCTTTAGCTTGGAGACTCTCCTTAAAATTAGAGGAGTTAAAATTAGTAGCATGGAAGAGGATAAGGATAATTATTGTTGGGCTTCAACCAACAGTGGTGCTTATACTTGTAAGTCTGCCTTTGAAGCTTTTAGCAACAGTGATGAAGAGCCTCATTCTACTATTTGGAAGTTGATTTGGTCATTAAAAGTTCCCTACAGAGTTAGAAGTTTCTTATGGCTTGGGATCAAGAACATGCTGCTTACTAATTCAGATAGGAAAAGACGCCATTTGGTGGAGTCGGGAGATTGTAGCAGATGTAGAGGGCATGAAGAAACCATTTGTCATGCTCTGAGGGACTGTGAGAAAAGTAAAGGTATTTGGAGGAAAATTCTCCCCAGTAATATGATTGATATGTTCTTCTCTTATTCTAATCTGGATTGGTTTGAGGATGGGGTCAGTGGGAAATTGCTTTCTAATTTAGACCATGGAGAAATCTTCTTTTCAATTGTCTGCCACCAAATCTGGGATTGGAGGAATAAGGAGATTTTTGAATCTGTTTCTATTAATATCCCTGACTTGGTGGATTTTTTTGCTAAAAAGGTCTACCAGGTTATTAATAGTTTTTTGGAAGATTCTTTTGATCGTTATGTTCAAAGGAAGTCTAATCACTTTCTTTGCTGGAGAAGACCTCGAGAAGGGTTGATAAAGCTCAATACGGATGGCTCTTGTCTTGCTAATGGTAAAATAGCTGCAGGTGGAGTCTTGAGAGATGATGGGGGTGCTTGGATTTCTGGGTTCTCGCATAATCTTGGCATAGGGTCTTTCTTCTTAGCTGAGTTGTGGGGTATTTATTCTGGTCTTGCACTGGCCAGCAGTGTGGGGATTGTTAATCTTAGTGTTGAATCTGATAATCAGGAAGCTATCAGGTTAATTTCTAGCAATTTAGCTATTGGGATGAAAGGCAAGAATCTTATTAAAGGGATCAAGAGGCTCTGCCATTCCTTTGCTTCTATCACTTTCTGCCATATCTTTAGAGAGCAGAACAGGGTGGCGGATCGTCTGGCGGCTGCATGTCATGAAGAAAGTTGGGGAGTCACTAATTATCCTTCTCCTCCGGCCTTTCTCTCCTCGATCCTTCTGGAGGATGTGGTGGGAGCTTTCCAAGGCTAATCCCGGGTTAGGTTTTTGTTCTGTTTGCTTTTGTTTTCTTATTTCTACCAAAAAAAAATATTTATAATTTTCTTTTGTTACTATTTTGGTAACTAATAAAAAATGCCTCTAAAACTCTCCTCATCAATTTCTCTCTACCTCCACAATTATATATAAAATATAGATATAGGGGTGCCTTCTATGGTTATTTTGTTTTTGACAAAATACCATTACTTGCTGTGTTTTCACCATTGGATGATAGAGCATAAAATTAATCCAATGGTGAAAACACAAAAAGTAAGGCTTATTTTGTAAAAAACAAAGTAAGCATAGCCTTTACCTACAGGATATAGAATCCATCACTAAAAATGAGAAAGAAACTTAGTAATCATGACAAAACATGAATTGAGAACAAACTAACTATTACATATACAAAAAATCGAATAATTACCTTGGGAAACATAACGATTTCCTGTAATTTTTTACTCTTTTGTTTTTCCCGATTTCAGCTGTCAATGTCTCTTTTATTTCCATCAGATTTCTTCAATTGAAGATATCAAAGTCTAAATTCTGACGATTCTTGAAGAAAATGCTATTAATACAATTTATCAATGGAAATCGGTAATAAATCTGAACCTCTTAATGAAATCAGAACAAACTTATAAAAAAAATTATATGATTAAGAACAAACCAAATAGATAATAAAAAATAAAAGTCGATGATAACTTTGATTTTCAGTAGCCAATGCATATAATGATAGAATATTACCTTGGAAAACATAACGATTTCCTGTAATTTTTTACTCTTTTGCTTCCCGATTTCAGTTGTTCATACTTCTTTTATTTCCATCAGATTTCTTCAATTGGAGATATCAAAGTCTAAATTCTGATAATTCTTGAAGAAAATGCTATTAATACAGTTTATCAATGGAAATCGCTCCTAAATAAATCTAAATCTCTTAATGAAATCAGAACAAAATTAAAAAAAAAATTATATGATTAAGAACAAAACTAATACATAATAAAAAAAATAAAGGTCGATGATGACTTTGATTTTTGGTGGCCAATGAATATAATGATAGAATGCTATATATTATGCTTAATACATAGGTTTATTTGTGACTTTTGGATTTCCTTCGCTTTGTGTTTTTTCAACTTCCTGTAACTCTTACTTTATTTTATTATTAATTGAAAATAAATAATGTATTAATATAGTACTAATTACATAGAGATAATTAGAACTCATTAACTCATTTATTCTTTTTGCTCCTACAATACCAACTAAGCCAAAAAGCCTCTAAACCTCTTCTTGCAAATTCTCTCTACTTCGTAATTTATATAGTATAGATATAGATATAGATATAGATATGGAATCCATCACTAAAAATGAGGAAGAAACTTAGAATAGTAATCATGACAAAAGATGAATTGAGAACAAACTACAATTACATATAAAAAATCGAATAATTACATTGGGAACCATAACGATTTCCTGTAATTTTTTACTCTTTTGCTTTTTCCGATTTCAGTTGTCCATGCCTCTTTTATTTCCATCGAATTTCTTCCATTGGAGATATCAAAGTCTAAGTTCTGACAACTCGTGAAGAAAATGCTATTAATACTGTTTATCAAAGGAAATCGCTCCTAAATAAATCTGAATCTCTTAATGAAATCAGAACAAACTTATATAAAAAAATTATATGATTAAGAACAAAACTATAATAAAAAATAAAGGTCAGATCGATGATGACTTTGATTTTCGGTGGCCAGTGAATATAATGATAGAATATTACCTTGGGAAACATAATGATTTCCTGTAATTTTTTACTCTTTTGCTTTTCCCGATTTCAGTTGTCCATGCCTCTTTTATTTCCGTCAGATTTCTTCAATTGGAGATATCAAAGTCTAAATTCTGATAATTTCAAAAGAAAATGCTATTAATACAGTTTATCAATGGAAATCGCTCCTAAATAAATATGATTCTCTTAATGAAATCAGAACAAAATTATAAAAAAAAATTATATGATTAAGAACAAAACTAAGACATAATAAAAAAATAAAGGTCGATGATGACTTTGATTTTCGGTGGCAAATGAATATAATGATAGAATATTACCTTGGGAAACATAACGATTCAGTAAAAATTTTTACTCTTTTGCTTTCCCGATTTCAATTGTCCATGCCTCTTTTATTTCAATCAGATTTCTTCAATTGGAGATATCAAAGTCTAAATTCTGACAATTCTTGAAGAACGTGCTATTAATACAGTTTATCAATGGAAATCGCTTCTAAATAAATCTGAATCTCTTAATGAAATCAAAACAAAATTATAAAAAAATTATATGATTAAGAACAAAACTATACATAATAAAAAAAATTAAAGGTCGATGATGACTCTGATTTTTGGTGGCCAATGAATATAATGATAGAATGCTATCATGCTTTATATATAGATTTATTTGTGACTTTTCGATTTCCTTCGCTTTGTTTATTACTTAATTGATGAACTATTAATTGAAAATAAATAAGGTATTAATATAGTACTAATTATATAGAGATAATTAGAACTCATTAACTCATTTATTCTCTTTGCTCCTACGATGTCAACTAAGCTAAAAAGCCTCTAAAACTCTATCTGTTAGTGGAGTGTGAGAATATCCACCTCCTTTCCTTGTCGATATATTGATTCCTGATTTAATTTGTTGAAGTTTTGTTTTTTTTGTTTTTCTAAATCTTTCTATTATTATTATGATGTTTGGATCTTTTTCTTCTTTTACCAACCCATTTTAATCCTATATTAATACCACAACAAAAGACATCCTTAGGTTTCTAATATTTTCCAATTTTTATATATTGAGTATCCAATATCTTAATTATCACATTAAGCGTTTAATCAGTTATAGTTATAAACATTAAGTTTCTAGTTAATACTAATAGCGAAGATTTATCCGAACTAGGGGTATTAATTCAAGATTGCAAGGAGATCCTTGCGGTTCAGAAAGATTTTACAATTTCCTATCTTCCTCGTTTAGTGAACGGTGTTGTTCATTTAATTGCTAGGCAATCTCGTTCCAACGCTAACGACTTTGTTTCAGATGTAATGCCTTTTTGGTTAACTGATGTGTTTTTGCGGGATGATTATTCCTGTACTTTTAATTGAAAGGTTGTGTGGCTCAGTTCAAAAATAACATTAAGTTTCTAGTTAAATATAATAAGTAATTGTGAAAATTATGTTAAAAGTGCATTATTAACTTTATTTGCATTTAACATGATATTTTTTATTATAAAAATTTAAATTTTCATATCTAATAGTAACTAGTATTGTGCCCGCGCGTTGCGCGGGTGATAAATGTTTTGTAAATAAATTTAATATTTTAATATTTTTAAAATTTTGTATCATTGGATATTAATATTTTGATTTAAAATAATTTAAATTTAAAAATTGTAAATAAATTAACTAACAACCGTTTATCATTGCTTGATAATAGTTTTTGGAAGTTGTTGAAGTTATAACCAATTGGCCATGTTGACATGTTTGCAAGGGTCCTTCATTTCCGTTCTTGTATAATATATTTTTTTATATAATCTTGTAATTTTAAAATATTTACTACACTTTTTAGCGATATTTTTTCAATCAAATTCTAGCCCTTCTAAAAAAAATCATGTGCTTTCTAAATCCTTTGATAAATCCATGAATTTGAAATAAGTATGCTTTTCTTTTTAAATTTTATTTAGTTTATATAGTAGTTTGTAGGTTTAAATATTGTGTTAATTATTACAACGAAAAATTAAATATGTTATAAATTTTTTTAGCTATATTGATTTTAATGCTATTTATTAAAGTTAAATGAATGAAATTTCAATGGATCCTTACATATTTTTTATCGTTATATTTTTTGGTTAGGGGTTTTAATAAAAACAGGAAAACTAAGTTTGGACACTAGTATTTTTTTATCGTTATATAATTTGTGTTCGTTGAGATATTTTGTAAGTTAATATATTATATCTATTAAATATAAATATAATCTTTTTTCAGTTATATTGGTTTTAATAATATTTATTAAAGTTAAATGAATAGAATTTGAATGGATCCTTACATATAAGTTGTCATCATATAATTTTTTTTTTCATTTTCATATTTTGTAAGTTATTTTATTATATCTATTAAATATAAATTAGATTAGATATAATATTTATAATTTTCTTTTGTTACGATTTTGGTAACTAATAAAAAAGGCCTCTAAAATTCTCTCATCAATTTCTCTCTACTTCCACTGTTATATATAAAATATAGATATAGAATCCATCACTAAAAATGAGAAAGAAACTTAGAATAGTAATCATGAAAAAACATGAATTGAAAATTATAAAAAAAACTATATGATTAAGAACAAAAATAATACATAATAAAAAAATAAAGGTCAATGATGACTTTGATTTTCGGTGGCTAATGAATATAATGATAGAATATTACCTTGGGAAACATAACGATTTTCTGTAATTTTTTTACTCTTCTACCTTTTTCGATTTTAGCTGTCCATGTCTCTTTTAATTCCATTAGATTTCTTCAATTGGAGATATCAAAGTCTAGATTCTGACAATTCTTGAAGAAAATGCTATTAATACAATTTATGAATAGAATTTGAATGGATCCTTACATATATGTTGTCATCATATAATTTTTTTTTTCGTTTTCATATTTTCTAAGTTATTTTATTATATCTATTAAATATAAATTAGATTAGATTAGATATAATATTTATAATTTTCTTTTGTTACTATTTTGGTAACTAATAAAAAAGGCCTCTAAAACTCTCTCATCAATTTCTCTCTACTTCCATTGTTATATATAAAATTATAGATATAGAATCCATCACTAAAAATGAGGAAGAAACTTAGAATAGCAATCATGAAAAAATATGAATTGAAAACAAACTAATTATTACATATAAAAAAAATCGAATAATTACATTAAAAAACATAACGATTTCCTGTAATTTTTTAATCTTTTGCTTTCCCGATTTCAGTTATCCATGCATCTTTTATTTCCATCAGATTTCTTCAATTGGAGATATCAAAGTCTAAATTATCACAATTCTTGAAGAAAATGTTATTAATACAGTTTATCAATGGAAATCGCTCCTAAATAAATCTGAATCTCTTAATGAAATCATAACAAAATTATAAAAAAATTATATGATTAAAAACAAAAATAATACATAATAAAAAAATAAAGGTCAACGATGACTTTGATTTTCGGTGGCCAATGAATATAATGATAGAATATACCTTGGGAAACATAACGATTTTCTGTAATTTTTTACTCTTCTACCTTTTTCGATTTCAGCTGTCCATGTCTCTTTTAATTCCATCAGATTTCTTCAATTGGAGATATCAAAGTCTAGATTCTGACAATTCTTGAAGAAAATGCTATTAATACAATTTATGAATAGAATTTGAATGGATCCTTACATATATGTTGTCATCATATAATTTTTTTTCGTTTTCATATTTTGTAAGATTTTTTTTATTAGAATGGAGAGGGGCCAGGGACATCCATTCATATTTTGTAAGTTATTTTATTATATCTATTAAATATAAATTAGATTAGATATAATATTTATAGTTTTCTTTTGTTACGATTTTTGTAGCTAATAAAAAAGCCTCTAAAACTCTCTCATCAATTTCTCTCTACTTCCATTGTTATATATAAAATATAGATATAAAATCCATCACTAAAAATTAGAAAGAAACTTAGAATAGCAATCATGAAAAAACATGAATTGAAAACAAACGAACTATTACATATAAAAAAATCGAATAATTACATTCAGAAACATAACGATTTCCTGTAATTTTTTGATCTTTTGCTTTTCCCGATTTCAGTTGTCCATGTCTCTTTTATTTCAATCAGATTTCTTCAATTGGATATATCAAAGTCTAAATTATCACAATTCTTGAAGAAAATGCTATTAATATAGTTTATCAATGGAAATCGCTCCTAAATAAATCTGAATCTCTTAATCAAATTAGAACAAAATTATAAAAAAATTTATATGATTAAAAACAAAAATAATACATAATAAAAAAATAAAGGTCAATGATGACTTTGATTTTTGGTGGCCAATGAATATAATGATAGAATATTATATTGGAAAACATAACGATTTTCTGTAATTTTTTACTTTTCTGCCTTTTCCGATTTCAGCTGTCCATGTCTCTTTTAATTCCATCAGATTTCTTCAATTGGAGATATCAAAGTCTAGATTCTGACAATTCTTGAAGAAAATGTTAATAATACAATTTATCAATGGAAATCGCTCTTAAATAAATCTGAATCTCTTAATGAAATCAGAACAAAATAATAAAATAAATTATATGATTAAGAACAAAACTAATACAAAAAAAGTAAAGGTCGATAATGACTTTGAGTTTCGTTGGTCAATGAATACAATGATAGAATATTACCTTGGGAAACATAACGATTTTCCGTAATTTTTTACTCTTTTGCTTTTCCCGATTTCAATTGTCCATGCCTCTTTTTTTCCATCAGATTTCTTCAATTGGAGATATCAAAGTCTAAATTCTGACAATTCTTGAAGAAAATGCTATTAATACAATTTATCAATGGAAATCGCTCCTAAATAAATCTGAATCTCTTAATGAAATCAGAACAAAATTATAAAAAAAATTATATGATTAAAAACAAAACTAATACATAATAAAAAGTAAAGGTCGATGATGACTTTGATTTTCTGGTGGGCAATGAATATAATGATAGAATATTACCTTGGGAAATATAACGATTTCCTGTAATTTGTTACTCTTTTGCTTTTCCCGATTTCAGTTGTCCATGCCTCTTTTTTCCCATCAGATTTCTTCAATTGGAGATATCAAAGTCTAAATTCTGGCAAATGTCATTCATTTCCGTTCTTGTATAATATATTTTTCTATATAATCTTGCAATTTTAAAATATTTACTACATTTTGTGACGATAGTTTTTCAATCAAATTCTAGCTCTCCTCAAAATTCTATTTCTCGTGCTTTCATATATCTTTGATAAATCCATGAATTTGAAATAAGCATGTATTTCTTTTAAAATTTTATTTGGTTTATATAGTAGTTTGGAGATTTAAATATTGTGTTAATTATTACAACAAAAAATTAAATGTGTTATAATTTTTTGGCCTAATACATAAATAACCACCTAAACTTGTCCAAATGTTGCAACTGCCCCCTCCAACTTTCAATTGTAACAACTTACCCCTCAAACTTGTCCAATTGTAACAACTTACCCCTTAAACTTATCCAATTGTAAAACACAACCCCAAATTGCTGACATGGACTGTAATTAAAGAAACATGTGAAATACAAAATCTGCAACACTCGTGGAATATGATAATCAGATTTTTGGCGTGATACGAATTCGGAGAGATATTTTTACGGTTGCTTCAAATACGGGGTAAAAAAATTCCAAATTTGGGGTTATGTTTTACAATTGGACAAGTTTAAGGGGTACGTTGTTACAATTGAAAGTTGAGGGGGCAGTTGCAACATTTGGACAAGTTCAGGAGGTTATTTGTGTATTTGGCCTAATTTTTTAGTTCTGTTGGTTTTAATGTTATTTATTAAAGTTAAATGAATGGAATTTGAATGTATCCTTACATTTATTGTTATATAATTTGTTTCCGTTGGTATATTTTGTAAGTTATTTTATTATATCTATTAAATATAAATATAAATTTTTTTCCATTATGTTGGTTTTAATGCTATTTATGAAAGTTAAATAAATGGAATTTGAATGGATCTTACATTGATTTTAATATTATTTATTAAAGTTAAACAAAGGGAATTTGAATGGATTCTTATATATTTTTTGTCGTTATACAATTTTGTTCCGTTGTGATATTTTGTAAATTATTTATTATATCTATTAAATATAAATATAATTTTTTTTCAGTAATATTGGTTTTAATGTTATTTATTAAAGTTAAATGCATGGAATTTGAATAGATCCTTACATATTTTTCTATTGTCATATAAATTTTTTTTTTCGTTTGAGATATTTGTAAGTTATTTTATTATATATATTAAATATATATTAGGTTAGATATAATATTTATAATTTTCCTTTATTACTATTTTGACAATTAATAAATATGGACTCTAAAACTCTCCTAATTAATTTCTCGCTGCTTCCATTATTATATATAACATAGAAATATAATCCATCACTGAAAATGACAAAAAAACTTAGAATGGTAATCGTGACAAAACATGATTTATAATTGAAATAAATTTCATTGTAAGTATAATGTTTCAATATATCTTTAATTATTTTCTTCAATATGTCTCCAACTTCAATAAACAACTATTGTGTGAAATTTTATATATGTTCGTACCAAAAATGCATAAAAATAAAAAATTCAATCCATATGAGTTAGTAAACCCAAATTATAAAAATCAGTGGACTTCATCACGCTTTGAATTTGAAAAATTACTCTAAATCAAATTAAACCTAATAATTGAGTTCATATAAAGCCGAAAATTCATATTTTAGTTAGAGTTAATAATCGAAAAGATTACACCAAGCAACTTATACTAAAAAGGAATGAAAATATACAAATATTTATTTAGTCATTTTGAAAAAAAAGACAAATAAAAAAGAAAACATAGATAAGACAGCGTGTGGAACAACATAATTGAGAACAAAATAACTACTATACATGAAAAAAATCGAATAATTACCTTCGGAAACATAACGATTTTCTGTAATTTCTGAAACAATTGCTTTTCCCGATTTCAGTTGTCTATGTCTCTTCTATTTTCCATCTGATTTCTTCAATTAGAGATATCAAAGTCTAAATTCTCTCAATTCCTGGAAAAAATCTGATCGTACAAAAAATGCATAAAAATAAAAAATTCAATCCATATGAGTTAGTTAAACCCAAATTATAAAAATCAGTGGACTTCATCAGGTTCTGAATTTGGAAAATTAATCTAAATCCACTAAAACCTAACAATTGAGTTTTAGTTAGAGTTAACAATCGAAAAGATTACACCTAACAATTTATAATAAAAAAGAATGAAAATATACAAATATTTATTTAGTCATTTTGGAAAAAAAAAGACAAATAAAAAAGAAAATATAGATAAGGCAGCGAGATGTGTGGAACAACACAATTGAGAACAAAATAACTACTATACATGAAAAAAAATTGAATAATTACCTTCGGAAACATAACGATTTTCTGTAATTTCTGACACATTTGTTTTTCTCGATTTTAGTTGTCTATATCTCTTCTATTTTCCATCCGATTTCTTCAATTGGAGATATCAAAGTCTAAATTCTCTCAATTCCTGAAAAAAAATCTATTAATACAATTTATCAATGCAATCCGCTCTTAAATAAATCTGAATCTCTTAATGAAGTAAGAAAAAAATTATACAACTATATTATTTGAAGTAAGAACAAAATTATAAGATTAAGAACAAAACTAATAGATAATCAAAATTAAAAGAGTTCTTTGATTTTTGGTGGCCAATAAATATAATGATGAAATACTATTGTAGACACTAGAGTCGTAGCCCTATGATGAAAACCTTTTAAAGATGATTGGAAATATGATCAGAAATGGATCACGGAAAAATCCCTCGTTAGAAAGCCAAAGTCAACCATTTTCCATTCAAAACCAAATTTATTTAGAGCACCAAATAGGATTTTTGGACATCTTAGTGAGTCTTGTCCCCCGAGAGTTTCATAACGCACTTTTCCGGACTCAATTCGGAGGTCTAACGAAGAATTTGTGACTAGTTGAAGTTTTTAGGTGAAGTTCGGGATAAAATAGGAAATAATCTTAGTTTGGATCAGTTTTAGCCTTAGGTATGCAAAAATATCCGTCTCGTCGGAACGAGTCCAAAGGCACAAGAATCGTCAAAATCGGAGATCGTTAAGATCATTTTTTACATAAAAGAAATGCTTGGACGGATTACCGACGGAAAATTCCGTCAGTAATCCGTTGGTGCGGCTGGGCTCTTGCTGCTGGCCGCTGGGCCGCGCACAAGGCCCAGCAGCAGGCCCAGCTCGCCCAGCAGCTTTGTGCTGCGTATAACAATACCTAATTAATTAGGTATGGTTAAATTATAAGCCCAAAATTCCATTTAAACCCTACCTCATCTTCCTTTTTTCCAATTCTAACCCTGAACCCTAATATTTTCTATAAATAGCAGCTCTTTGGCAGCCAAAAGGAGGACGAAAATTAGACAGAAAATAGCCGAAATTCCACCGAATCACTCCGAATAAATACTAGTTTTTTGCGTTCATCATCCGTGTTCCAATATTTGTGATTTTTCCAATCATCCCACAACCTAGGTAAAGGTTTCTGAGGGACAAATCATGTCTATTATTTAATATTTGATATTCTGAAATATAGATTGTTCTCTCCTTTCTTATTTTATTTTTCATTGTTGATTTTTATTGTCAATAGGTTGTCAAATATATTTTCTGTATATATTTGATCTCTAAATTGATTTGATTTAACTATAAAGCAATGATTTACCAGTTAAATCATTTGTTTTAAGTATTCTTGTTTATTTGAATTAATCTACTCTTCTTATACTTTTATTTTGAATCTGATATTAATAATATTACTAGTTAATATTATTGATCTAATTGGTTCTTTTCGTTCGTAACAATGATTTGGGATAAACGAATCAATTCGAAATAAATTTTATCTCACTATCGTTTAGGTACCAATAATTATAAATATAACTTTCTATTCTATTTATTTTGATTTCTAACCTAATAACTTTTTATTTTATTCGTTTTAGTCCCTAGTTTAGAACTTTTCATTTTATTCACTCTAGCCCCTAATTTAGAACTTTTCCTTTTATTCCTTATAGTCCCTATTTTGGAACTTTATATTTTATTCACTTTGGTCCTTAATTTAAGGTTTTCCACTTTCTTTCAATTAGGTACTTAAATAAACTTTTTAAGTTTATTCAATTTAGTCCTTTGTCCATTTTTACACCATAACTAATTGCACAACTATGTTATTTGCTTCTAATCTTTTATTTTGGTTGATATGAGTATGAAGGAACATCATTTTGGTGCGGATTGAAGACCCGAGAATGCCCGGATGTAATTGTATTTATTTTGTACCTATTTCATTGCTTTTGGGGTTATAACATTTTGTTTATTTTCTTTTGTATACAAATGTGCAATATGACATAAAAAATGATCTTTTCCAAACAAATCACATTCAAAACGAATTTAAAAAGCTTAAAAGAGTTATTAATAGCCTGATTGTATTTAGAAATGCTAAGTAGGAGGCCGGTGGGTTCACCGGGTGATTTTGGGGGTGCTTAATATTTCCTTTCGAAGAGATATTAACCTTCCCCAAACGTACCTAACTTCCCGAACCCACTTGCTTCCCGCAAGGAATCTCAGTAATATTCTCGGACCTAAAATCCGGGTGGCGACTCTTTCTCCGACACCGGTCCTGCCGAGCTAGTTGTTTTCTCTAGTGGACCTCGAGTTCAAACAGCACCGTAGTAGTCATGGCGGACCTCCCGTGGGTGAAAGCTCGCGAGGTAGGCTTCGTCTACAGTGGCGACTCTGCTGGGGATGCAGAGAAGTTGATTCCGAAAAGCAATTTCTTCTGTACACTTGGAACTATTCTTACTTTCTTTTAAGCTCGCATAGCATTTGCATAAAGAAAACCCTTTTGGGCAATTCTCACGAAAGTGCTTCAAGATCCATTCGATACTTGGAGATTACCTAGCGTCAATGCCCCATTGTAAAAAGTTTTGGACTATTCTAACTCCACTCGAAAGGAATAGTTTGATCTTTTTGCAATGGTCCCCATGTCTCAACCAAACCTCATGTAATGGCCTTAGTTACTTCCCATAGGATAAAACATGACCCTAATAATGATTTTGATTTTCCATTGCATTTTGGCCTTTTGTTTGTCTTTTGTTATAGCCTATGACATACCTGAAGTTTCATACCTCCTTCATAGAGATTTTACCTCTTTGTTCAAACCCAAAAGAAGGAGCAAAATTCTAATCTAGTATGACCTGTTCTGAAAGGAACCAAGTAGTCTCTTTAACCATGACTTATACTAGACCCAAAAGTTTCACATTTCCCAAAAGAGATTTTACCTCTTTCGTCAAGAAGGGAAAAGTGAAATCTAAGGTTGGTATGGACCATGATTCAAAGAGACCACTTCGACATCTTTTGTTCAAGTCATGTCATGTTAGAATTGAAATTTCAGTTTGCTATAATCTATGTCAAAAGAATAGGGTTTCGTGTCTTTTAGTATAGTGTGTACTACACCCGAAATCTCCATTTACTCAAAAGAGCTTTTCACCTCTTTCAAATCAAAACAGTAATGGAGATCAAGGTTGGTACAACCTATAGTAAACGAAATGAACATGTCATTTAAGGGTAGTACGTGTCATACTTGAAACGAGAGAAAACCCCAATAGAGATTTCAACTCTATCCTAAGGGTAGTTTCGAAATAAAGCTGACATAACCTGTTTTAAAAGACATCGACTTGTCTAGGACGACCTTTGATATATCCAAGTTTTGGAAATCACCCTGAGGAGGCTAAAAAATCCAAATGTTAAAATGGGTGGATTCTACAGACTAGATTGGTATAAGTTTGTCCTAAACAAGACCCTAACCGTTAAGATAGGCCACGTCGTATCCAATGGTCTCACATGACCTAAAAAAAATTGATACAGTCTATCTTAAAGGCGAACTAAGGGCCAATCTTGTATGATGATTGATTTACCTTGCCTTGAGAGTTATGCATGTCGTTGGTTTCGTGCATCCCCCATTGATGCAAAACGAACCAAAGCCAAAAATCCTAGGAAAGGACCTAAACCAATACGTGTGGGGGAGGAATAAGGTTGGAAGGAATAATGTTGTGATATGTGTTATGTGTATTATCATTGACTGTTTGTTGGTTTTGTTTTCTTTTTCTTTCTTTTTATATATAAAAAAAATCACACACCACGAATCATTCATTAAGTCATGCATCATATGTATATCTAATACCTTGTGGTTGCAGCCATCATAGATTCTCATTGGGTTCGTGAAGGCTCTCGCTTAGTCCGCTCAACCACATCAGCTTACCATTCAGACTCAGATAACTCTGTCAATCAGATGGCTGACCACACAATGGAGGAAAGAATGAAACAGATGGAAGATAAGTTCAACACTCTGGGGGAACAAATAGAAGCGCTCACTGCTCTTGTTGAAAAAAACAACATGGGTCCCCAACCTAATGGACCAGAGACTCATATCGAAGATGACGAAGACATGGTTGATTACCTGAGCAAGAGGAATGCTGCTGCAAGGGATAAAGCCCTAAAAGAAGAAATATTGAATGAGGTCCGAAACCTGAATGGGGATGGTTCAACTCATGATGAGGTCTTCAATCTGAGAGGTCGTTTGGCCCGGGGTGGTCTACCTAATAAATTCAAGCTACCTGATATTAAGAAGTATGATGGATCAGGTGACCCCACTGCTCATGCCACCTCTTATATGGCAATCATGCTCTTGACAACACTGACAGAGGATCAGATTGTAGATCTTTTCAATGTTTATCTAGAAGGCCCAGCCTTGACATGGTACCACACCTTGTCCCCCTCAATCAAGAAGAATTGGATAGAGCTAACTAAGGCTTTTGTGGGGAAATATAGCTTTAATGCTGGACTAGAAGTGACTTTAAAAGAGCTTGAAAGCACTAAGCAGAAGCAGGGTGAGTCATTCGCCGATTATGTAAGGAGATGGAGAGCTAAGGCAGCCTTAATGAAAACCAAACCCAAGGCAGCCGATCAGATTCAGATGGTGGTAAAAAATTCTCTGCCATTCATCAGGAATGAAATTAGATATATGCCTTTCTCTGGATTCAAGGAGATGTATGATTGTGGCCTATCAGTAGAATCAGATCTTGAGCTAGGAAAGAAGCCATTTGTGAAAAGGATGGGGGCGGTTATGAAGGAAGTACAAGTGGCAGTAGCGGGTTTACAAAGGCAGTGGACGTTCATGCAGTAATTGGGAGGAGGTTCTCCAATTTTAATCAATCATTGTCAAAGATGTTGAACCGACTGCAACAAAAAGGGTTGCTTTCTCCCTTAATGGCTCGCCCAGGCACACCATCTGCTCAGGCTAAGGAAAATAGGTACTGCAATTTCCACCAACAATATGGTCACAAGACAGATGATTGTGGTAGGTTGAAGCATGAGATTCAAGATCTCATTGACACGGGAAAGATAAGTGATCCAGATTCTTCTCGCAGTTGAATCTCAGTAGTGCATTGAACAATGAACATCCATAATGAATCAGAAGGAGCTGAAGGAGAAATTCTCGAGATCGAGGACACTAATGAAGTAGAGGCACCTAAAGCTCCTTGAAGCAGCATGAGAATGGAGGATTGCATTTTTAGTCTTTTGCTTTTATCTTTCTTTTCTTTTATTCAACAGGACAATATGAATTGCTTTTTTTAAAATTTAATAAAATTCTGTTTTGCGCAATATTGATAATTTTGTACATTCTCATCTGCACCATATATCAGCATTAGACATTCACTCAATTGAAACACTTCCATTGTTATCATGGCACAGATGAAAGTCCCAAAAATATACTTATTGCTCAGAACTTAACCACTGAAGAGAGAAAATTAATGAAGTGAATAAATAAAATAAATCATGAGAAGGGTTTCCTTGTCCTTACAGTGATAAGCCAGACCTAAATTCATCAAGCAAAGAGTTCTAACCTACTTGCACACAAAGAAGGTCAACCAACAATTGACAGAGCTCAAAGAGGCGAGTAATAAGCCGAAATCATACTCGTCTCAAGCATTAAGATTTTTGTGAGAAGGTCACCTCCAATTCCACGAGGGACACTATCACATGGGTACCCCCTTCATATTGAAGCATACCGACCCATAGATGATAATTGACCCTATCCCATGAGCAACAATAGGGTCCAAATCCATGATGTGATAATCCAAGACTACAAAGAAGGTGCCAGAAAAATTCAGGGGCAAAGTCTAGCAATAAGAAATGAAGATGAAGTCATCCAAAGCCATGTTAGAAGAAGATCCTTCAGAATTCGAATGAGATTGAAAGCCAACACAATCAACTAAATGGCTTCAAGAAAAAAAAAGATCAATACTGCTTCACATGTGGCTAATCAAGCCTTCAAGAAAAAGCTCACTTTAGTCAAGGAAGAAAATCTGGAGTCTATCAATCATGGAAGTTCATAGCCAAGATCAGGAGTGCAGTTAAGTGAAGACAAGGACGACCACAAGTTTGGGAAGACAATCACCCTCAGTGAAGCCAAGAAATCCTTCTCATAAAAAATGCAAAAAAAAAACAAAGAAAAAAAATCCTGATAGGTGGAAAATCCGCAAAGGACGACCTATGTAACAATAAGGGACTTCCCCAATGAGTGAAAACCCGTAAAAGGCATTCATTTGAAAATTCTGGGAACAAAAGTGAGGAAATAAAATAGCTGAAACGTGAAAACCTGTAAAGGCGCACTTCAGTGACAGTGGTTAGGAATCTGAGCAATAAACAATTCAATGTATATTTGCCAAGTGTTTTGTTTGAGTTGAACAGTTAGAAGGTGTATATAAGATGAAATGTTTGAATCTCACCTCAAGTCAAATTTCAAAAAAAAAAAAAGAGAAAAAAATCAAATGAATAAGATCTAGATAGAAGAGACTACTCCTCCCTCCTTATGCTCCCTGAAGTTTGGTCTCTCTGCTCCTCTGTTGTCCTCTCAAGAATCGACTTTGACTGAAGCATCTTGCATTTGTAATCATCAAGAGTAATGAACTTCGGTCCAAACCGATGAATATATCGAGTTCTTCACTCCTCATCTGTATACACAGACCAATCAGCATAGTGAATAACAATGGTTCACTCCCAATGGCAGTGTTCCACAATATAAACTCAAATGAGGCCTCACTTCAAGTTTTTCATGGGCATCCACCCAACCTATGTTTAGCACCCAAGCTGTAATCTACATCAGGGGCACATCCACATGATCTGATCACCCATCAATCCATTCAGAAGGCTTCTCCACTGGTCAAAAGACTAAGAACCAACTCAACTTTGATGTTAAGTATGGAAATCAACAATGAAATGACTATTGGGTCCATGCACTTCAAAATACCCATTTTCTCTTGCATCCATGAAAATAAAGAAAAAAAAATGTTGGATTGAAAACCTCAAAAGAGGCGGTCCAGGCAAAAGGAGAGATAGAGAAAAGGTTGTGGGATGTTAAAAAGCTGAATTGAAAACCCCTAGGGGCAGTTCAGGCAAAAGGAGAGATAGAGAACAACAAAGAGATCCCGCTGAGTTGGAAACCCGAAATGGGCGGTTCAGGCAAAAATTAGGAAAAAATGAACATGTCAACACTTCATGAAAAAAAGATATGGGCCTCATCAAGCTGAAACCTTGCCCCCAGAGCTTCTCATGTCAGACCTATCTATCCTCATCAAGCTGACCTTGCCCCCAGAGCTTCACATGTCAAACCTATCTATCCTCATCATTTATAGACGATCCGAGCTCTCACAAACTGGGCATGTTGTCAAAACATCACTCTTTGATCCTAAAGACGCCCCATCTCTCGAGTCTGGAAAAGAGAATCTATGAAATCATTTCATCCATTCATGCATAATCTTCACACATGTACCAATGTATCAACACAGAGTAAAATGCACGTCTAGCACACACATTCATTCACACACACACATTCATACATGCATACATTAGGCTACGTACGCATCACTACACATTCGTCATTTGATTTGATGTCAAATCTACGAGAAAATGGGCATCTTGCTTTATTGCAGGGAATACCTGAAACTCCAGGGATCGTCACCAAAACAACATCTTCTGAAGCAAGAGAATCCAGGGGCATTGAATGAGAAAATTTAGTCCTAAGCAAAACAACAGAATTGTCAACAGACAGAAATTTCTTCTCAACAGCAGCCTGAAGAAAGAGTCAGTCCACGAGAAGAATTCTAATCAATTCAACAAGGCCAGATGGCTCCTGAAGGGAGAGTGGGGTTTTGTCTTCTGCAGATCAGATGGCTTCCGAAGGAAGAGTTGGGTCACAGGAAAAAATTATCATCAATTCAACAAGGCCAGATGGCTCCTGAAGGGAGAGTGGGGTTTTGTCCTCTGCAGATCAGATGGCTTCTAAAGGAAGAGTTGGGTCACAGAAAAATTATCATCAAAGCCAGATGGCTCCTAGTGGGGTTTTGTAGCTCACAAGTGGATTATTTGATAAGAATGATCAACTTTTGGGACAGGTCATTGAAGACACCTACAATCCAGGATCGTTGAAGACATCCGCAACTATAGGTCGTTGAAGACACCTACAACGCAGGATCATTGAAGACATCCACAACTATAGGTCGTTGAAGACACCTATAATCCAGGATCGTTGAAGACATCCGCAACTACAGGTCATTAAAGACACCTATAATCCAGGATCGTTGAAGACATCCGCAACTACAGGTCGTTGAAGACACCTACAACCCATGATCGTTGAAGACATCTACAACTACAGGTCGTTGAAGACACCTACAACCCAGGATCGTTGAAGACATCCGCAACAACAGGTCATTGAAGACACCTACAACCCAGGATCGTTGAAGACATCCGCAACTACAGGTCATTGAAGACACCTACAACCCAGGATCATTGAAGAGATCCACAACCACAATGGGTCGTTTAGGAGACCTATAATCCAGGATCGTTGAAGAGATCCACAACCACAGGTCATTGAAGAGACCTACAATCTGAGACCGCTGAAGAGATCAACCATAACCGGTCGTTGAAGAGACCAATAATCCAGGATCATTAAAGAGATCAACCACGACAGGTCATTGAAGAGACCTACAATGCAAGATCGTTCAAGAGATCCGCAACCATGGGTCGTTGAAGAGACCAACAAATCAGGGACCACTCAAGAGATCCACAACAACAGGTCGTTGAAGGGACCTACAATCTGAGATCTCTAAAGAGATCAATAATCAGATGTCCATTTGCTCCCAGTTGTTTAAGAGACTGGATCGATGAATCAATCACAACATCCTCCAACTCCAGATGAGTATTTACTTTATCATACTTTGTTCCATTACACACATTTTCTTTCGACATCTTCAGAGTAGGGGCAAAAACTGTTTTTTTTCAAAACATCTAATTTGAATTCAGTTTTCTAAAAATGCACACGAGTCACAATGCATGATAAAGTAGGGGCAACTGTAGACACTGGAGTCGTAGCCCTATGATGAAAACCTTTTAAAGATGATTGGAAATATGATCAGAAATGGATCACGGAAAAATCCCTCGTTAGAAAGCCAAAGTCAACCATTTTCTATTCAAAACCAAATTTCTTTAGAGCACCAAATAGGATTTTTGGACATCTTAGTGAGTCTTGTCCCCCGAGAGTTTCATAACGCACTTTTCCGGACTCAATTCGGAGGTCTAACGAAGAATTTGTGACTAGTTGAAGTTTTTAGGTGAAGTTCCGGATAAAATAGGAAATAATCTTAGTTTGGGTCAGTTTTAGCCTTAGGTATGCAAAAATGTCCGTCTCGTCGGAACGAGTCCAAGGGCACAAGAATCGTCAAAATCGGAGATCGTTAAGATCATTTTTTACATAAAAGAAATGCTTGGACGGATTACCGACGGAAAATTCCGTCATTAATCCGTTGGTGCGGCTGGGCTCTTGCTGTTGGCCGCTGGGCCGCGCACAAGGCCCAGCAGCAGGCCCAGCTCGCCCAACAGCTTTGTGCTGCGTATAACAATACCTAATTAATTAGGTATGGTTAAATTATAAGCCCAAAATTCCATTTAAACCCTACCTCATCTTCCTTTTTTTCAATTCTAACCCTGAACCCTAATATTTTCTATAAATAGCAGCTCTTTGGCAGCCAAAAGGAGGACGAAAATTAGACAGAAAATAGCCGAAATTCCACCGAATCACTCCGAATAAATTCTAGTTTTTTGCGTTCATCATCCGTGTTCCAATATTTGTGATTTTTCCAATCATCCCACAACCTAGGTAAATGTTTCTGAGGGACAAATCATGTCTATTATTTAATATTTGATACTCTGAAATATAGATTGTTCTCCCCTTTCTTATTTTATTTTTCATTGTTGATTTTTATTGTCAATAGGTTGTCAAATATATTTTCTGTATATATTTGATCTCTAAATTGATTTGATTTAACTATAAAGCAATGATTTACCAGTTAAATCATTTGTTTTAAGCATTTTTTTTTATTTCTATTAATCTACTCTTCTTATACTTTTATTTTGAATCTGATATTAATAATATTACGAGTTAATATTATTGATCTAATTGGTTCTTATCGTTCGTAACAATGATTTGGGATAAACGAATCAATTCGAAATAAATTTTATCTCACTATCGTTTAGGTACCAATAATTATAAATAGAACTTTCTATTCTATTTATTTTGATTCCTAACCTAATAACTTTTTATTTTATTCGTTTTAGTCCCTAGTTTAGAACTTTTCATTTTATTCACTCTAGCCCCTAATTTAGAACTTTTCCTTTTATTCCTTATGGTCCCTATTTTGGAACTTTATATTTTATTCACTTTGGTCCTTAATTTAAAGTTTTCCACTTCCTTTCAATTAGGTACTTAAATAAACTTTTTAAGATTATTCAATTTAGTCCTTTGTCCATTTTTACACTATAACTAAGGGTAAATTACATACGTGGTGTACAACCTTTACCCGTAATCACACTTTGGTGTACAACCCAAATTTTATCACACTAAACTGTGCAACCTTTTAGTGACCTCCCACTAAAGTATACAGCAGGTAAAAATGACCGGTCAATGCTCAGTCAACGCGCCACCTCAGCTTTGACCGGTCAAAAAGTCAAAAAAATCCAACCGGTTAATATAAAATTACTTCTATACCCCTATCTCTCACTATCTTCATCTTCTTCCTTCTATTTCTTTCTCTCTCTCCAAATTTCTTTCTCTCTCTAACACTAATAAAAAAAAAAGAAATTAAAGGAAAAAAGCATCACTCGGCTTTTTGTTTCTCTTCCCCTTTCCCTCTTTCAATTTGCTAAATTCATTAACCACCACCACCGCAACCAACACGCCCGGATGTGCGATCCGCCGTTATTTTATTGACATCTCTTACCTTTTTCGTGATAAGGTTTTTCTTTTCTGACTGAGTGAGGTGAGGTGTTGTTTAATTGTATTATTTTAAACAATGGCGATTGAGGAAGACGTTGAGAGTTGTGGAAGTAGAGCAGTAGAGTCGTATTCACAGTCGAATCCTCGGCATCATACGCAAAAGCTAGAGGTGTATAACGAGGTGCTTAGGCGAATCCAGGAGTTAAATATTGAGGATGCGAATCTTCCTGGCTTCGATGATCAGCTCTGGCTTCATTTCAATCGACTACCTGCTAGGTTTTCTTTTTGGACTTCTCTTTTTTAAGGATTTTCTTGTTTGGCTTCTGAAACATAACGAAACGTGAGTGAGAGAATATTTTACTTGGAATATTACTGCAGCATTTGAATCTAATTACTGCAGCACAAAAAGGAGTTGGCGCTACTTCTCGAGATCCTTCCGGTGCCAAGATATTGGGCGATGACGTCGTTGTTCCCCTGGGGAAACCAAAAGCGCAAAAATCCCCAAGGTTTGCAGATTATAATTACACTCGTATATAGTACTGAAATTGCTTCCTCTCTAATTGTCTTATTATTATTTTTAGGGATTGTGTATAATTTATCTGACTACTCTGCAAGGTTCTTTATTGTACAACGAGTTTATTGTCTACAATGTGGGATGTGATATGTGGTTCAAATAAATTTCAAATACAATAAGTAACATCAATGTATATAATTGTCACGTCCGTGTCCTTAATTTTTTTATTTATTATATCCCGAACCCTAAGTTATATTATATTTGTTTTAGGATTAGTCGATTAATTGGGTGTTACGGGTATAGTTTTGAGGGTAATTGCACATTTTTATAACAATTATAAGTTTAGGGTAAGTTTTAAAAGAAATTAGATTTTTGGAGGACCAAAAAGACTAATTAACCACTTAATTAAGGCCTATATATAGCCTTATTGAGAATTGAAATTCATTTGGATCATTTCATCCTTCTACATTGTTCTTCCTCCTCCACTCTCTCTCTCCATTCTTCTCCACCTTCAACCACCACCAAAAACAGGGCAGCTCCACCGTTTTGGGTGTTGCCGGAGATCTAACCGTCCAAATCACCTCATATTTTAACTAGAGACTCTAGACACATAGAAGCAACGTTTTGACCGGAGGGATTTTGATTTGCAGCAGTGTATAAAGAGTACGGGCTAGGCAGATTTGGGACATATTTAGGGTTTTGGATGGTGTTGTTGTCAAATCTAGGCTAAGGTAAGTAACTATCAACTAGTATTTTGGTTTGCATGTATATATATATGTATATTGAGCTTTAAAACTCCATGAATTTGTTTCCTAAGGGTTTGCATAGAATGATTTGTGTATTTGTTGTTGATTTTTTAGTTGTGTTCAAGGTTTGAAGGAGATGAGTTCACAAAGATGATTTTGGACAAATTTTGATTCATACTTGGATGTTGAATTGGTTTTCTTAAGAGTTTAATGGTTATTTAGTTCAATTCATATTGAATTGGCTTTCTTAAGGGTTAAAGTGTTATTTGGGTTCAATTATTGATCAATTGGATTTCTTTATGGGTTTTAATATTACTATTGTTCAATTAGTGTTCAATTGGATTTCTTTAAGGGTTTTAATATTATTATGGTTCAATTAGTGTTAAATTGGATTTCTTCAGGGGTTCAATTGCTATTTTGGTTCAGTAAATGTTGGATTTCGATTTATTGATGATTGTAGTAAAGTTGATCTATTTGATGAGAAAATGTATATAATTGAAGTTTGGTTGGATTTTGGGTAAAGTTTGTATCCATCAGGAGTAGTCCAGACGGGTGGTTTGATATTTGAAGACCATGTTCAGTGAGGAACATGGCCTGTGTACACAGTCTAAAGACCTAGTCGGGTATTGGCAGCGAAGTGTTGGGTAAGGCCAATACGGGATTAGGCATGATTAAAGAGACGTCTCGATTATGTTTGCGTGTTGTGGATTGATTTACGAGGGGATACTCGGTGATGGATACGATGTTGAATTTGATTCGAACTTTGGTTTTTAGTAAACGTTTATATAAGAATCATTACATTTTGATTAAGTTTGATTTGAGATTATTGATTAAAATTTCGTTTTAATTCGATGTTGTTTACAAGTTAATAAGTTTAAGGTTTGGTTTGGTTAAATGTTTTCACAAAGGTATACATATAACTATTTTACGTAAAAACTAGTTTCTATAGTTGATAGTTGCTTACTGAGATTTCTATCTCATATTTTCAAATGTTTTAATGTTTTTAGGCGAAGAAGTACGAGGTGCTGAGGGAAGTGTTCGACACTAGGACGAGGATTGGATACGGCCACGATTATCCAAGTCGTCTTCTAGGGTACTGCATACCGTTTTGTACATGTAGATATAGGTTTGTTTTGTGTTCGTGAATGTTTAGGCAACCGAGTTGCCCATTTTGAAAGGATAGATAAGTTGTGGTATGTCGGACTTTGGTTTGAATGTCCAATTGTGGTGTTAATTTGTGAGATTAGGCAAATTAAAAGTTAACATGTTAGAATTGGAGTAATTTTCCATGTTTCAAACTCGTTTTTGGTAAAACGCACGAGAAAAGGATTCGTAATTGGAAATTATAAACGATTTTCGACCTTTTACAAATGTAAAAGTATTTTAAAGAAAAAGTTTTTAAGTTCAAACAAGATTTGAATTTCTTAAATTTTAATTGTGAGGTGTTACTTCCGACTCGTACACGTCTGTGGTAATGTCTCACTGTCATATCCGATCCTATTTTGGGTCGGGTTTGACAATGATAGTTATGTTTTTGGTTCAGTTCTGAACCTGCCATTATGGAGAGAGAGGTTAGAGAGAGAAAGAAATTTGAAGTTTTCTACAAAGATTTGATGGTATTGATTTTATGGAAAGAGGTTAGAAAGATAAAGATATTCAAAGAGAGAGCTAGAGAGAGAAAGAAATTTGAAGAGAGAGAAATAAATAGAAGGAAGAAGATGAAGATAGTGAGAGATAGGGGTATAGAAGTAATTTTATATTAAGTGGTTGAATTTTTTTGACTTTTTGACCGGTCAAAGCTGAGGTGGCGCGTTGATTGAGCATTGACCGATCATTTTTACCTGCTGTACACTTTAGTGGGAGGTCACTAAAAGGTTGTACAGTTTAGTGTGACAAAATTTTGGTTGTACACCAAAGTGTGATTACGGGTAAAGGTTGTACACCACGTATGTAATTTACCCCATAACTAATTGTACAACTATGTTATTTGCTTCTAATCTTTTATTTTGGTTGATATGAGTATGGAGGAACATCATTTTGGTGCAGATTGAAGACCCGGGAATGCCCGGATGTAATTGTATTTATTTTCTACCTATTTCATTGCTTTTGGGGTTATAACATTTTGTTTATTTTCTTTTGTATACAAATGTGCAATATGACATAAAAAATGATCTTTTCCAAACAAATCGCATTCAAAATGAATTTAAAAAGCTTAAAAGAGTTATTAATAGCCTGATTGTATTTAGAAATGCTAAGTAGGAGGCCGGTGGGTTCACCGGGCGATTTTGGGGTGCTTAATATTTCCTTTCGAAGAGATATTAACCTTCCCCAAACGTACCTAACTTCTCGAACCCACTTGCTTCCCGCAAGGAATCTCAGTAATATTCTCGGACCTAAAATCCGGGTGGCGACTCTTTCTCCGACACCGGCCCTGCCGAGCTAGTCGTTTTCTCTAGTGGACCTCGGGTTCAAACAGCACCGTAGTAGTCATGGCGGACCTCCCGTGGGCGAAAGCTCGCGAGGTAGGCTTCGTCTACAACTATATAGCATGCTTTATATATAGGTTTATTTGTGACTTTTGGATTTCCTTCGCTTAGTGTTTTTTTATCTTCTTGTAACTCATACTTTCTTTTATTACTTTAATTAATTGGCTAATAATTGACAATAAATAATGTGTTAATCTAGTACTTACGATATAGAGATAATAAAAGTTCATTAACTCATTTATTTATTTATTTTAAATAAAAAAACTCATTTATTCTTTTTGCTCCTACGATGCCAACTAAGCCAAAAAGGGTCTAAAACACATCTTGTAAATTCTCTTCCGTAATTATATATAGACAATTCTTTAAGAAAATGCTATTAATACCGTTTATCAATGAAAATTTCACCTAAATAAATCTGAATCTCTTAATGAAATCAGAACAAAATTATAAAAAATAAATTATATGGTTAAGAACCAAACTAATACATAAATAAAAAAATGTCTCTAAAACTCTCCTCATCAATTTCTCTCTGACTCCAATATTATATATAAAACCTATACTATATATATAATTACAGAAGTAGAGAATATTTGCAAGAAGAGTTTTAGAGCCTTTTTGGCTTAGTTGGCATCGTAGGAGCAAAGAGAATAAATGAGTTCTAATTATCTGTATATAATTAGTACTATATTAATCCATCACTAAAAATGAGAAAGAAACTTAGAATAGTAATCATGATAAAACATGAATTGAGAACAAACTAACTATTACATATAAAAAAAATCGAATAATTACCTCGGGAAACATAACGATTTCCTGTAATTTTTTACTCTTTTGCTTTTCCCGATTTCAGTTGTCCATGCCTCTTTTATTTTCATAAGGTTTTTTCAATTGAAGATATCAAGAAAATGCTATTAATACAGTTTATCAATGAAAATCACACCTAAATAAATCTGAATCTCCTAATGAAATCAGAACAAAATTAAAAAAAAAATATCATATGATTAAGAACAAAACTAATACATAAATAAAAAAAATAAAGGTTGATGATGACTTTGATTTTCGGTGGCCAATGAATATAATGATAGAATGCTACCTGTCATGCTTTATATATAGGTTTTTTTGTGACTTTTGGATTTCTTTCGTTTTGTGCTTTTTCATCTTCTTGTAACTCGTTCCTTTATTTGATTACTTAATTGATGGACTATTAATTGAAAATAAATAATGTGTGTATTAATATAGTACTAATTATATAGAGATAATTAGAACTCATTAACTCATTTATTCTCTTTGCTCATACGATGCCTACTAAGGCAAAAAGCCTCTAAAACTCTTTGAATATAATGATAGAATATTACCTTGAGAAACATAACGATTTCCTGTAATTTTTTACTCGTTTGCTTTTTCCGTTTTCAGTTGTCCATGCCTCCTTTATTTTCCATCAGATTTCTTCAATTGGAGATATCAAAGTCTAAATTCTGATAATTCTTGAAGAAAATGCTATTAATACAATTTATCAACGAAAATCAAAATATAGATATAGATATAGAATCCATCACTAAAAATGAGAAAGAAACTTAGAATAGTAATCATGACAAAACATGAACCGAGAACAAACTAACGATTACATATAAAAGAAAATCGAATAATTACCTTGGAAAACATAACAATTTCATGTAATTTTTTACTCTTTTGTTTTTTTCGATTTTAGTTGTCCATGTCTCTTTTATTTCCATCAGATTTCTTCAATTGCAGATATCAAAATCTAATTTTCTGACAATTCTTGAAGAAAGTGCTATTAATACAATTTATTAATGGAAATCGTTCCTAAATAAATCTGAATCTCTTACTGAAATCAGAACAAAATTAAAAAAAAAAAATTATATGATTAAGAACAAAACTAATACATAATAAAAAGATAAAGGTCGATGATGACTTTAATTTTTGGTGGCCAATGAATATAATGATAGAATATTACATTGAGAAACATAACGATTTTCCTGTAATTTTTTACTCTTTTGCTTTTCCCGATTTCAGTTGTCCATGCCTCTTTTATTTCCATCAGATTTCTTCAATTGAAGATATCAAAATCTAAATTCTGACAATTCTTGAATAAAATGCTATTAATACAGTTTATCAATGGAAATCGCTCCTAAATAAATCTGAATCTCTTAATGAAATCAGAACAAAATTATATAAAAAAAAAAATTATATGATTAAGAACAAAACTAATACATAATAAAAAATAAAGGTCGGTGATGACTTTGATTTTCAGTAGCCAATGAATATAATGATAGAATATTACCTTGGGAAACGTAACGATTTCCTATAATTTTTTACTCTTTTGCTTTTCCCGATTTCAGCTGTCCATGCCTCTTTTATTTCCATCAGATTTCTTCAATTGGAGATATCAAAATCTAAATCCTGACAATTATTGAAGAAAATGCTATTAATACAGTTTATCGATGGAAATCGCTCCTAAATAAATCTGAATCTCTTAATGAAATCAGAACAAAATTATAAAAAAAAAATTATATGATTAAGAACAAAACTAATACGTAATAAAAAAATAAAGGTCGGTGATGACTTTGATTTTCGGTGGCCAATGAATATAATGATAGAATGCTATCTGTCATGCTTTATATATAGGTTTATTTGTGACTTTTGGATTTCCTTCTCTTTGTGTTTTTTCATCTTCTTGTGAACTTTTGCAAGGGTCCTTCATTTCCGTTCTTGTATAATAGGCTTAATACATACCCAACCCCTTAAAGTTGTCCATTTTATTCATTTAACCCCCTCAACTTAAGGGACATCCTTTTAACCCCATAAACTCCAAAAAACGCTACTTTTAACCCCATATTTTAGACTGCCGAGATATAATGTTGTCCGTGTGTATCACGCACGTGACACGTGTGTATCCCGAATTACCCAGCCCCCTAAAGTTGTCCATTTTGTTCTTATATTGTCTATGCATTATCTTGTGTAATAGCTACCTTTGTTGTATGCATTATATTGTGTAATGACTACCTTTTTTTAATATGATGAAATAAACTTGATTTGCTCTTTTCTTTCCTACTTTCTTCTTTTGAAAATCCTTAATATTGAAAAATTGCTATAAATATCATTTATTCATCACTTCTCTTCCACTGTATTCTATACTTCATGTCAAATCAGATTTTAACTCTTCCTTTGTATTGCCTTCCACTGTATCTATATACACTGTGGTCATAATTCATACAAAGTTAAAGCATTTTTTACAATTCCAACGTGGATTGAGACCAAAAAAAGCACCAATTAAAAATTAGAAAGACACCAATTAAATCTTCTTTATCTCCAATACCCGTACTTGAGTTGGAACTAGGATTTTTTTGGAGTTTAGGGGGTTAAAGGGTTGTCTCGTGAGGTGAGGGGGTTAAATGAACAAAATGGACAACTTTAGGGGGCTGTATGCATTTTTTTTCCCGTTGGAGGCAAGAAGAAAATCCTCCCACGCGCCTCCTGTGTTTGAGACACAAACGTTGACTAGGTCAATGCCATGTCGGACGATATGGGGTTAAAAGTAGCGTTTTTTTGGACTTTAGGGGGTTAAAAGGATGTCCCTTAAGTTGAGGGGGTTAAATGAATAAAATGGACAACTTTAGGGGGTTGGGTATATATTAAGCCTATTTTTTATATATAATCTTGCAATTTTAAAATATTTACTACACTTTGTAGCAATATTTTTTCAATCAAATTCTAGCTCTTCTAAAAAAAAATTCACTTGCTTTCTAAATCCTTTGATAAATCCATAAATTTGAAATAAGTATATCTTTCTTTTTAAATTTTATTTAGTTTACATAGTAGTTTGGAGGTTTAAATATTGTGTTAATTATTACAACGAAAAATTATATATGTTATAAGTTTTTTTAGTTATATTGATTTTAATTGTCACACCCGACCCTAAATCGGAATCGGGTATGAATGGAAAATAGGATAACGAACGCCTATCGGTCTGAAACACGAATCTATTTTCTAATAGATAAAAATTTATTCGGACTACCTAAAGTTTTATTAATTATTTGGCTTGGACTTAATAATTCTATCAAGCTTCCTACGTATCCCGAACGTCTTTAATCTTTAAATCGGGAATCAAAGCCACGTAGTTCTACCTATTTTAGGTAGTTCTCTTAATTAGGTAGTTCTCTTAACTTATGAACTCATTTTAACTTATTGACATGTGGATTGATTCGCTAACAACTTAATTGTATATTTTACTTTATTACTATATAATTTAATATATATAAATCACTTTATCAAAACGAATCAAATCGAATAACGTTTTATCAAGACGAATCAAATCGAACAACGTTTTATCAAAACTAATCAAATCGAACAACGTTTTATCAAAACGAATCAAATCGAATAAACCGCTTTAACAAACCAACTCATAATCAAATAAATCGCTTACAAACCAACTCGTAATCAAATAAATCACTTTAATAAATCAACTCGTAATCAAACAAATGTAAAACATTATAATTCAAATCATCAAACATTATCAAAACGTAATACTTGTGTGTCCATCCTCGAATTCCACCCGTGTAGCTTATCATAACATCAATCATATCAATAATCGAGATATCTCATTCATATCTCGCCTTGCCTAACGTTAGGACTACCAGCCGTGCACTCTGGCCATACCGCCCTTAGGTATGGTCTTACAAATACAACTCCTACCCCGGGCAATCCTAGATGGACAAAACCATTTTTCTATCTTTTGAAATATCACAACATAAAAATCATATTTGATTTCAATCCAAATCTCATAAATAATAACAATAACCGTAATAGCTTTCTCAATCCAAAAGCAAATCGCATAAAATAGTCAAATTCATTTTCCAACCCAATATTCAAAATACCACGATAATAAATAATTATTCAAATAATCAAAATACAGAGTATTCAATTATTTCAAATAAACGAAATCCAAAGTATATAAACAATTTAATTAAAGTATTCAAAATAACTCAAATATTATATAAATAATTTTAAACTAAACACTTTTATGCAACTCAACCCGGTATAATTATTTTAGACCGACGTAGTTAGTTTGGACTGATTATACCTCTAAACTCGTGACACTGCTAAGAGTTCATTAATACTGAATTTCACGTTATTAAATCTAAAGGACAACTAGTCTAAAATTTATATTTTTTTATTAGTAATTGATAGACGCTAACTCATTAATCGTAAATTTATTAAAATTTGACGAAACTATCGAAACTAGACTTACTCAAATCATATTTATAATCTTGTAAAAATAATTAGATATAAAATACAGTTACCGAAATATCGTCGTCGGTTGCCGAAAATTCATCCGTGTGATCCGTTGGCATCTACTGATTCACACCGCCGTCAGAAATTTCAATGATGGTTGTTTCGTACCCTATTTCTCTTATAGACGTACGTCCACACGAAACCCTTTACTTTAACTCGGGATCATTATTATTTTGTTTTCTTCCCAATTGAAAATTCAAAACAAAATAAAATCTTCATTATTTTTGAAACCCAAACAATAACATGGTTTATATGAAAAAGCACTCAAACCATGTTTTATTCTTTTTCTTTTTATCAAAAACCCCTTTCAAAGAAAATAGCTTCATTCTTTTTGTACTAAAAACATCCGCCCCCCTTCTCCTCCTATTTCAAAAAAAAAAAAAAAACAAAAGATGTATATATAAATGTGAAATGCTTTGTTATGATTAGTCTAATGACACCTATCATTTGAATTTGACACCTCATCTTAGGAAAAGCCATCAATTGCCACATGTATTAATTGAAGTTCATCAAATGACACATGGATTCATTATTTTAACATTTTTGGACATAATGTTATTTCTTTTATTTTATTTGTTTAAATTACCAACACAAATTAAAATCATTAAAGATTATTAATTTATAAGACAACTAATATTATTATTATTTTTTTAAAATAACAATAAATGCATGACACATTTTCTTTCATATATGACACATGTTTTTGCATGAAATTCATGTATGCCACATGTTGTAATCAAACTTTTATATAAATGACACATACTTTTTTTTACACAAGGATCTAAGTATATCCATTAAATATCATTTATTTAGCTATTATTTATAATAAAAGAATTTGAAATTTAATTCTAATTTTCGTATATATGATTTGAAGATTGATAAAATATCAATTTTGATCCTTTTAATTTATAACCTTTTATAAAACTTACTCAAAACTTTTACTTTATACCTAAAAATATTAAATTAGACCCAATAGTATATTTAAATACGTAATTAATTAATACTCTAAAATTTATATCGAAATTTTTTAGATACGGACGTGACATTAATGCTATTTATTAAAGTTAAATGAATGTAATTTGAATGGATCCTTACATATTTTTTATCGTTATATAATTTGTTTTCGTTGAGATATTTTGTAAATTAACTTATTATATCTATTAAATATAAATATATTTTTTTTCAGTTATATTGATTTTAATACTATTTATTAAAATTAAATGAATAGAATTTGAATGGATCCTTACATATATGTTGTCATCATATAATTTTTTTCGGTTTGATATTTTGTAAGTTATTTTATTATATCTATTAAATATATATTAGATTAGATATAATATTTATAATTTTCTTTTGTTACTATTTTGATAACTAATCAAAAAGGCCTCTAAAATCTCCTCATCAATTTCTCTCTACTTCTACTGTTATATATAAAATGTAGATATAGAATCCATCACTAAAAATGAGAAAGAAACTTAGAATAGTAATCATAACAAAACATGAATTGAGAATAAAATAACTATTATATATAAAAAAAATTGAATAATTACATTGGGAAACATAACGATTTCCTGTAATTTTTTAATCTTTTGCTTTTCCCGATTTCAGTTGTACATGTCTCTTTTATTTCCATCAGATTTCTTCAATTGGAGATATCAAAGTCTAAATTCTGACAATTCTTGAAGAAAATGCTATTAATACAATTTATCAATGGAAATCGCTCATAAATAAATCTGAATCTCTTAATGAAATCAGAACAAAATTATATGATTAAGAACAAAACTAATACATAATAAAAAATAAAGGTCGATGATGACTTTGATTTTCGATGACCAATAAATATAATGATAGAATATTACCTTGGGAAACATAACGATTTTCCGTAATTTTTTACTCATTTGCTTTTCTCGATTACAGTTGTCCATGCCTCTTTTATTTCCATCAAATTTCTTCAATTGGAGATATTAAAGTCTAAATTCTGACAATTCTTGAAGAAAATGTTGTTAATACAGTTTATCAATGAAAATCGCTCCTAAATAAATCTGAATCTCTTAATGAAATCAGAACAAAAATATAAAAAAAATTATATGATTAAGAACAAAAATAATACATAATAAAAAAACAAAGGTCGATGATGACTTGAATTTTCGGTGGCCAATAAATATAGTGATAGAATATTACCTTGGAAAACGTAACGATTTCCTGTAATTTTTTACTTTTTTGCTTTTCCCGATTTCAGTTGTCCATGCCTTTTTTATTTCCATTAGAATTCTTCAATTTGAGATATCAAAGTCTAAATTCTGACAATTCTTGAAGAAAATGCTATTAATACAGTTTATCAATGGAAATCGCTCCTAAATAAATCTGAATCTCTTAATGAAATTAGAACAAAATAAAAAAAAATATATGATTAAGAACAAAACTAATACATAATAAAAAATAAAGGTCGATGATGACTTTGATTTTTGGTGGCCAATGAATATAATGATAGAATGCTATCTATCATGTTTTATATATAGGTTTATTTGTGACTTTTGGATTTCCTTTATGTTTTTTCATCTTCATGCAAATCTTACTTTATTTGATTACTTAAATGATGGATTATTAATTGAAAATAAATAATGTATTAATATAGTTCCCACTAACTCATTTATTATCTTGTCAACTAAGCTAAAAAGCCTCTAAAACTCTTCTTGCAAATTCTCTCTGTTTCTGTAATTATATATAGAATGATGGACTATTAATTGAAAATAAATAATGTATTAATAAAGTATTATGCTATCTATCATGCTTTATATATAGGTTTATTTGTGACTTTTGGATTTTCTTTATGTTTTTTCATCTTCATGTAACTCTTACTTTATTTGATTACTTAATTGATAGATTATTAATTGAAAATATATTATGTATTAATATAGTTCCCATTAACTCATTTATTCTCTTGTCAACTAAGCTAAAAAGCCTCTAAAACTCAATTTTTTACTTTTTTGCTTTTCCCGATTTCAGTTATTCATGCCTCTTTTATTTCCATTAGAATTCTTCAATTGGAGATATCAAAGTCTAAATTCTGACAATTCTTGAAGAAAATGCTATTAATACAGTTTATCAATGGAAATCGCTCCTAAATAAATCTGAATCTCTTAATGAAATTAGAACAAAATTAAAAAAATATATATATGATTAAGAACAAAACTAATACATAATAAAAAATAAAGGTCGATGATGACTTTGATTTGCGGTGGCCAATGAATATAATGATAGAATGCTATCTATCATGTTTTATATATAGGTTTATTTGTGACTTTTGGATTTCCTTTATGTTTTTTCATCTTCATGCAACTCTTACTTTATTTGATTACTTAATTGATGGACTATTAATTGAAAATAAATAATGTATTAATATAGTATTATGCTATCTATCATGCTTTATATATAGGTTTATTTGTGACTTTTGGATTTTCTTTATGTTTTTTCATCTTCCTGTAACTCTTACTTTATTTGATTACTTAATTGATGGATTATTAATTGAAAATAAATAATGTATTAATACAGTTCCCATTAACTCATTTATTCTCTTGTCAACTAAGCTAAAAAGCCTCTAAAACTCTTCTTGCAAATTCTCTCTGTTTCTGTAATTATATATAGAATGATGGACTATTAATTGAAAATAAATAATGTATTAATATAGTATTATGCTATCTATCATGCTTTATATATAGGTTTATTTGTGACTTTTGGATTTTCTGTATGTTTTTTCATTTTCATGTAACTCTTACTTTATTTGATTACTTAATTGATGGATTATTAATTGAAAATAAATAATGTATTAATATAGTTCCCATTAACTCATTTATTCTCTTGTCAACTAAGCTAAAAAGCCTCTAAAACGCAATTTTTTACTTTTTTGCTTTCCCGATTTTAATTGTCCATGCCTCTTTTATTTCCATTAGAATTTTTCAATTGGAGATATCAAAGTCTAAATTCTGACAATTCTTGAAGAAAATGCTATTAATACAGTTTATCAATGGAAATGGCTCCTAAATAAATCTGAATCTCTTAATGAAATTAGAACAAAATTATAAAAAAAATATATGATTAAGAACAAAACTAATACATAATAAAAAATAAAGGTTGATGATGACTTTGATTTTCGGTGGCCAATGAATATAATGATAGAATGTTATCTATGATGTTTTATATATAGGTTTATTTGTGACTTTTGGATTTCCTTTATGTTTTTTCATCTTCATGCAACTCTTACTTTATTTGATTACTTAATTGAAGGACTATTAATTGAAAATAAATAATTTATTAATATAGTATTATGCTATCTATCATGCTTTATATATAGGTTTATTTGTGACTTTTGGATTTTCTTTATGTTTTTTCATCTTCCTGTAACTCTTACTTTATTTGATTACTTAATTGATGGATTATTAATTGAAAATAAATAATGTATTAATACAGTTCCCATTAACTCATTTATTCTCTTGTCAACTAAGCTAAAAAGCCTCTAAAACTCTTCTTGCAAATTCTCTCTGTTTCTGTAATTATATATAGAATGATGGACTATTAATTGAAAATAAATAATGTATTAATATAGTATTATGCTATCTATCATGCTTTATATATAGGTTTATTTGTGACTTTTGGATTTTCTGTATGTTTTTTCATTTTCATGTAACTCTTACTTTATTTGATTACTTAATTGATGGATTATTAATTGAAAATAAATAATGTATTAATATAGTTCCCATTAACTCATTTATTCTCTTGTCAACTAAGCTAAAAAGCCTCTAAAACGCAATTTTTTACTTTTTTGCTTTCCCGATTTTAATTGTCCATGCCTCTTTTATTTCCATTAGAATTTTTCAATTGGAGATATCAAAGTCTAAATTCTGACAATTCTTGAAGAAAATGCTATTAATACAGTTTATCAATGGAAATGGCTCCTAAATAAATCTGAATCTCTTAATGAAATTAGAACAAAATTATAAAAAAAATATATGATTAAGAACAAAACTAATACATAATAAAAAATAAAGGTTGATGATGACTTTGATTTTCGGTGGCCAATGAATATAATGATAGAATGTTATCTATGATGTTTTATATATAGGTTTATTTGTGACTTTTGGATTTCCTTTATGTTTTTTCATCTTCATGCAACTCTTACTTTATTTGATTACTTAATTGAAGGACTATTAATTGAAAATAAATAATTTATTAATATAGTATTATGCTATCTATCATGCTTTATATATAGGTTTATTTTTGACTTTTGGATTTTCTTTATGTTTTTTCATCTTCCTGTAACTCTTACTTTATTTGATTACTTAATTGATGGATTATTAATTGAAAATAAATAATGTATTAATATAGTTCCCATTAACTCATTTATTCTCTTTTCAACTAAGCTAAAAAGCCTCTAAAACTCAATTTTTTACTTTTTTGCTTTTCCCGATTTCAGTTGTCCATGCCTCTTTTATTTCCATTAGAATTCTTCAATTGGAGATATCAAAGTCTAAATTCTGACAATTCTTGAAGAAAATGCTATTAATACAGTTTATCAATGGAAATCGCTCCTAAATAAATCTGAATCTCTTAATGAAATTAGAACAAAATTAAAAAAAAAATATATGATTAAGAACAAAACTAATACATAATAAAAAATAAAGGTCGATGATGGCTTTGATTTGCGGTGGCCAATGAATATAATGATAGAATGCTATCTATCATGTTTTATATATAGGTTTATTTATGACTTTTGGATTTCCTTTATGTAATACAAGGCAGTGGCAAATGCCACAGCAGAACTCCTGTGGTTCAAATCTCTTCTCTCGGATCTTGGAGTTCCCTTACCCACCCCGGTTCAGCTATGGTGTGATAATGTTGGAGCAATTTATCTCACCTCAAATCCAGTGTTCCATGCCCGTACGAAGCACATTGAGCTAGATTATCCGCTAGCTCCGGCTCGCTTCACAATGCTACGCTCTCGCCTCTTTGTTCGTGCCCGCCATCGGCTTGAGGGGGGGTGTTAGAGATAATGTTCCTATTATCTCTGTAAATAGATTCTTATCTAGTTAGAGTTTCAATTTGTCTATAACCCTAGCTAGGTAGAGTTCCAATACGATTATACTTGTGTATTGTATTCCTATACAAACTACTATTGGCTCACTATAAATACAAGGCCTCTGAGCCATAATCACCAAGGTGATTCAAACCATTAATTGTGTTATTACTTATCTCTCTCTATCTCCATAATCCTCTCTATATCAAACTATTCATTCAACATTTGTAATGTTGTTTATAAATGTTTTAATAACATAATACATATTATAGACTGTTTTTAATGTACAACTTGTATGTAAACTTAAATACTGATATTTTTGATAATTTTATAACTGTGTTAGTATCGTAATAGATATGTCAGACATGGATCCATTTGTTTTACCTACTGTTTGCTGTTTGCTGTTACGGTTTGTTGTTTGCTGTTACGGTTTGTTGTTGCTGTAACGGTTTGCTGTTGTAAAAAGCTGCTTTTTCAAAAAGCGCTTTTCCAAAAGGCAGAGATCATCTGCTTTTATAAAAGGCTGCTTTTCGGGTGTAAAAGGCAAACATGAGATCAATAACGAAACACATAATACTGCTTTTTAGATGTAAACGACAAATAAAAGGTCACTAACCAAACACCTAGAACTCTCATTTTGAAGTGAAAAAGAAAAAATGAGTATGAAAGTGAGCAACCAAACACCCCCATAATCAATGTTTGAAAGATCCATTGTGATAATTGCATAACGAGTCAAATAACAGTGGACCAAAATGTTTAAATCTTCTTTCAATTTGGTGAGATAAAGTTGATATTATTTAGAAACATTAGGTGTAAAACTGCACAATTTTATACGTTAAAAAATATATATGCACTTCTTTAAAAAGGAGTGAGACATATTTGGACCTTATCCATTTATCTTGGCAGTCAAGATTAATTTCCATTCTAACATCATATATAATTAAATATTTATCATTCGAAATTTGAACTAATTGCAGATTTTAGTATTTTAGACGTTTTTTGTGTGATTAACTTTATATATATCGGGAGCAGAACCGTGTTGCAGATCACTTGGCGGCGGCAGGCCATGAGGGGGTGTTAGGTGTTTCTACCCTTACCGTTCCCCCTATCGCTCTTTCTCCTCTTCTTTTAGAGGATAGGATTGGGGTTAGCTTTCCTAGGCTAATCCCGGTGTAGTTGCTTGTTTTTCTTTGCTTTCCTTTCCTTTTCTACCAAAAAAAAAACTTTATATATATCAATTATTAGCATTTTAACATTTTTTTTTATATAATCGTGTTAGTAACACACTAAATATTTTAAGCATAATTGATATTTGAAAGGTTCATGTATAAATTACATAACAATCAAACTAACATTTTTAAATTTTTTTAGTAATGTGGAGCTAAATTGATCTTGATAATTTATTTCTATCATTTTATAAGTTAGGATGAAATTTAGCTCTTATGTCTAAAATAAGTCTATTTGCTTTTATCTTGATTTATTAGGTTCATTTGAATTTGAATTTATATTTGGTATATTAAGATAAATTTTAAAATGATTTATGTAGAAAAAAAGTAGCTCTAACTTTTATCATGTCTATCTTGTTTTTGTTTTTGCCACGATAGTTTTCGTTATAACACTTTTTCTCATAATACATTCTCTAGAAATGCTAAGTGATGGCTGTTTTTTTGATTAAAGTCCTATTTGATCTTTTGTTATCCAAAATTTTATTATTTACTGTATACGGTATCATTTGATAACATTCGTCCATTAAAAAATTCACATGAGTGATATTTGATCCATTTAGATGAAAAATTATCCAAGTATTAAATTTTCAGTATGACACAATTTTAAACACGTTACATATATATGTATCAATTATTTTTATTTTTTCTCTAAATGGATGAATAATGAATTTTTACTTTTTTATTTATTTATCCACCGATAAAGTTTAGGAAAAAATATAAAAATAATCCGTGTGCTTACACTTGTTTTCGATCGGCACCCTTGTGGTTTAAAAGTTTACAAAATGGTACATTGAGATTCATTCTGTTAGCAAACATATACCAAATTAACTAACGTTGTTAAAAGTAAAAGGAAAAAGAGTTAATTTGGTCCTTAGATTTATTTATTTTATAAATTAACCCTCTTATTATCTAGTTATCACAAACAAACCCCAAAATAAAAAATAAAAATAAAAAACACCACCTTCTACATCTCTTTTTAATTTCTTAAAATGAGGTAGAAAATCAACTTGGCAAGAAAGTAAAAGCGCTCCGGTCTGATAGAGGGGGCGAATACTTGAGCCAAGAGTTTGTCTCATTCTTGACAAAGTGTGGGATTGTTTCCCAACTCACTCCTCCTGGTACACCCTAATGGAATGGAGTGTCAAAAAGGAGGAATAGGACCCTGCTCGACATGGTTCGCTCAATGATGAGTCAAGCTTCTCTCCCTATCTCCTTTTGGGGATTTCCTTTGGAAACTGCTGCTCATATAATTAACAATACACCATATGAATTATGGACGGGCCGAAAGCCCAACATTTCCTTCATAAAGATTTGGGGCTGTGATGCACATGTTAAGAAATTGATAAGTGGCAAACTAGAGTCCAGATTTGTTAAATGTCAGTTCGTGGGTTACCCTAAGGAAACTAAGGGTTATTACTTCTACAACCCAGCCGAAAATAAAACATTCGTGGCTAGGTTTGCAGTCTTTTTGGAAAAGGAATTCCTTTCCAAAGTAGACAGTGGGAGAAATATTGATCTCGCTGAGATTCAAGACTAACTGACTCCTACAGCAGAGGCTGAGGATGCTCAAGTAACTGATTTAGGTCCTCAAGAAATTGAGGAGGCTGAATTAGTTACACAAGAACCTATAAGGTTTGATAGGACATGTCATCACCCGAAAGGTACGGCTTTGTCGTGACTGATGATCGGGATTTTATGGTCGTTGACCAGGAGGAACCCAAGACTTATCACGAGCCTATTGAAATCCCGCATTCAGATCAATGGCATAAAGCCATAGAGGCTGAGATGCAGTCTATACATGATAACCAAATGTAGAACTTGGTGGATCCACCTTTGGGTGTTAAAATGAAAGGCTGTAGGTGGTTTTCTCAAGTAGATTCATACAGAATTCTGATGAACCGTGTGTATATGAAATTCAGTGGGAGCATATCCAGTTTCCTAATATTGTATGTCGATGACATACTGCTCATTGGAGGCAATATATTAACACTGCAAGGATCAAGTAGTGGTTGAGTAAATGCTTCACAATGAAAGACTTAGGAGAAGCCGATTAAGATCTACAAGGTTAGATCCAACCGACTTCTAGGCTTGAGTCAGACATCGTACATAGACAAGAATCCATCATGTACTCTATGTTATGTATAAAGCCAGATGTTGCGTTACTACAACAAATCATCACTTGCGCCACGAAATATGCCACATGAATTCAAAATTCGTGGCATATTTCCATTTAGCCATGTGAAAATTAGATTCCACTAAAAACTTATAATCATATGATTTTTTTATGTCACGGGTAATTTGGTTTTCGTGGCAAACATATAGTTATGTCACGAATTTTGCCACAATAGAATCTTTTCCGTGGCTAAATCTAGGTATGCCACACAAAAAAAATTATTCATGGTACAAGTGTAAATAATATTTTTTTAACATTAATGAGTAAATAAAAAAAAACCTTATAGAAAAAGATTTACTAAAATTTTCTAATCAATTGTTTTCCTCCAAATATTTCGTTTCCCAAACAAAAAGAAAAAAGCTTTAGTGGAGAAGACCATTGTCCTCCCCATTGACGATTATACCGAGCCTGAAGAGGTCCTATGCAACTAGGATTCTATTCTTTTGCAGTTTAATCTTTCCTGGTATGATATGAGCTCTCTCTATTATCAAATCAAGGACATTCTAAGCATGGATTTGGGTTTACTTTTTAGGTTTACATTCTATTCTACAATTTTATCTCATTTTGGTTCGATGTCTTGCTCTGATTTTAGCTTTGGTAAAATAAGCTCAAATGGGATTATCAGACTACAAAAATTACTGAATTCAAGGTACGATTCATTGATTATACTGTCGTATAGTCGATTTTTATGGCTTTTGCTTCAAAATCTTATTCAATTCCGCCAAAAGAAATGCCTCCCTGGTTTTGTATATATCAATTTTACTTTTTATTGTGTAATTTTAGATGTCTTGCTCTCCTTTTAGAAGCGAGAAGAGAAATTTCTCTCTATTTGTATATGAAATAGGGTTATGATTTCTCTCATATTTCTTTTAATCTACAAGTTATAGGCTCTTGCTTTTACACTCTCCACAGAACTCTCATCCTTCCAAAAAAAAATCTACAAGTTATAGGCTCCTGCTTTTACACTCTCCACACAACTCTCATCCTTCCATGTATCTTTTTGGTAAGTGTTTGCTCCATTTTTTAGGGTTTCTTTTGATTTTTTTATATTTATTATAAAGCTTTGTTCCACTCCATGTTCATAGTTTGAGATAAATAGAATCTATTGTTGTTAAAACGAGATTTATCAAATTAAGGATTATTTCTGATCCAATCTATTGTTTTTGTGCTATAAAAGATGAAACATCATTTGTTTTTGGGATAAGGTGTGGTTTTTTGGAAGTATCAATTAAGGCTACAAAATAGCACCAATATAGGCTTAACGTTTAAAAAAGTATCAATTTAGGCATCGGGAACGAATTGAGCACGTCATTCTTATTACTCCATTAAGTTCTGACTTCTCCCTCCACGTACAATTGACAGAACTCAACGGAGTAATATCAATTACATGTCTCGTTCTGTTATCGAAGCCTAAATTAGTACATTTTTTAAACGTTAAGCCTATATTGGTGCTATACATTAAGCCTAAATTGGTACTTTCCCCAAAACCATATACCTATTTTAATACCTTATCCGCTTGTTTTTCTCTTGTTCCTTTACTAATCAGGTGTGGATTGTGATTTCTAGGAAGTGTCATATGCCTTTGGCTCAATTCTCCTGGTCACATTGTGTGTCATGGCTGTGATGGAAAGCTTTAGGAAACACAACTCTTGCTCAAATACATTGTTTTAGAACTGCTGTCACTATTTAAGTTGTTTGGAAGTCTATAAATTTGCTTTGTTTACAGCAAAAAGTGACTCGGTCCATGTGATGATTAAAGAGATTGTTAATATTATTAAGGCTAGGCTCCATACTAATAGAAATGGTGATTTGTCAATTTGGGGGACTCATCTTGATGATTTTGTTGTGTTTTGTTTAGGGATTTGGTGACAAGTTTGCCGAGTTTTTTTTTTTATTTTAGTGGGTTCTGTTATATAGTTTGTTGTGTTCTGTCTTTCCAGACCATGGTTTTTTATATGTTTAGTTCTGATTTATAAAATGATTGCTTAGTGTTAAAAGAATAGAATCAATTGAAGTGGACACATTGGCATAAATTTATATGCTTAGGGCTTGGTGTTTGATTAGCGTTTTACATGGTGCTTGTCTGGTGAGTTGCTGCTTTTTTATCAATTCCAATTTCAGGGCATTTATTGTTTTGCATGGCTGTTTTTTATGTTTGCTATTTGGTTGTAATTGGTTGCATTCATTCATAGATATTCCATAAGGTTTGCATTTTCTTATTTTATTAAATTTAAGGGTAATGATATATACCACCCTTAGGGCTGTACATTAGTATTTAATAGGATAGTATATTTATGTGTATTTATAATATTTGTATATATTGTTGTATTGAACTTTTGAATAAATTAAATACAATTGTATATTTCCAATATTTATATTAATAGGTTTTGTTGTATTTAAAATTTCAATGTAATAATAAATGTAAATAATACACTAATAAATATAAATATACTATCCTATTAAATGCTAATATACAACCCTAAGAGCTGTATATATCATTACCCTAAATTTAAACACTTTAATAATAGGGACAAAATTAGATATTATTCCCAATATAAAAGTATAATTTGTTACTCTCTTTTGAGAAAAGAAAGCATGAAGCCATAAATACTTAAACTTTTATTAAATTGTTGACTTTCATACCATTTAAAGCTCTTGGTGGATGTGCCCATTTTCATAAAAGCAATTATGGGGAACACAAATGTGTCGTAACAGCCTTGCAGGATTCATGTACGAGTATAAATTAGGGTAAATAATTATAAAGTCATTATGTTTTTACTTAACCTACTAATAGATCCATCATGTTATCATAATGTTTTTAAGTTTTACCTTAATTAACTCTTCAGTCCATTTATTTATTTTTATATATAAAAGTACAAAATTACCCATAATTATACAAATAAAATAACTTATCTTCTAGTTTTTAAATTTAATCAAAATAGTTTTAATGAAGTTTGTATAGTATATGTACACCAAAATTCTTATACTTGTATATATTAGTTATAAAAAGATTATATTTCTTATTCTCCATGAAAAAATCGCTTTTGTAATTTTATCTAGTTTTACTCCTATTTTCATAATTTTTACAATATTTATCATTTCATATTTGTAATGAACAAGTTATACACTATTAAATTAAAATTTATAATATATGAAAATTAATAAAACAACTAACTTTTTTTTTTGGTAAGAAGGGAAGAAAAAAAACAAACAAACAACTAACTAATATTGGAAAGATTATTATTATAAAGAAAAAAAATATTATAAAGAAAAAAAACATAAAATAGGAAATGGATATTCTATTACTAAAATATATAGGAAATGGATATTCTTAGATCTGTTCTCATTATTTATCATTAAAAGTAAATTTGCTTATTTGGCCATACAAATCATTAATTTTTGTATTATTATTTTTCTATAACATTTATCTCATTTGGTATAACTATAGATGACATTTAATTTATTTTAGTTTGGACGAAAATTTATCCAATTTCATAAAAAAAAAATTTGCATATCACAATTGCTTTGACATGTATACATCACAATTGTTTTAATTATTTTTTTCCATATAGATTTTATATGGGAATAAATGAGAAAAAAATTATAATTTGATACTGTTAAAAATTGTTAGTGATATTTTCGAAATATGCTAATTTCAACCTTGTCACGTGTGGTTAGGGTGCGGGCGTGCCAGAGAAATTATTTCTCAATTATTAAAGACGGTTAAGTTTGTGAAATTATGCGCCGAAAACATGAATTCTAATCGAAACGATTGTCGAGGGACGCAAGGATTGAAAAAGTCCCTCTTGGGTCTCTAGCGCCGTTATAAAAACTTTGCTAGATTAATTATTTTGATTAAGCTAACCGTATAAATTGAAGACGGGTAAAATAAAGAAATTAAAAGTGCGAAGTTGACACGAGATTTGGTGAAAAAATTGGTATTTTATTGATTTGATCAATGTTTGAATACATATGTTCAAAAAGCATGAAATTGAAAATGAATTACAATTGAAAATTTTCTATACTAAACATATAGACAATCAATTGAATTAGGAAAAAACAAATCAATACAAGGAATTGAAATACAATTAAAATAAAATTGAAATTCAACGACAAACTCGGAGCCACAATAGCTATCTCGGCTGGACGTTGAACTTTGATGTCGGCTTGAAGTTCTCGGAGCACTGCGGTCAGTTGGCCCCGTATGGAATATGATCTTGACAATGTCAAAACGTGTGGTAGGCAAATGGGACAGATTTAACCTTTGACTTCGGTGGGCTCGATTGAATGCTTACGAATGCGGAATTGGACGAGTAAATAGGCTAAATTTAACTTCGGGAGGTCAGGAACAAACTTATATAAGGAATCTAAGGCTAAAACAGACTCTAAATGGATGAAATTGAGTTTTGATAACAACTGGACGAATCTAGAAAATTCTGGGAACAGACTAGCTAAAAGAATTTGGTCTGTAAAGATTGGCTTGTAACTATAGTTTCTCAGCACGGAATTGGGAAAATAAATATACTAGATTGAAATTCAAGACGTCAGGAACAACTTTGTTGAAGGGATCGAAAGCAAAAAATGAATTTAAATTGACGAAATTGGGCTTTAAAAATACTTGGATGAATCTGGAAAATTAATTTGAAAACAGAATTCTAACTAAGAATTGAGCAAATTAAAGGCTTGGGAATGCTAAACTGAATTGCAAAAAGGGTAAATTTCAAAAAAAAACCCCTGTGGTTTCACTTTTTTACCAAAAAAGGACCGTGGTTTTTTTCGTTTCAAATACAGGACTGTGGTTTATTCCGTTACACTATTTACGGATTTGGTGTAGATGCCGTTAATTTGCTGACGTGGCTGAAGGGCAATTATGGGTTTTTAAAAAAATTGGGATAAATTTTTTCAAAAAAAACCCTGTGGTTTCACTTTTTTGCAGAAAAAGGATTGTGGTTTTTTTTCTTTTCAAATACTGGACTGTGATTTATTCCATTACACTATTTACGGATTTAGTGAAGATGTCGTTTATTTGCAGACGTGGCTGAAGGGCAAATATGAGTTTTTAAAAAAAATGACTATAAAAGGCCTTGAACAACCATGTGAGATTGCGCTCATGTGAGATTTTATAGTCAATATTGTAGCCACAAAATAGTTATAAAAAATTCATCGGTAAATATTGTAGACCCAAAATAGTTATAAAAAATTTATTGATCAATTTTTAAAAAAATCCATATTTACTCTTCAGCCACATTAGCAAATAAACGACATCTTCACCAAATCCGTAAATAGTTAAAGAATAAATCACAGTCCTGTATTTGAAAAGAAAAAAAACCATAGTCCTTTTTCTGCAAAAAATTGAAACCATAGGGTTTTTTTTTAAATTTACCCTAATTTTTTTAAAAACCCATAATTGCCCTTCAGCCACGTCAGCAAATTAACGGCATCTTCACCAAATCCGTAAATAGTGTAACGGAATAAACCAAAGTCCTGTATTTGAAACGAAAAAAACCACAGTCCTTTTTTGGCAAAAAAGTGAAACCACAGGGGTTTTTTTTGAAATTTACCCTTGAAAAAACTTGGAAAGAGGCTATTGGAACTTGGATTAAAGCTAAAGGCAAGCTAAAAAGCTAGAAAAAGGAAATAAGAACTAAGAACTTGAAGAACAAAAAACAAAAAACTAAGAATTAAGCATTGAAGCTTTGAGAGGGGGTTTGTGTTGTGTTGAGTGTGATTTTTATGAGAGTGAGATGGTCTATTTATAGTTTTTTTGGAAGGGCAATTAGTGTTATTTTTCACCCCACTTCCCTTATATTTCTCTCAGAATTTCACCACAAATGACACCTCATCAACCAATTAAACTTTCATCAACCAATTCATAACTTCCTTCAAACTCTTCCAACTTCCACCAACTAACATGCCACATCACTTAGCTAAATTAAGGTTAGGGAGAGATTTAAGGGTGGTCATAGGTGTGAGGAAGGGTTAGGTTTCGTGGGTCACCTTTAGGTGCGGTTCGGTGCGCATCGGGAAAATCGAATGAGACGAACGAAGCCCTGGAAATTAATTCCAGGGGTAGGTCTCACCGAGACCTAACAAACTTTTTATTTATTTATTTATTATTATTTTTTGTTTTCCTTTTATTTTCTTATATAATTTTATTTTAATAAACTTACATTAAAATTAACTATATACTTTATTTACATATTTTTACATACATAAATAAAATTTATTTATTGGGCCAACAATTGCCCCCCTCTTTTGTGTATAAATTGACTAGTATTGAAAATTTGTACACAAAAGAATGTATTTAGGATTTTTAAATCAATTTTTTTTATATGTATATATATTTTTTCTTTTGCTAATTTTTTTTTCGTAAACCAATTCTACCAATCTCCTAGAGGCTTCCACTTCTGAGACCATCATGTTGCTCTTTTTGATACATTTTCTTTGCTAGTTGTTGTGCATTCAGTTTTAATATAGCGGCTGAAGCCACCGCTTCTTTTTCCAATATTGTCTTAATCATGGAATCTCTTCGATTATTGGTTCATTGTAGAACGGCCTTCGATGAGGCACGATTGTCGTTGGCTTTAAGATATTCTTAGTCACTTCGCCATATGATTGCTTTTTAAAGTTGGATCCGACTCGGATTGGGCCGATAGATTCTTCATAAAGCCTGGCTTCGACTATGTCTGAGTAGGTTTTGAATGGTTTCTCGTTCGTTCGGATAACTTCCACGTCGTCTTCTTTTCAAAATAGAAGGAGTTGGTGCAAATATGATGGGATGCATGAGTTGGAGTGAATCCAATCTCTTCCTAAAAGTGCTTGGTAGCTTGCAGTTGAATTTACTACGAAGAAAGCAGCCATGGCGGTGTGAGAGCCAATGGTGAGCTCCAAAGGTAGGACACCGTATGTCTTCGTGATTTCTCCCGTGAAGGCTGAAACCGACACCTCTGATGAGATTATGTCTTCCTCCGATTTGCTTAGGGCTAAGACCATCTTCATTGGCATGATGTTAACAGCTGATCCATTGTCGATGAACACTCTAGAGATCGGTTTGCCATCTACAAAAGCCTTAATGTATAAAGGTTTAATGTGGCGAGTCATCCTTGGAGTGGGCTTGTCAAAGTAAACCCTCCTCATGTCATCTTCGACGGACGCCTTCGGTGTTGGATCTTCTCGCTCTTTGTGCTCAAGCTTAGGGGCTTCCTTCTTAGTGCATTCACCTCTAAAATTTGAAGGTAAGATCAAAGAGGTGGCCGCACAATCTGTCTATATGATGAAATCCCCCACACGGATTTGGATGCTCTTTTCTTGGTTTTTGCTTTTTTCTTTTGCGTCATTAGATGTCACACCCGACCCTAAATGACATCGGGCATGAAAGGAAAATAGGATAACGAACTTCTAACAGTCTGAAAGTCGAACCTATTATCAAATAGATAAAAATTTATTTGGACTACCTAAAGTTTTATTAATTATTTAGCTTGGACTCGATAATTCTATCAAGCTTCCTACGTATCCCGGATGTCTTTTAGTCTTTAAACCGGGAATCAAAGCCACGTAGTTCTACCTATTTTAGGTAGTTTCAATAGGTAGTTCTCTTAACTTATTAACTCGTTTTAACTTGTTGACACATTGAATGACACGCTAATACTTTAATTGGATATTTCAATTTGTTATAATCTTTATATATATATATATATATATATATATATATATATATATATATATATATATATATATATATATATATATATATATATATATATATATCATTTTATCAAAACGAAACAAATCGAATAACATTTTATCAAAATGAATCAAATCGAACAACGTTTTATGAAAACGAATCAAATCGAATAAACCGCCTTATCAAACCAATTCGTAATCAAAGAAACATTTTATCAAACAAACTCGTAATCAAATAAATTGCTTTAACAAACCAACTCATAATCAATCAAACGTAAAACATTATAATTCAAATCATCAAGCATTTCCAAAACGTAATATAAAATTTGTGTGTGTGTTCATCCTCGAATTCCACCCGTGTAGCTTATCATAACATCAATCATATCAATAATCAAGATATCTCATTCATATCTCGCCTTGCGTAACGTTAGGACTACCAGCCGTGCACTCTGGCCATACCGCCCTTAGGTATGGTCTTACAACTTGCAACTCCTACCCCGAGCAATCCTAGATGGACAAAACCATTTTTTATCTATCGTTCAAAATATTAAAACATCAAAAATCATATCTGGATTTCGATCCAAATCACATAAATATCAACAACAACCAAATCAGCTTTCTCAATCCAAAAATAGTTCGGATAAGATTGTCAAATTCATTTTCTAATTTTGAAAATATCACAATCATAAATAATTATTCTACAATCAAAATCAAAAGTATATAAACAATATATTTCAAAAAATTTAATCAAAAGTATTCAAAATAACTCAAATATTATATAAATAATTTAAACTAAACATTTTCATCAAACCATTTATATTAGACCATTTATGTTTGTTACCGAAATTGTAACGCGTAACGCTAACTTAGTATCATTATTTTCGACCGAATATACCGTTAGAGTCATTCTGTTGTCATAAGTCTATCGTACTAATTTTTATCTTCGAATTCTCTAAATCTATAAATATTCGAATTTTGACCATTTAAACTGACATCGTTAATTCCGACCGAATGTTCAGTTAGACTCGTTATATTAGGATAAATTACTTGGACTAATTTTATATTCAAATTTTATATTCGACTCTTCTGGGTAAATATCAGTATTAGTCCTTCTATTTCAACGTATTTTAATTCTAGCTATTAAAGTTGCTTAAAATATTTTATTGATAGAATTTCAAATTATCAAAATATTCTTATTGGATTAATTTCAGCTATCACCAGAATAGTATTGTGCAACTCAAACCCGTATAGTTATTTTAGACTGACGTAGTTAATTTGAACTGATTATACCTCTAAACTCGTAACACTGCTAAGAGTTCATTAATACTGAATTTCACGTTATTAAATCTAAAGGACAACTAGTCTAAAGTTTATATTTTTATTAGTAATTGATATACGCTAACTCATTAATCGTAAATTTATTAAAATTTGATGAAACTATCGAAACTAGTCTTACTCAAAATCATACTTATAATATTTAAAATAATTTAGATATAAAATTTCGTTACCGAAATGTTGTCGTTGGTCACCGAAAATTCATCGTAACGAAAATGTTGTCGTTGATCCGTTGAGAACTATTGGTTCATATCTAGATATGTATATGTATACCTCTCACTCCATACCTCCCTTACCCTCACTTATTTGTATTGAAGTGATAATTAAAGGTAAAAATTTCATATCCCAAAAGTGTCATTTATATGGATAAAATTAATGACCATGTGACAAGCTTTGTAATTCACCAAAAATATGCTAATGTGTCATTATTTTGTTAAGTTTGATATAATAATCTTACAAGTGTCCCTCAACTCATCAAAACTTGCCATTACATGAGTGATGTGGATCATTTCTAATTTACCAACAAGACATTAGCATTCGTGAATGCCTTTCCATATATATATTTAATTAAAATATTATGAAATGATATACAATTTAGCTTTAAGTTGATACCCAAAACATTTAAGGTGGTTCAGAATGTGTTTAGAAACATAAAATACTAAACATTGAATTTTATAGGTATTTATTTTATTGCTTATTAGATTTAACATGTATAAATACTTCAATTTAAATCTCGAAAATATCGTTATAATTCCCAATTCTTCAAAATATCGTTATAATCTATTTTGAAAAAAATAAGAATTAGAAATTTTAGACACGGACGTGACATTAGATTTAACGCTGGATGATTCCCTTTGACTATTTATTTTTTCCGCCTCTCTTTTTCTTAATTTTCTTTTCGCATTTTTTGAGAGAGGTCTTGGGAACTTCTTATGGTTGATTACCTGCCATTGGTCGATGGGTGATGTCTTTGGAGGCTTAACAAAACGTGGTCGTCGTTGTTGCGTATCCTTCTTCTTTGAGCCCTTCGAACTCTCCTTTGACTTAAATGTTGATGATATCGCCTTTGGTACCCAAACTCACCGAGTCCTTAGGTTGGAAAACTCTTTTCCCTTGCCCCCGACACTAGTGAGCTGGAATTGATCAAGTTGGCTACCGGGAATGGATCATCATCGATCAACATGCTTTCCTTCTTTTCCGGGACTTGGAGTATCCCGCGGTTTATCCTATCCTGCACGACATTTCTAAAACTAAAACAAGTTTGAGTATTATGGCTCCAGTTGTCGTGATACTTGCAATAGTCTCATCCGTGTATTTCCTCTTTAGATGGAACCACATGTCTAGGTGGTAGCGTGATGAACTTTTCCTTCAACAAATAATCGAAGATTTCTTCCGACTTTGAGACGTCGAAAGTGTACTGAGTGGTTGGACTCCTTTTGACTACGTCTGGTGTCTTAGGGTTCTTTAACAAAATGGGGCACATCCGAGATCCGGTGCTTGCTAAATCGGCAATAGCTACCTCATGTGTTTGCATATTTCCTTGATAGCTCCCCATAGTGCTCCACTTTCGCCAATGATCCTCCTTCATCAACTCTTCGTACTTAGATACTTTGGCTACCAACTCATAATAATCATGGAAGTCGATTCCCTGAAATTTCTTTCGGTTTTCGAATTCTAGTCCACGTTGAGCAGTCTTTACGAATTTGACCTCGGGGATATTGATTCGACATCGATGTCGCATCTTTTTGAATCGGTTGATAAAATTTTCAACCGGTTCCCCATGTCGCTGCGTCATTCAGGATAGCTCTACAACACAAACCTCAAGCTCCGTTCGATAGAATTGGTTATGGAAAAGCCTTTCCATTTGTTCCCATCCATGAATGGACCCTGCTGGCAAAGTGGTGTACCAAGCGTAAGCGCAACATGTCGAAGTTCATATCCATGCTCAAACCACTGCATGAAAAGGTGAAGCGTGCCACATGCTCTACAGTGGATTGCCCTTCTTCTCTTGGAAACAAAGTGAAATCAGGGACTCTAAAATTATGAGGTAAAGGATATAGTTGATCATACTGCCGTGGATACGTTTTTGGAACTCGGGTCGGTACACCTCCCTCACGGCTGATCTATAAATTTCTTGGACGACGTTTTTTATGCGTTGGGCTTCTCCTAAGTTGTTGGTGGGCTCCACACGTGTGTGCATCGTCTGTTGTGGGTGAAAGCTGGTTCCTCTGCTATTGCCCCCCATATTACGAGTATAGCTTTCCTCATAATATTCAGCATGGTTACTAGGCCCGATATGAGACCTAAAATGTTGTTGAGGTGGTGGGACTTGAACGGGTTCTGGGCTGATCCTATCGCCGCGCTCATTGAACATGAGATTCTCTTCTCGAGCTGGTGGCGACACATACCTTTCACCGGCACCTAAGATCGGTGTTCCCTTTCCATTGTCTGCCGATCCTTGGGATGTTGACTTTTATGAGAAAAGCTCGGCACATTTTTCTGGGATTTTACCAATCTCTCCGGTTAAATCGACAATCCTCTCCTCAAGTGCTGGAGCTTTGATGGAATTGGCTACCGCCTCATTGTTAGCTTTAAGTATGGATTCGTTGCTAGCTTTGATCGAATTGCACATAGACTCATGACTATTCTTCATGGTTTGTAGGAACCCATTTAGGAATTGGTTCATCTGTTTCTCCTTGCTCGCAAGGATCGCGGTCATGTCGGGCAAGAGTGATGCTTGAGGTGATTGCTGGTTCGCATCTTTGAAATTGCTCACCGTCTCGGCTATGAAGCCTTCGGGTACTCCGAATTCATTGTTATGATCTCGGTTCTGATTTTGACTCTCTTCGGAGTCCGATGGAGTTGGATCTTTCCCGGTGTTCTTCCTAGGAGGCATCCTCCGTGAGTATTAATCAGTGAAAATGATGAAACTAAGTTAGTAATCTAGTTTGAACAAGAAAAAACAAGAAAATAAATGAATACTTATTAATGGAATAAAAAGCAAAGCATGAACAACAAGTTATTTAAAAACTGAGTGTGAAAAATTTGGATGTGTTAAAAAAAATATTGAAATTTTTGGCAAAGCTTAAATAAAAGGTCCCACTGGGCGTGCCAAAAAATTGTTAGTGATAGCTAATAAATTTTGGTAAAGTGAAGTGGGGCGAAAAAAATGAGTCATGTTATAGGAAAAAGGGTATTGAAATTTTTGGCAAAGCTTAAATAAAAGGTCCCACTGGACGTGCCAAAAATTGTTAGCGATATTTTCGAAATATGCTAATTTCAACCTTGTCACGTGTGGTTAGGGTGCAGGCGTGCCAGAGAAATTATTTCTCAATTATTGAAGACGGTTAAGTTTAAGAAATTATGCGTCGAAAACATGAATTCTAATCGAAGCGATTGGCGAGGGACGCAAGGATTGAAAAAGTCCCTCTTGGGTCTCTAGCACCGTTATAAAAACCTTGCTAGATTAATTATTTTGATTAAGCTAAGCGTATAAATTGAAGACGGGTAAAATAAAGAAATTAAAAGTGCGAAATCGACACGGGATTTGGTGAAAAAATTGGTATTTTATTGATTTGATCAAGGTTTGAATACATATGTTCAAAAAGCATGAAATTGAAAATGAATTATAATTGAAAATTTTCTATACTAAACATATAGACAATCAATTGAATTGGGAAAAAAAAATCAATACAAGGAATTGAAATGCAATTAAAATAAAATTGAAATTCAACGACAAACTCGGAGCCACAATAGCTATCTCGGCTGGACGTTGAACTTTGATGTTGGCTTGAAGTTCTCGGAGCACTGCGGTCGGCTGGGCCCGTATGGTATACGATCTTGGCAATGTCAAAACGTGTGGTAGGCAAATGGGGCAGATTTAACCTTTGACTTCGGTGGGCTTGATTGAGTGCTTAAGAATGCGGAATTGGACGAGTAAATAGGCTAAATTTAACTTCGGGAGGTCAGGAACAAACTTCTATAAGGAATCGAAGGCTAAAACGGACTCTAAATGGACGAAATTGAGTTTTGAAAACAACTGGACGAATCTGGAAAAATTCTGGGAACAGACTAGCTAAAAGAATTTGGGCTGTAAAGATTGGCTTGTAACTATAGTTTCTGAGCACGGAATTGGGAACATAAATATACTAGATTGAAATCAAGACGTCAGGAACAACTTTGTTGAAGGGATCGAAAGCAAAAAATTAATTTAAATGGACGAAATTGGGCTTTGAAAATACTTGGACGAATCTGGAAAATTAATTTGAAAACAGAATTCTAACTAAGAATTGAGCAAATTAAAGGCTTGAGAATGCTAAACTGAATTGAAAAAACTTGGAAAGAGACTATTGGAACTTGGATTAAAGCTAAAGGTAAGCTAAAAAGCTAGAAAAAGGAAATAAGAACTAAGAACTTGAAGAACAAAGAACAAAAAAACTAAGAATTAAGCATTGAAGTTTTGAGAGGGGGGTTTGTGTTGTGTTGAGTGTGATTTTTATGAGAGTGAGAGGGTCTATTTATAGTTTTTTAGAAGGGCAATTATTTTCATTTTTTCACCCCACTTCCCTTCTATTTCTCTCAGAATTTCATCACAAAATGACACCTCATCAACCAATTAAACTTCCATCAACCAATTCCTAACTTCCCTCAACCTCTTCCAACTTCCACCAACTAACATGCCACATCACTTAGCTAAATTAAGGTTAGGGAGAGATTTAAGGGTGGTCATAGGTGTGAGGAAGGTTAGGTTTTGTGGGTCAGCTTAGGTGCGGTTCGGTGCGTGTCAGAAAAATCGGATGAGACGACCGAAGCCCTGGAAATTAATTCCAGGGGTAGGTCTCACCGAGACCTACCAAACTTTATTTTTTTATGTGTGTTTTTATTATTTTTTTGTTTTCCTTTTATTTTCTTATATAATTTTATTTTAATAAACTTACATTAAAATTAACTATATACTCTATTTACATATTTTTACATATATATTTACATACATAAATAAAATTTATTTATTGGGCCAACAGATACGTATAAATGTCAAGTGTTAAACATTGTGTACTGCTGAAAATTTAATAAATTGGATAATTTTTCGTCTAAATGGATCAAAAGTCACTCATGAAAATACCTAATGGGAAAAATGTTACCAAATGATACCACATGGATCAAATGAAAAAGTTTTAGATACCACATCAACTAAATAGGGCTTTAATAAAAAAAATAACACTATCACATGACAATCCTAGAGAATCTATTGTGAGAGAAAGTACTATGACTCACTATGCCATTTTCCCTTTCACATGACACAAGATACATGACAGACATTTGTTTTCGTGTCGTTTGAATATTTTTCGTGACAGTATTTTAATTGTATGTCATCTGAAAGCGAAATAAAAAATGCGCTCGATTCTCATATGACATTGCGATTACATAATCCTTTCATCCATAAAAAAACACACGTTTTCGTTAAATTTCACTTACTCAACAGATGACACTTCTAATAAATGAATGTCATTGTTTGCCGAAAACAAAAAAACGGCAAATGAAATTTCACTTACACGGCCAATCCCCAAATTTTAGGCGCTCTTGTTTGACTGAAATTTCTGCTGATATATAAACCCTCTCTCTAATCCCAACCCCTAGTTTAGATTACGCAAGAGCTTCATCCCTCTCTATCTCCATGGCTGATTTGAACATGCAATCACTGGGTGAGCTATAAACACGGTACTGTAAGTATCTATTAATTTTCATTGTTCCTTACTCTCTCTTTTCCTCATCCCATTTACTTTTGTGTATGTCGATTTCAGCAGCTGGAATAAGGATCTATTGATTTTCAGAGCTATGATTTAAAGGGTTAGATCTCTCGCTTAGATACTGATTTTATTGTATTCATTGTTAGATTCACCGCTGAAATTCTTGGGTCATTATTTTTTTAACCTAGGGCAATACAGTGCCGGTTGCTGAAGATGTTCTGATTTCTTTTTATTTGAACATAATATTTGCAGGGATAGTAAGAATGCTGCATGCGAAGGCTGACTGAAGAGATTGTCAATCAGTTCTTGCGTTTAGCATATGAGAAGATTTCTTTAACTTATTGAGTATATATTGTTGTTATGTTGGTTTGAACTGATTGGTTGCATGTATGATGTTGTTGTGGGTGGTGCTACTGAGATAGGTTTGCAATATATCTTCCACTTGGATTGTTATCTGAATGAGTATGAGCATGTGTATGTATATGAACATAGAACTCATTGATTTAGGAAACTAACCTAATTTTGAGTATACATATATATATTGTTATGTGGGTTTGAACTGAACGATTACATATATGTATGATGTTGTGGGTGATGATGAAATGATTGGTATGAACTGATTGGTTAGATATAACTGTTTAGGAAGTTAGGACTCATGGAGTTTATGTATGAATGATCATTAAGCATTTGGCTGATTAGGCATGCTCTAAAGCTTTGAATGTTCACTGTGATTGACAATACTCTTACACCTATGAGTTATACTGATAGAAGTGATTGAGTATGTGTATGTGTATGCAACATGTTTATGTTTGATGTTCTGTTGATGTTTATGTTTGAGGTTCTGTATGAGTATGTGTACGATTGTTCATTTGGGCATGTAGTGTAACGTCCGTAAAAAAAAAAAAAAATAATAATTAATAATTACATATATGGTTTAAGTAGGTTCATGCATCATAATTTAATATCTTTTGATATTATTATTATTCCCTTATTTAAATAGATATAAAAAAAAGGAAAAAAAAAGAAAAGAAAAGAAAAGAAAAGGAAAAGAAAAAGGTGGAAGTTACAATTTTGGGGTTAAAGGAAATAAAAAGGGTTTTGGTTAATCTCTATGTTCTGGGTGGCGCCGCAAAAGAAAAAAAAAGGGAGAAGACAAAATCAAAGAAGAACACAGGGGAATTTAGATTTTACTTTCTATTCTCACAAAGGTATGATGTCTTGGTTATAAATTGGGTTTTTGCTATTGCTGTTCTTTTTGTCTTAATCCTGGAGACTTATTTTGTCAATTTGGTTATTTGGGAATTTGAAGAAATTAACTATTCAGGGTTCAGATTTGTTCTTTAAATGTTCAATGTTTAATTACTATTATCAACATGTTTTATTTACCTTTTGCAAACAAAATATTTATTTATTTGCAGCATGATACTTAGTATTCCAACCTTCGGCCATAGCAGTACCGTATACCCAATTCTATTATTGTCCTCCTTTATTGAACTAAGGCCTTTAAAAAAATAAAAAAAAAGTTTTAATCCAGAGAACAAATAAAGGTTGAACTTAGGCTTAGATTATTATTTTGAATTATATTATCTTCTTTTCCCTTTCTTCACTTGAATTATACACATTAAGTAGTTTTGTTGGATTTTATCAATTCAACTCTACTGTACCTGTGTTAATGGTTTTGTTTTAAATTTTAATGGGTTACGTAATAAAAATTATTTTAGGACGTGGCGATCAAGTAGAAAACACGCCGGAAGATATTGCTTAGTTAGAACCTCATCGGTGATAGAGGTAAGTGATTAATTAAATATGTGGTATGCGGTTACACGTTTTATTGTTAATTTTGACTTGATATTGTTATTCGATTTATTGGTTTGATTTATATGTTTGACATGAGTACGTGATACTTGGATGTTGAAAATGACGATATAGAATTAAGAAGTATACGTTATATATATGAGAGTTGAACAATATGAAAGGTTAGAAAATGTGAGTCAAAAAGCTTATCTAAGATAGTATACTCAATGGTTGCAAAAAGAAAATGTGAAAGTTGATCATTCTGATCACGTGACTTATAGACACCGGGTATTTATTACGATAGGGTGTCAAGGTACCGGGTATTTGTTACGATCGGGTATCTGAAAATAAAGTGGGGTACCGGGTATTTGTTACGACAGGGTACACCCGAAAAAAAAATTATATGAATTATGGTCATTCAACCATTGGGTATTACTAGATTAGGACAAGCAGGGCCCTTGGATAAATTAGTTAACAATTAAAAGTGTCGACCGTTTTGTTTGATAACTTATTTATAGTAGATGCATGAATAAATTGGTGTATGTGTATATGAGTGTGCTATGTTTTTAATTAATCATCTTATTGAGTTGGCAGCTCACCCCTTGCCATTACCACCTTACAGGAGTAAGATTTTAGAGACGCTCGTTTGGATCGGCCAGTACGTGAAATCGTTGATATATTGATTTGTTCCTTTTTTTTATATTCAACTAGCTTATTTAAGAAATAGACGTTTAAAACATGAGTGGCAGTTATTTGACATTTCGTTGGATTAAACCAATTTTATAGGACAGTATCAAAAAATTTGGTGATATTTGCGTGATGGTACATTGAGTTTTATACCAATTTGTTTATGAAGCGGAACCTGGAGCTATTTAAGTATTTTAGCTGCCATACACTTACTAATATTACTCTTAGTTTGGGTTATATAAGGTGAGGTAGTAGCATTTTGTTGGTTTTAATTATTATAATCTAGTGATAGATGATTGATGGAGCATTTTATTTTATTTTATTTTTGGGGTTTGTGATGGACATGATAAAAGTGGGAAGGGTATCTTTTTCTCTAATAAAAAAAACAAATTTAGTATATATAATATATATGAAAATGGGTTATACAAGTTCATTGCTTGAATATATAATATATATATATATACATGGAAGTAGAATATATATATACGTTTTCATTTAAATCCTAATGTTGGTTATATCATAACTAACATGAATGTTAATTAGTCTTGTTTAATAACTTTAGGATATCATATTTGGCGATTCTATTCGTCGATAATATATTGAATGAAATTCATTATTGTACTATATAATCAAGATTCATGAAAAAGGAGGTTACATGTAGCTTATTAATCATGCATCAAGTATTAGAGGAACATTGTAAAAGGGTCAATGAGCATGTATGAAGCATGTATTAAAGGGTAAATTTAGGCTAATTGCATGTACTGATATGGCTTGTAAATGATAAGATATCACCATTCTCTTTTTTTATTTGAACATGACATATGATGATAAGTAAGGAATAAGTTGTATACTTGTTATAGCATGTTCACTTGAATATACATGTCTGCTTGAATAAGTTTTCTATTTGTTATAGCATGTTAGGCATACTCCTAAATCTCCATTACTATTTATCATGTCACTTGGCTTGTTATGCTTATGGAAAAGTGTTTAACATGGTGATGAAGTTGTATGATTCTAACAACACAAGTTTATGACTAAGCTTGTGGTGACAGTATCATACACTTCATCACCATGCTAATTTCATCATGAACTGTACAATCCAAGTGGCATGTACATAGTGGTGGCTTTATGATGCTATGAGAACAAGTTTTAGACATGCACGAATAAGTTGTCTATTTGTTATAACATGTTAGGCATACTCTTAAAGCTGAAAATGTTATGAAACCATTCAGGATGGTGATGAGATAAGTTTACAGTATATTTTCCACTTAGCTTGTTATCTGATTGAAACCATTCAGGATGTTGATGGGTTTTCGATGCTATCAGCATAAGTTATGAACTTGATATTATGTTTAGGAAGGTAGCTGATCATGCATACTCTTAAAGCTGAAAATGATGAACTTGCCTGATTCTTTTCTATTTTAACATGAGTTATGCTGATGAGACATATGTTTCATGTCAATTTAGCATGTTATGTGTTGTGTGTCTATGTATGAAGCATGTTGGCTTGTTTCATGTTCTGTTTATGAAGTAACTGATTCAGGAATAGACATATGTTTCATATCAATTTAGCATGTTATGTGTTAGGAAGTAGAACTGATTCAATTTAATAGACATAAACGAATAAGTTGACTACTTTGTTATAGCATGTTATGATCCACTTGAATATACAATAATATGTCTACTTGAATAAGTTGTCTACTTTGTATTGCCTATCAAAAAAGGATAGCGTGCAAGGGGGGCATTATGATGTGACGTGCGAGTAGCGTAGAAGGGGGGCGTGATGCGCGAATAGAAAGGAGATTTTGATGCTAAAGAAACACTGGAGCTGGATGGATGGACTGGAGTACTAGAGGGGCATGGAGCCAACATTGAAGATCAGATTGATTACCAAGTACATTTGTAATAAGTAATCATTCTGTTCTTCAAGAATGGCTCTATGCCCATCCAGTAGTCCACACCATCCAGCTTAGTGTTTCTTTGGCATCCAAATCTCCTTTCTTCAAGAATGTGCAGATGGTAAACAAGGATATCGGGATGATGGGGAATCATTAGAGTTAAATGGCGTCGAATACTGGAGGGGCATGGAACCAACATTGAAGATCAGATTGATTACCAAGTACATTTGTAATCAGTAATCATTCTGTTCTTCAAGATTGGCTCTATGCCCATCCAGTAGTCCACACCATCTAACTCAATGGTTGCCCAGCATCCAAATTTCCTTGCTATTTGCACATCACGCCCCCCTTGTACGCTATTCGCACGTCACATCATAATTCCCCCCTTGATTGCTATTTGCACATCATATATCCATTGCATGCTCTTCAGTCCATCTCCTAGCAGTTGCTACATAACCTGCCCTATTGCTGATGTATCATTCAGCAATTCGCTCTCGGCCAGGAAATGGCCCCTCAATGAAGGGCTTTACCAGCAGTCCATAAATATTCCACAGCAGCTATAAAATGCATAGATAAATTAAATTAGACCCTGATAGGGGTCAAAAACCCCTATCTTTTTAGTACGGTTTTAGGGACTTTTGTATCTTTTATTTTCTTTTTATTTACTTTAATAGCAATTTATTGTTGTTTTGTCAATTTTAGGGTTTTAAATTACTTTTTAGCTTTTTATTAAATATTTCTAATTTTTGTCAAGTATTTTGTCACTTTTAATAAATTAATCTCTATGTGTTATTTTGAGCTTTATCTGTACCCAAAATTAAGGAATTAACCTACTAAAAATAAATCAAATTTGACTGGGTAATTAAAAAGGATTTTTGGTAGGATAATTAATTAATTTTGGGTGAATTATCTAAATAATATTTTATGAGATTATGTGCAGATTTTTAGAAATAAATGTGGAGATTTTTAAGGATCAGAATCAGAGACCCACTCGGTGCATCAAAATCAAATAAAAGTCATGCAGAATATTTTGGCAAATTTTTAGTGATTATCTTTGGGCTTTTTGTATTTAAATAATTATATTTTATCCCCAAAGATAAATTAGTTTTTATTAGATAATAATTGGAGAGTTATTTTTCCATTAGAATAGCTTTTTATTAATTAGTCTTTCATTAGGAAAGCTTTTTATTAATTAGTCTTTTATTAGGAATATGTTTTATTAATTAGTTTTCCATTAGGAATAGGTTTTAGTTTTTCATTATAAATAGTTCCATTTGTTAGGAATTATTTTCATCTTTCATTATTGTAAATTACCTTAGCCTTCACCCTTGAAGAATCCTCTCCACCTCCTCCATCTCCTTCAACCTCCATTGAAGCACCTTCGAAGGTCCATTCACCGAGGATTATTCAAGATCCGTCCTTAAGTCCTAGGAAGCCGGCTGCAGGGTAGACAGGTTCCCTGAAAGGGATTTTCTTATCTCCTTTCATCTAATTATGTTTTTATCCCTTGATACAGTCTATGAATCCTAGGCTAATTGTATCCCGTGACAATGTTCTTCATCTTTAATAATATTTTAGCTCTTGTTTTGTTCAATGATTTATTTATTTAATCTTTGCCTTACGCTTTATTCAATTGGTTTAACTCATTCAAAAGCCCCAAAATCTAGTTGGCACATATTGTGAGCTGAATCTGACCTAGTCAGAGCCTAGGAGATTGACGACCTCTTAGTTGATTAAGCCCAAATTGATGAGCCTTAGACCTAGTTTCGGCCTTCCAAGGGAATCATGCACTAGGGACTTCAGGAGGGTAAGTAGGGTTAATCGCCTTGAATACAAATGACTTAGATTAGGTTTTTAATCAATTGACCTAATAATCTATCTTCATTATTATCGGTCATACCATGTTCCTTCGGGTAACTGCATTAGTGAAAGATCACCTAGGAGTAGTTTAACTTAATTAGGAGTAGAATAACTTAATTAGGATTAGAATAACTTAGCTAGGAGTAGAGTAATTCAACTAGGAGTAGATTAACTTAATCAAAACAACTCAAAACCCACACAGCCTAAATAACACATGAGACCAAGTAGCTTGATACTTGCAGGAATAAATCATGTGGATTTGATACCAGGACTTTCTAGATTTTATTACTTGATAATGACGGGGTACACTTATCCCTTAGTGAGCCTTGCGGTACCGAACGCCGTGAGGCGCATCAGACCCCAAACATGAGTAGATAAACTAGACCCCAAACATGAATAGATAAATTTACGGGTAAAAAATACATAGATTTACATCTTACCGTGGCAATACTATGGGCATGGCGATCAAGTAGCTGGGGCATAGAAACATGCCCCAAGGGACCGATATTAGGATGGTAAATTTTGGTCCTGAATATGACCTGCGAACAATAGTAATATCATGAGTGTATTTACAAAGATATGAACTGATTTATATGTGTTAACAAGTTTATGCATAGTCTGAACTATAGACTATATGCTCAGTTCAGAAACGATCATTAGTGGTGCAACCTTTGCAACAAAAGCTTCATTTCTAAATCAACTCTGGAGTTTCACCTTTAGAGAGCGTGTCATTTAAATAGAATGCGCGAATAAGTTATGCTATATAACAAATGGCCAAAAGCTTTAAATAAATGGCCAAAAGCTTTGAATCAAATTGAATATTATGCTATATGTTTTGTAATCAACTTCGAATGATATAATTTATTATGTTTAATATATTAAGTTATTTTAAATATTTAATTTATTCATATTATAAAAAATATGTATTTATTTTATTTTTTAGTTAATTTAATAATTTTCTTTCGCAACAACCTTTTTTGTTGCCATAATAATTAAACAGATATAATTATTTAAATTTGTCCTTACTAACATTATGATCACTCAACTTTCAAACATAACATAAAAATCACATAATCCTTGATATATTATGAATATTCATGACATGGTGTTTGTTAGAAGGATATAAGAGGCGAGTTAGGGATAAAAAACGAGATAAGTTATCTCATGTTCTTTTGGGAGGTAGGAGCGTGATATAAGGGAGGGATAAGCCTCTTATCCCACTAAAGTTATACTTTGAGGGGGTGGTATAAAACATGGGATAACTTATTGTAGTATCAATGTCAAATAAAATTAATTAAATTTAATCTATTCTTTTAAATATATTAGTTATTCCATTTTTTATGTTTTCCAAATTTAGTGCAGTGTTCCAAGTATTTGTCAAGTTATTCCATTTTTCGTATTTTGAAAATTTAATACAATGTTCCAAGTATTTCTCAAGTTTCCATTTTTTGTATTTTGAAAATTTAATACAGTGTTCCAATTATCTCTCAAGTTAGGTTGATAAATCAAATTTAATTATTTTTTTTTTTGAAAGACAAATTTAATTAATTTTAGTCCACTACAATAGTATATACTTTTTATTTAAATTTGGATAGGGGTAATATAGTAAAATGAATCATTTTATCTTTATCTCTATCATATGTATCAAACATGGGATAATAAACACTCCTATCTTATTTTTATCCTTATCGCAATTTTTTATCCATATCCATATTCCAACCCTTATCCTTATCTCTATCCACATAGAATATCAAACGTCCTATGAAAGTAAACGATCTTAAAATGATCATTGGTAACCTTAAAATTTAAATAATCAAGAATTGAAGGTGTTTAGTACGTACTTGATTTTGCTAATATAAATAAATGATCATTGATATGCTTTTGCTTGATTTTGCTATGTGAAAATGGTTTTCCGTGGACATTCCACGGGTAATTTTAGGACCCACTATCATTAGCTTCATATTAAGCCAATAGGAAACCTTGCATATGGATATTAAGAGAGATCAAATATATTAGGACCAAAGAAAACATATATAGTAGAATAGTTACAATTAACCAATTAATTGAAGGGTAGCTCTGCTACTTATTTCTAGCTTAAGATTGTGAAATCTAGTAACTGAATCTTTCATTATACTCTCCACAAAGAAATTAAAGCTCTCAAACTCGGTGGTTAGGATGACTAATTAATGAAGTATCTAAGTAAAGACATTTCTTAAGCAAATATTAAAAAGAGAATGAAGTGAAAGCTAGCTAGAAAGTTGAAATCTAGAGGAAAATTTCTAGAGGAGCTGTTGTTGAAAATTATTTTCAAATAGCAAAATCAATGAAATACAGACCCAATTAGTGATGGGCTTCTTAGTGTCAACGTTTAAGTTGGTCTCCATGGCATGAACGGAAGCACATCAGTTTGAGTTGGCACCTTCAAGATTACTGGACTTGAAACGTAAAAGCTTTCTATAATTTATTTATTTTTTAGAATATTAACTACCTGATTTTGTTTAGTTACAAGTACGATTTTGGAGAAACGACGTCTCTCATATTCTTTAAACACTTACCATGCATCATTGCTGTTAGAACCAAAAGCCATGAAAAGGCTTCAGTACTTCTTTTCCCGTAGATTTATTTCAAACTAAAATATAAGTCGGTCATCTTTTTATACATGTGCTTATAAATTGTTTTTTTTTTATAAAATGTACATACATAAAGCATCATTAACGATTGTACACTATTTACTAAAAACTAAATAAAAGTTAATAGGGTTAATTAAAAGTAACTACAATGTGGTATGTATTTTACAAACACAACCATGTGGTTATCGCCGTTATCAAAATCAACGCAATTAATTTAACATTGTTAAATGATAGGGTTGATTTTGGGAAAAAAAAAGTTTGACTTTTTTTTATTTTATTTTTACAAACACAACCATGTAATTGTTGCCGTTACCAAAATCAAGGCAAGGCAATTAATTTAACGTTGTTAGATGATAGGTTGATTTTGGGGAAAAAAAGTTTGACTTGGACTTTTTTTTATACTTTGACTTCTTCTTCTTCTTCTTTCTTGTCATTTTTTTAATTCTCCATTCTTCTTCTTAAAGAAAAAAAGGAAAAAGAAGAGAGAAAGAGAAACAGCAGGAGAGAGAAAAGTTTAAAAAAAAAATCAAATAAAAAGTTTAACAAATTTGTTTGGAATGTTTGATATGATAGTTAAATAAAAGTCAAATGATATTTTTCAAATTTTTGGTAATATAGAGTTAAAATTAATTTTACTTGAAAATTTTAGGGTTAAATTTGCACTATTTTCTAGTGTTAGACTAAATCTACACTTCTTCTAAAAACGTTACCATCAAATTTCATCTTTATGCTCTCTAAATTATATTATTGTGTCAACATAAAACACATTAAAAAACTTGGATGAAAGAACAAACAAAAAATACTTTAAAGATGGGCCAACTATCTAAATCCATTAAAAATGTTCCGTCAGAAAACTAACATAGATTCAAATTAATTTTGAAATTAGTGATAATGATGGAGTTCTTCTAAAAAAATAAATTTCAAAATTTATAAGTTATTCATTGTTATTGATTTTATACTTTAAATTAGAATAGGTAACAAATAAAATATATAAAAAATCACTTCCACAAGGAAAACGTTTTTCTACCTATATTTTTTGACAAAAATATCTATCCCCCTTTCCTCTTATCATCCACCCACAATATATATATATATATATATATATTTCAAAATTTACGCATGTCATATTTTAAATTAATTGTGTCTAAAATCTATACACATTTCATACACATAGTATACAATTAAATAAACAAAATATATTATAAGACACGTGTATTTTAGCTTTCTTAAAACAAAATATATATATATATATATATATATTATTTCTCAATGGGTAATACCCATCCATGGATGTGAAAATATATTTACATGTCATATAATAACTTACTATAACAAGTTAAGATATTTTTTTCCGTGGCTTTTTTTTCATTAATTTCAAAACATTAAAACTTTGGCACAAAAACTTATGATGTTATTAATGTGGACATAACTATAAGGAATACACTACTAATATGAAATTTACCATTGAGTAATAGTATATAAGTAAAAAAGTTATATTTATTTCAAAAAAACCTATATTCATATTCCTATGAACGATGTATTTATTTTCTCAAAAAAAGAATGATTTATTTATAATATAAGATTGACTGTAAATTTCAATAAAATTAAGGTAAATTATTTCATCTATGCATTAATAAAACAAGTTACTGGATTTTATTAATGTTTTTATATATTTAAATACAATTTTATTAACACACAAAATTCTAAATAAATTAAATATGTGATAAAAGTTTAAATGACACTAACATTTTTAAATAAGTATAGATTTATAAAATGTTATTTGTATTTAACCGTGTGTGTGTGTATATATATATATATATATATATATGGAGGAGTTTTCAATGGTGAGTCTCCACCCATGGTGAGTCAATAGGTGACCTGCTATAGCAGGTTACCAAGTTACCTAAATACATATTTCTCTCTCCATGATAAATACCATTACGTTTTTTAATAAAGGTTATTACGTTTTTTTAAAAAAGGTTTCTCTCACCACATTAAATTCTTCTTCTTCACCATCGCTATACCTCTGATGTCTGGTTCTATAATAATTTTTGTATTAATCTTACTCATGGATACTAAATCCATATCTTTCTTTACGGTCTTTTTATGTTAATTTTTCTGATTGATTCGAGATCCATATCGTTATAATAAATACATATCATTCTTGTTAATTTTTTTCTGGCTGATTCGAAATATACACTACTAAAAAATACCTGTTTACTGACGGAAAATTCCGTCAGCAAACACCTAAATTCCGTCAGTAAATAGGTTTACTGACGGAACTCTGACGGGTTGAAATCCGTGGATAAAAGCCACGTCAAAGATTTGTCTTGACGGAATTTTGACGGAATACTTTTGACGGTCTTCTGACGGAATTACCGTCAGTAAGACTGACGTTTCCATTGACATCATTTCCGTCAAACTTGTTTGATGTTTCCACTGACATTTCAAACTGTCAACAATACTGACGGAAAGTATGTTGCTACCCCTCCTCTCCAATGCATTATCTGATTACCTCCGGCGGGTCCGCCATCCAGAAATGTTCTCGTTGCTGATCTACCCCAATGTTCGCCAATGCCTCAGCCGCGGAGACGGAAATTTCCGTCAGTAATGTGAATAAAAATTGAAAAAAAAACAAATTATAATAATAATAAAATAAATAGATAATTATAATTTGGATTGAAGGAAGCTACTATCAAAATATAAATCCAAAAATTATAAGAAATGTAAATGTATATTACTATTTTTTTAATCAAGTGTCACATGTTATCTAAATTGCAAAATGATAATTAATTGAACACAACTAACAAATCAACAAGTAAAAATTATCATATTAATACCTAAAGAACAATGGGTCAAAGTGTATTAGCAAATTAAAGATGACTATAGGTCATGCATGTTCTGTTGCTCATTAATAAGCATCAGTTGTATGAAACATATTAATTGATAGGAATGCATGAAACTGAGCAAAACTGACTCATCATAAGACTACTAAGACTCTTTGTCCAAGGAATAATGCATTTCTGTCAATTCACCCCAATTCTCACACTCCATGACCACTAACAACATCACAAGAAGATTCACGAGAACTTTTGCTTACGTTGCCTACATCGTCAAAGCTTGAGCCATTACATTAGAAAGATTCATTGTAGCGCTAGGAAAGCAACATAGTCATCCCCTAAAATAACATATTTATCAAGAAAGAGAACATGAATGAGCAATAAGATGTGTAATCAAGAAAAGTTATAGAATGTAAGCTGACATAAAAACTTAATAGTGGGAGTCACTCTTGCTAAATGCAAAAAGCTAGTGACTTGCGGGTCATATATCGAAAACGAAAAGAACGCACGCTCCGCGCGTCCCGGAAACGGTGAGCGCGCGGAACGCGTGGCGCTTTTGGAACCAAAACGACTCTCGGCAACGGATATCTCGGCTCTCGCATCGATGAAGAACGCAGCGAAATGCGATACTTGGTGTGAATTGCAGGATCCCGCGAACCATCGAGTCTTTGAACGCAAGTTGCGCCCGAAGCCTTCCGGCAGAATATAGAGCATAAAAGGGAACAGAAGTACTAGACTAATTCTGACACTAAGGTAACCATATATGCATCCCAATTTGAATCATTCTAATGGGGTTCTTTATAAAAGCAAGATGAATTTTATAAAATTAGCAATCAGATCAGATTAGACACCCATACCTTAATATATTGTAAACAAGTATGCACAACACATGGCCATAAACCACATATAAATCGTGTTACACTACATGAGAAGTGGCTTCAAACAATTATCCACAACAAATAGCCATAAACCACATATAAATCAGTATATTAGAGACAACCATCATTTGACAGCAAGACATCATCTACTACTACTCTTAGAAGAATTAGAATAAAAATCACGGAAAAACGACCACCCTTCAAATTATTTAAAAACATTTTAGAGCTCATATTAACATAAAGGAATCAACATTACAAAAGAAAATGCTAATTGACAAAAGTTGTCATGTCGAATAACTTACAAGGAGGTGAAAAATGTGCATGAAAATGTGAAATTGACCTAGATAAATATGTTATAAAAACAAATCATAGTGACTATATTAGTTCTATACATTTCTATGCACTACATGGTTGAAAAAATCGAATGTAAACCTTATGCTAACCAATTCTAGATCTCATTAGAATGAATCCCTCAATACATTTTATCAATCAATTCAAGGAATTAAAAAAACACATAAATAATCAAACTAGTTCACAAAAACATATAGAAATTCAGAAACATAAAAAATCAAATAGCCAAAATATTGTAATCAATACATACCAGGAAAATATAATACTTTTTCAACCTTTTACTAAAAATTATGCCTATAGAAAATAAATATCAATGAAATTTAGGGAAAATAATTACTATTTATAAGTAATTAGAATATTTCATAGCAAAAAATAAAGTAAATTACCATTTGTATGAGCGAATACAGACGCCTTTTTTATGTATCCAAGGTAAGTTTGAGAGTGAGGCCGCTTTCACAATGAATACAGCCTTGTAACTTTTGCCTTGGATGCATATATTACTCTGTTTGCTCAAAGAGGTGGTGGACATGACAAATTATTTCCAGCAGTTCGTAGTTCATGAGAGTATATCTAAATGTAAACTTCATTTTTTTAGTTTACATAACAAATCCATAACCTAAAAAAGTTAATATAAGCTAACATTAATAATTAAAACTATGATTAAATTAATAGACTTTAGTTTTACCTGTTTCTACCTGGATCCATTGTCGTCACATTCTTCAAAGAGCTACACAAAAATAAGGAAATTTAGAACAATAAAATCATAAATCTAAATAAATAAAAATTACAAACTCCAAACCAATAATTAATATCTATAACAAATTATCAAAGCAGAATAAGTTGTCTTCAAATTCAAAAAAAATAAAAAGATGAAAATCGAAGCAACCTAAAAATGTAAAAACTTTAGAAAAAAATCTTTATACATCTAGATCTAAAAAAATATAGACTTTTTCGTAATAAAAAGGAAAAAATAATATCAATTTTTTTTTTTTGTATATATAAATCAGATCTATAAAAAATAAATAACAGAAATTAAAAATAAAGAAAAACCATACTTCAACCAAAGTAGACTGTTGACGAACGGGAGCTCCGACCGATGGCAGCAAGCTCAGATGGCGGAACAGAGGGCGATGTAGCAGCGAACATCATACGACGGAGCAACGAACAGCAGGAGTTGAGGAGGCGTATCGAAAGGCAGCAACGAATTTGGAAGGGCAGGAAGCGGCGTAGCTCGGATGGTGAGCGGCGATTGCTGTGTCTTTATTTTTTTTTTCTATCTCAAATGGGTTTGAAGGGATAAAAGAAGAGGAGAAGAAAGATAAGGCGGTGTGGGAAATGGGATGTGTGTAACCCTAAAATCTGGAAATAGGAATTTATACCCTATATTTTTGTGATTCCCATTTAGCCCTTGCATTCTTCAATCTAATCCTTATTATTTAAATTTGATTCAATTAAACCCCTCCACCCTTCAATTCATCCTCTGTATTTTCAAATCAGTACCTACTTATTTAAATTCTTTTAATTTCATCACTCCACATTCCAAATTAATCCCTGAATGTTGGACTGGGCATTTTTTTTATTAATTTAAACCAAGTTTCAACCCAACCATTTAATTACCTAATTCTAGCTAGCAATTAATTTAGGTTTAATTTCCAATTCTCTTTCATCCTATTTAATTTCATTATGTCGATTAGTATAAAATAATTATTTGCAAATATAAAAAACTTTTTAGTATAAAAAATTAATATGCAAATATAAATGTTTTTATTTATATTTCATTAATTTATTTTGTAAACAGTATTCTTATTTAATATTTTATACAAATAAATGTACCGAAGGCCTATCTATGCTAGAGTAAGAGAGAAAGTAATTGACGGAATTGTTCCGTCAGTAAATGAGTCAATACATGTTGACGGAATTATTTTCCGTCAAGAAATACGTCAATCATGTTGGCGGGAAAATTCCCGCCAACAATTTTGACGGAAATAGAAATTCCGTCAACAATTACGTCAATAATGTCTGATGGTTTCGTTCTGACGGAAATCCCGTCAGAATTTACTGACGGAAATACTTCCGTCAGCTAATTCCGTCAGTAAACAGATATTTTCTAGTAGTGATATATCGTTAACACCTCTGATTCGAAATATAATACATGGAAGGTATTTCGATTTCCTTTGATTCATAAATCGATTTTGGTTTCTGATTACGACCACCATTTTTATTAGTAACTTCATTCAAGTTCATGAAATTGAAGATAAGCTTATGGATTTAAGTTGATTTATATAATTATGTATTCGGTTAATTTCTGATTTGGGATATACAATTAGAATTGGAAATTTGGGATTGGAGTATGATCAAGAAGATGTCTACATGGAAGTGATAAAACTATGGGTATATAAAGGTGTTGATGCTTCAATTATGAAAACTGCAACAATTTGTAACGAGGAATATGATCAAGAAGACGTATACATATTTTGCAGAAATTTGAAACATAAGTATGAAGAAGATGTCTTCTTATGCCATATATATGAGAATCGTATAACTATCAATAAAATCTATATACTATTTTAACGATGTAATATCTTTATGTAATATGTCTCACTCAATTGTTCACAATTGTTTCTGATTTGAGTATGAGTTGCAAATTGTTTAATTAAATGAAAGATATCCTTTTTTTTGTATTGTTTTTTTAAGTTACTAAAAAAATAACAACCATGAGATATAACATTGCTAAATTATGTTGTAGCTAATATTAAATGAGCAATGAAAAGGTACAACAAGTAAATATTGACATTCGATGAACTAATCAATATTGCTATCAGAGTTCTCTTCCAAATCGTCATCCTTAAATTTATGACAATTCCTTGAATCATGACCAGTCCGACCACACGTTTTACAATGGTTAGGAGTATTTCTTTTTCTTTTGGTCTGGCCTTTGTTTTGGGGTTTTGATGAAGAAGCAACCTGCTTTGATTTCAGCGTAGTAGCCACGGTAGGTCGACCCCTTGGTTTGCTAACAGTGGAGTCCAAAACAGGATCATGAAACGTTCCTTCAGCATTTTGACGATGTTGGGTCTCGTCCTTTGCGGGGTATTTGGACAATTCCACATTCAATGCAGATACAACTTGCATAGCCCTTTGAAAAGATTTGTCTGATTTGAAGCAAGGTATGAAGTTATACCACAATTCTTTGAAAGTGATCCGTACCTCAAATTTCTAGCTGATTCTGGATGAGGGTACTTTCTCTCCTCATGGTTGGTTAAATAATCAAAATGTTTAGCATCTTTCAGCCAACGACGATTGACCAAACAATCAGGGAAATTCAGTATCTCCAAACTCTTCATAGATGCAAAAATATGTCTGCATGGAATTCCTTTCGTCTCAAATAAATAGCAATCGCATTGAATTGTTGCTCGATCATCGGAAATCGTAACCGTGCGCTTTGCCACTTTACCCCCGAATGGTTTTACATTACAAACAGCTTGATTCTCCTCACGATCTATGATGGTAACATATTTTTCCGAGCGTTGCATCTCCCGCTTTATCCTTTTATAAATTTCCCTGGTGAAAATTGAAGAAACATCATCCTCCACACTTGGCATCGAAGTTTGGTTGGGCAATGTTTCGGTCATATTGGTTCTATAGTGCTCTTCCATCTCGTTGAAGTGTAACATTGACAGAGAAAACTCAAAGTGTTTGAAAAACTTCCACAGTGATACTTTGTTATCCAAGTCTTTTTTCAACAAAGAATTCATTGACTCGCATCGGCCCGTAGCTTTTGCACCACCAAAATAATGACCACGAAGAAAAGTGTCTGCCCACTGCTTTCTAGTTGCATAATGTGCCTCTATCCATGCATTGGCTTCCAAATTGTATTCTTTTACCATCCCATTCCATTTAATCTCCCATTCGGCCTCTTCGTAGTATCTAGTGTGTTACAAAAAAATATAAACCGCGTTATCAGTATTGAAACCAGTAATGAAATTAGTATCAAAGGGATTGTAAACTTAAAACCATAAATATAATTTTTTTACCTGAAAATAAACTTTCTAAAATCTGTATTGAAACCTGAGGCTTTAATATGTGCAACTGCATTTTTCAATATGTGCCACGAGCAAATACGACGTGAAATTCCCGGCATTATAGCTTCTAGTGCTTTACTCATTGATCTGCAACCGTCCGTTAGTACTGTTTTCGGCATCTTGCCATCCATACACTCTAAAAATGTTTCCAATAGCCAAACATAATTTTCTGCTGTCTCATCTTGGAGGAGTGCAGATCCAAACACACATGTCTTGTCATGATTGTTTGATCCAAGTAGAATAACCAATGGTTTTCCGTACCTGTAAGGAGTATTATGAATCAAATACAAAGAAGAGATCCAATAGTAAAAACTTATTAGATTTTATTGTAACTAAGAAGGGGTTTATGAAAACATACCTGTTAGTCTTGTAAGTAGCATCAAAAGACAAACAATCGCCAAACAATTTGTAATCAATTTGGCAACTCCCGTCAGACCAGAATAAATTTCTTAGTCGTCTATCCTCATCTACCTCATACTTGTAGAAAAACTTATCATCTTCTCCTTTTTTCTATTCAAGTAAACACATCGCTCTTTTTGTGTTGGTATCATCCAAATTTGAATTATCTTTTGCAATTGCCCTGTACAGGTCTTTTTTCAGGCATCCTAAATCTTTCCAATTACCATTTACTTCTACAAAGTAATTGTAACATTGAAATGTATTAATTCCAGCTCTCTTCATTGAAAATGCTTGCTCCTTAGTAGGATCATCTATTTTTCTGTGAGACCTCAGAAATATTTTTTCGCTCGATACTGCTAGTTTGTGTGTATGGCTGGTATTGAAGCATTTAACTATCCAATTTTTATTTACCTTATCGATATTAATTTTGAATTCCGCTGCACACATCAATCTTGTTACAGGACGTACTTCCCGAATCCTATTTTCTGTATTACAATATTTTGGTTCTCGTTTACCTTCGCACGAGCAAACCCAACTTCTAACAACTATATCATTGTTTTTGTCTTTCCTTTTTAACTTTTCCTAACACTAAACCCCACCAGCTTTGCATATAACATATAAAAAGACTCAGCTTGTTCAACACTTACAAGTCTCTTGTTATCGAAGTCCGATAACTGTATATCCATATGATCTTTGTTGATTTCCAGAAAATCGAGCAGGCTATTCCACTCTTCAATATCTGGTTCGATCCATTTTCCGTCCGCCCCTGTTTCTACAACCAACTCATCTTCGTTGACATCGGTCGTCTCTTCCTCATGTCTTCCATCATTACTATTTTGGACATTGCGGTCTTCACAATCAGCATGCTGTTTTGAGCTCTCCATATCCTTTCAACAATTGTATTTGAAATGAAATTTGTTGATAAAATGTTTACAGTAATCCAATTTACCGTTTGTGTTTATTTTAAATTCAAATTTTCGCGAGCCCCAACATTATTAATGGACAGTTGTGTCGACATTAATTAATATTGTAACCCCCCCCCCCCCCCCCCCAAAACACCTCTAATATTAGTATATGTAGAACGATTTCAATAATTTGAATTGGATGGGTTGGTTTGAGTTGTTTCAATTATAAGAGAGAGGTTGGGGTTTCGAACCCCCTGAATCTCATTTTATTTTTTGAGTCATTTATATATATTTGAACGTATATTTTTAAAAAGAATATGAAATGTTAAATTGTGCTTTTATATAAAGACGACTTTTTAGAACGGTTTCTCTAATTTGCCTCCTATTTATGCAAATAAACTAAATTAAGACATACAAATTGATGTGGGTAAATTATTAATGTTATTAGTCTCACTAATATTTAATTAACATATTAAAAAGAACGGAGCGAGTCGTTACAATGTTTATGTTAAATATTTTTTATTTTCAAATAAGTGTATTTATTTTAACATAATTGAATTATTTAAGTAGTGGGGAAATAAGACTCGGCAATTTGTGATGCATTAAGAATAAATAGTAAAAAAAAACATATATCAAAACGATTCCAATTATACATACTACCAATTAATTTGCACGTTGTAATTCATGCACAATAGCTTACAAAAAAAAACAATAACAATTGTAATTTAAATAAACGATTGTGCTTTTTCTAATAGTTTGGTTTTCCTCTTATTATAGTCCGACTTCGCAATCCACCAAGCTATTCGACATCTTTCTTTATTGGGGTTGAACTACAAAACAAACGGAAGAAAAATAGAATTAATAAAGTGTAGTGTATTTAAAAAAAAATGAATTCTCAATGACTATTATAAATATTACCTGAAAAGTACTTGAATCAACCTGACAATGCTTGATCATAAATAAAATCACAAAAACTCCACAGTCGAAATTATTTGGTTGTCTAGGAACATTTCTTCCACAGACAATTGCAAAGCTAGCAAAGTTGTAATTTGCGGGTTTGCTTTTTAGTTGTTCCTTGAAGCCCATGTCTAACGCGCGTAACTACATTTATTAATATACATTATTTCATAAGAAGATAATAATTGTTTTTTGAACTGAAGTAGTATTAAAAATCAAATAAAACTTACAATTCCAACAATCAATGTCTTATGATATATTGGTGTGTCGGGACGAGCAAACGAGTCCCAAACTTCTACTACTCCCCTGTCAATCATAATCCGGGATAGAATGAAGTGATTTTTATGTAAAATAGGGATATAAATCTGATAGACGTCTTCTACATTAGAATTTATATAAGAATTATATACAAAATTTGAACTTGTATCTATGTAGGTGCTTACTTCATTGCACTCGTCAAGTAGACCCATGTAGCGCTCGAAATATCTCATACGTTCCCAAGATTTGGACAATGGTAGATTATGTTGAGGCAAGTGCTCTTTCTGTGTTTGGAGAAATATAAAAGGTTGGTACCAACAATGACATGTAAGTGTATCACAACAAAAATAATAATAAAAAAAGCCTACCGTAATTCTTGCTGTAGATACCAGTTTATTTTACCACCATTTTTTGAGGTTGATCTTGCATGTTCTGTCAATATTGATGACACCATTGTAACAACCTGTTAATATGTAAAAAGATCAGCATCATATCTTGTATGCAATATTTTAGATATTTATTTACAAATAATACCTCAACTTCCAATTCTTCATTTGGTCCGAGAAAACGAAAATCAAACCGACTTAGTGAACAAATATCGGTTTGAGCTATAATTTCGCTGTATTAGATGAAATTAAACCTTTTTTAGAAAACCATAACAACTCCAATGATTAATGTAAAAAGAAATTGCAAAAAGAGTTTTAAAATTATACCTGGAACTTGCATTTGAGAAGATGTATTCCAATAAAGGTATTTCTTTAGGAGATGTTTTGTGTTTTAAATTAAAATCTGAAAATGTCACAACTCTAGGAACTTCTGTCTGAAGTTTGTTGTTTACAGCTTCATTAGTAACTCCATCTATTTGAGAATCACATCTTTTACGGTTAACTGTTGCTTTGATTCGCCTACTCAAAGGTGACACCCTCCTTTCAACTGAACTTTGCCATTTCTTGTCATTAGCCATTTTCGAATTCTTACAAATAGGTATGTATGGATTATGTGGATGAATATGTATGTATCTATATGTTTTGGTATTGTATATGGTTTGATTCCTTGTTATTTTAAAAATAAGAAAGTTTTAATTGCTAAAGTATTGATTGAATAAAAAAATGCACAACTTCATATATATGAGTTATTTACAGCCTTTTTTTTTAATGTGACTCTTCGTTTTTCTTGGTTACATTTAGGCAAAAAATCGAATAGTATTTGAAAGTTGGTGGTTAATTTCACAATTATGATAAATGGAGTACATCTTTATAAATTTTCACATTTACCAATAAGAAGGCGTCTTCGAATTTATATTTATGGCACCACATAAAAAAACTGCACTCATAAAAGTATGTTCGGTCAAATTAAAAGATAATCTTAGGAAAAAAAAATTTGATAAACAAGCGACTCGAACATGTGATCTGACGCTTAGAATTGGTATGTATAAACAGTTGAACTGGGAACAATTATTGTCTAGGTTGCATTTAAGAAGTATAACATAAGATACACGAGTACATCTAAAACAGAATTACAACAAAATAATGGAATTAAGTTTAAGATAATATATATATTTTTTTATTTTGAGGTCATGAAACCTTATCGTAACCTAACACCGTCGTACTTAACGTATCTTTGTGTGAATAATTAAGTAATAGTCATGATCTCCATACAAAAGTCCCTAGGGTTTCTCAGCTCGTTATTCGGACGATTGTGTTCTATATTTATTTTATCAATCATTTATCTAATAATATATATTTTATTTTAATTTTGAGGTCATGAAACCGTATCGTAACCTAACACCGTCGTACTTAACGTATCTTTGTGTGAATAATTAAGTAATAATCATGATCTCAATACAAAAGTCCCTAGGATTTCTCAGCTCGTTAATTGAACGATTGTGTTCTATATTCTACATTTATCAAACATTTTTTGTATCATGATTTATAAAAAAAATTAATTGGAATTTAATCACTGTGAATGTAAAAAATAATCAAATGTATATTGTCCCCTCCTCATATTCAAAATTAAAAAAATATATCTAAAAAATATTAAGTCAAAGAGCTAGCATAGTTGGAGGAAAACATAATTATAGTAGTAGTATTTTATTTAGGTTTTCTTAGCTTGGTTTGTTAATCAATTGGTGTTACTATTAATTAATTGCTCCCTTACTTCAAAATTCGAATGCATTAATTTCACAAATACATTAAATGCAAATCAGAACGCATCCATATGAAACGTGTTCATTAATTCATAAAGGAATACGTCTTATACTAAAGAGTAAAATAATATAAGTGAACTTAGGAGAAAAAAATTGCCAACAAGGGGACTCGAAACAGTGACCCAAGGATTCATGAGGACGTGTTATACCAACAGATCTACGATTAATGACTGTCGTAAAAAATAGCGCGGTATATAACAAGGAAAACCTTCATATGTACACTCACAAATATATGGAGATTGTTTCAATTGCAATTAATATTCAAATCTTTTTTTTTCTATTAATATTTATTATTTCGGCATATGGAAAAGTTGCATACATTTTGACATTATGGTTGTTCAAATTTAATTAAAATAAAAATTTATAAAATTTGCTGAAAAGGGGAATCAAACACATGACCTTAAAATTCAAGGGGAGTCACTATACCATCAGGACAATGAGCTATTTCTGTTTATGCTTACACCGGTTTATCTAAGACGACTTTTTAATTCCTTTTGTTTTAATAATATTTTCTTTATTTCATGTGCAATTAAGGTCTTATTGCCTTCTATATTAAAAAAAAGGTTTTATTGCCTTGCGTAGGCTTAAATAACATACCATAACGTGAATAATTAAGTAATAATCACGATATCCATATAATAATATAGTATTTTTTAACTTTTATTTGAAGTCATGAAACCTTATCGTAATAATCAAGTAATAATTAAGTAATAATCACTAGCTCCATAAAAAAACTCCCTAGGGTTTCTCAGCTCGTTAATTAAACGATTATGTTCTATATTCATCTAACAACATTTTTATTTTAATTTTGAGGTCATGAAACCTTATCGTAACCTAACACCATCGGGCTTGACATATCTTGGTCTGACTAATTAAGTAATAATCACGATATCCATACAAAACTCCCTAGGGTTTCTCAGATCGTTATTCGAACGATTGTGTTCTATATTTATTTTATCAATCATTTATCTAATAATATTTTTTTTTAATATCGAGGTCATGAAACCTTATCGTAACCTAACACTGTCGTACTTAACGTATCTTTGTTTGAATAATTAAGTAATAATCACGATCTACATACAAAAGTCCCTAGGGTTTCTCAGCTCATTATTCGAACGATTGTGTTCTATATCCATATAATAATATAGTTTTTTTTAACTTTTATTTGAAGTCATGAAACCTTATCGTAATAATCAAGTAATAATTAAGTAATAATCACTAGCTCCATAAAAAACTCCCTAGGGTTTCTCAGCTCGTTAATTAAACGATTATGTTCTATATTCATCTAACAACATTTTTATTTTAATTTTGAGGTCATGAAACCTTATCGTAACCTAACATCATCGGGCTTGACATATCTTGGTCTGACTAATTAAGTAATAATCACGATATCCATACAAAACTCCCTAGGGTTTCTCAGATCGTTATTCGAACGATTGTGTTCTATATTTATTTTATCAATCATTTATCTAATAATATATTTTTTTTAATATCGAGGTCATGAAACCTTATCGTAAGCTAACACCGTCGTACTTAACGTATCTTTGTTTGAATAATTAAGTAATAATCACGATCTACATACAAAAGTCCCTAGGGTTTCTCAGCTCATTATTCGAACGATTGTGTTCTATATCCATATAATAATATATTTTTTTAACTTTTATTTGAAGTTATGAAACCTTATCATAATAATCAAGTAATAATTAAGTAATAATCACTAGCTCCATAAAAAACTCCCTATAGTTTCTCAGCTCGTTAATTAAACGATTATGTTCTATATTCATCTAATAATATTTTTATTTTAATTTTGAGGTCATGAAACCTTATCGTAACCTAACACCATCGGGCTTGACATATCTTGGTCTGACTAATTAAGTAATAATCACGATATCCATACAAAACTCCTTAGGGTTTCTCAGATCGTTATTCGAACGATTATGTTCTATATTCATCTAATAATATTTTTATTTTAATTTTGAGATCACGAAACCTTATCGTAACCTAAAATCGTCTGACGTAATTAATTAATAATCATGATCTACATACAAAAGTCATTATGGTTTCTCAGCTCGTTATTTGAATGATCATGTTCTGTAATTATTTTCTCAATCCTTTTGTTTAATAATATTTTATTTAACATAATAATTATAATAACAATTTATAAATCATAGGGGTTTTTTTTAACTTAAATATAAATTAATTGGTGTGAATAATTGCTCCCTTACCTCAATTTCGAATTCACATTATATATAAAAATATACTGCTTGGATTTCAGAAATACATTTAATGCAACATGGATCGCATTTACATTTATAACTGGAAAACTAAAACACATATGAAGGCGTCTTCTAATTGGCGAACGCTTAACATATTAAATTAGCAATTCATTTATTTTAACGCCACATTAATGACATTCATAAATAGCGCGGTATATAACAAGGAAAACCTTCATACGTACACTCACAAATATATTAGATTGTTTCAATTGCAATTAATGTTCAAATCTTTTTTTTTCTATTAATATTTATTATTTCGGCATATGGAAAAAGTTGCATACATTTTGACATTATGGTTGTTCAAATTTAATTAAAATAAAAATTTATAAAATTTGCTGAAAAGGGAAATCAAACACGTGACCTTAAGATTCAAGGGGAGTCACTATACCATCAGGACAATCAGCTATTTCTGTTTATGCTTACACCGATTTATGTTCTATATTCATCTAATAATATTTTTATTTTAATTTTGAGGTCACGAAACCTTATCGTAACCTAACACCATCGGGCTTGACAAATCTTGGTCTGACTAATTAAGTAATAATCATGATATCCATACAAAAGTCCCTAGGGTTTCTCAGCTCGTTATTCGGACGATTGTGTTCTATATTTATTTTATCAATCATTTATCTAATAATATATATTTTTTAAAATTTTGAGGTCATGAAACCTTATCGTAACCTAACACCGTCGTACTTAACGTATCTTTGTTTGAATAATTAAGTAATAATCACGATATACATACAAAAGTCCCTAGGGTTTCTCAGCTCATTATTCGAACGATTGTGTTCTATATCCATATAATAATATAGCTTTTAACTTTTATTTGAAGTCATGAAACCTTATCATAATAATCAAGTAATAATTAAGTAATAATCACTAGCTCCATAAAAAACTCCCTAGGGTTTCTCAGCTCGTTAATTAAACGATTATGTTCTATATTCATCTAATAATATTTTTATTTTAATTTTGAGGTCACGAAACCTTATCGTAACCTAAAACCATCGGGCTTGACATATCTTGGTCTGACTAATTAAGTAATAATCACGATATCCATACAAAAGTCCCTAGGGTTTCTCAGCTCGTTATTCGGACGATTGTGTTCTATATTTATTTTATCAATCATTTATCTAATAATATATATATTTTTTAAAATTTTGAGGTCATGAAACCTTATCGTAACCTAACACCGTCGTACTTAACGTATCTTTGTTTGAATAATTAAGTAATAATCACGATATACATAAAAAAGCCCTAGGGTTTCTCAGCTCATTATTCGAACGATTGTGTTCTACATCCATATAATAATATAGCTTTTTTAACTTTTATTTGAAGTCATGAAACCTTATCGTAATAATCAAGTAATAATTAAGTAATAATCACTAGCTCCATAAAAAACTCCCTAGGGTTTCTCAGCTCGTTAATTAAACGATTATGTTCTATATTCATCTAATAATATTTTTATTTTAATTTTGAGGTCACGAAACCTTATCGTAACCTAAAACCATCAGGCTTGACATATCTTGGTCTGACTAATTAAGTAATAATCACGATATCCATACAAAAGTCCCTAGGGTTTCTCAGCTCGTTTTTCGGACGATTGTGTTCTATATTTATTTTATCAATCATTTATCTAATAATATATATTTTTTTTTAATTTTGAGGTCATGAAACCTTATCGTAACCTAACACCGTCGTACTTAACGTATCTTTGTGTGAATAATTAAGTAATAATCATGATATCCATATAAAAGTCCCTAGGGTTTCTCAGCTCGTTATTCAGACGATTGTGTTCTATATTTATTTTATCAATCATTTATCTAATAATATATATTTTTTTAAAATTTTGAGGTCATGAAACCTTATCGTAACCTAACACCGTCGTACTTAACGTATATTTGTTTGAATAATTAAGTAATACTCATGATCTCCATACAAAAGTCCCTAGGGTTTCTCAGCTCGTTAATTGAACAATTGTGTTCTATATTCTACATTTATCAAACATTTTTTTGTATCATTATTTATAAAAAAAATTTAATTGGAATTTAATCACTGTGAATGTAAAAAATAATCAAATGTATATTGTCCCCTCCTCATATTCGAAGTTAAAAAAATAAATCTAAAAATATTATAGTAGTAGTATTTTATTTAGGTTTTCTTAGCTTGGTTTGTTAATCAATTGGTGTTACTATTAATTAATTGCTCCCTTACCTCAAAATTCGAATGCATTAATTTCACAAATACATTAAATGCAAATCATAACGCATCCATATGAAACGTGTTCATTAATTCATAAAGGAAGACGTCTTATACTAAAGAGTAAAATAATATAAGTGAATATGAGAAAAAAATTGCCAACAAGGGGACTCGAAACAGTGACCCAAGGATTCATGAGGACGTGTTATACCAACAGATCTACGATTAATGACTGTCATAAAAAATAGCACGGTATATAACAAGGAAAACGTTCATACGTACACACACAAATATATTAGATTGTTTCAATTGCAATTAATGTTCAAATCTTTTTTTTCTATTAATATTTATTATTTCGGCATATGGAAAAAGTTGCATACATTTTGACATTATGGTTGTTTAAATTTAATTAAATTAAAAATTTATAAAATTTGCTGAAAAGAGGAATCGAACACATGACCTTAAGATTCACGGGGAGTCACTATACCATCAGGACAATGAGTTATTTCTGTTTATGCTTACACCGATGTATCTAAGGCGACTCTTTAATTCCTTTTGTTTTAATAATATTTTCTTTATTTCATGTGCAATTAAGGTCTTATTGCCTTCTATATAAAAAAAAGGTTTTATTGCCTTCTAAATATATTACATTAATTCAATTACAATTAAGGTTCCTTTTTTTATTATTATTATTTCAGAGTATCTTATATTAAAAAAGTTGCGTACAACTTTGACAATATGGTTGTCCAAATTTAATCAAAATCAATAAACAAAGAAATTTGCTGAAAATGGGAATCGAACACATGACCATAAGATTCAAGGGGAACATGACAATATGGTTGTCATATTTAATCAATAATTTATTTAATAATTATTTTTTTTTACCTCACGTAACCTTAGCCTAAACTAATAATAATAGTAGTAAATTAGTTAGATTTTGTTATATTATTGGTTTGTTAATCAATTAGTTTAGTAGTAATTAACAGCTCTATTTTCGAATGCATTGACTTCACAAATACATTAAATGCAATTCGGCACTCATTCATATCAAACGTGCATATTTACGGACATAGGAAGACGTCTTCTCATATATTGATTCAACTATAATTAAGGTTTCAATAATAATAATAATAATAAATACATACTTGTTCGAATTAAAATAATACTTGCCAAAATAAGGTGACTCGAACACATGATCATTTATTTCAAGGGGAATTTGTTTTACCAACTGGACAAGGGGTTATTACTACTAAGATTAACAACAAATTATTTGAGATTATTGTGTTGTACATAAAAATACCTAAAATGGGAACCTTGGTTATGAGGGGAATTGAAGTAGCATGTTCAACTGCTAACATGGAATCAAAGTGGTAGAAGACATTCAGAATACGTCGGCACCCCTTTCGACCAGATAAACAAAACCCAAATGAATAAATAATCAATAACCCGAAACAAAACCCAAATGAATAAATAATCAATCACCCAAATAAGAACATAAGCAAATTAAAAGAAAACATGTTTAAATGCTAACATGGAATCAAAGTGGAAGAAGACATCCAGAATACGTCGGCACCCCTTTCGACCAGATAAACAAAACCCAAATGAATAAATAATCAATAAAACAAAACCCAAATGAATAAATAATCAATCACCCAAATAAGAAAATAACCAAATTAAAAGAAAAGAAAAGATGAAATCAACTGATGTCAAAGCTCCCTGATGAAACCAACCGATACATAAATGTTTGCTCAACTAATGTCAAAGCTCCCGGGGGTACAATTATACAAATGAGTAACTATTGCAGCCCAGGAAGTTTAGACATTAGTTCTTCAAACATTTTTTCTTCTCTTGAAGGTATATATGTCTCGCCTAATTTGTGGATTCTCCACAAGTAGTTTAATAGTTTTTTTTAGAATACATAACACAGAAAAGAGTTTCATTTCAGTTATTTATATGTAAATGTCAATGCAGTTGGAGACTCTTCAGTTTCCCATCATCAATGAAAGGAATATCAAAAAAAGGATGCAACTCTTTACGTATAAAAGTGGTAAAATAATTGAGGATGACCAGTTACATCAGTCATCTCCCATTCTCCATTATTGAATATACTAGTAATAACTTAAACAAGTAATATAGTAATAATAATTTAACTAGAAGATATGATTACACGATATCCATAATGAATCTATATTCAATAATTCAGGCAGATGCATCATATAAAGACAGAAAATAATTAAAAGACGTCTTCCAGTATTCTTTCGTTTCAAATTTTTAACTTATCATGCATTTATTATACTGTCACATTAATGGCATAAAATCGACCTTGCATTTATTATTGTATGCAAGAAATTTGAAAAGAATTTTTAGTAGTAGTATAAATAAGCTTGAATCGATGGAAATCATTTAAAGTATAACATTGGCTATCAAAGTTTATCAATCATTTATCATTTCATCTTCAAATATAATTCATATTATATGGATAAGTCTGAAAAGCAGATTGGAAACATTATGGGAAAGAAGGATGATGTTACTGATACCGATGCCACAAAAGCATTGGCTGATTTTTCAAACATGATTACAAGTTTTAATGATTCATTCGTGGAAGGAGATGCAGATTCAATAATAGACTTCATGCAGGTGATTGCATCTGCCACAAAATTGATGTATGAGTCAGCGGCTAAATATATGAAATCCGAATTGGAAGAGATTGAGGAGTTGAAGGATGAAGTTGAGGAGGCGAAGGAGACGTTGAAGGCTTTTAACAAGATGAACAAAGTATTGGATAGGTTGGAATAGTCAACTACACATGTTATATTTGTTTTGTTTAATATTGTTGTTTTGTGAGATACCGTAAACACAGTTTTTATTTTAATGCAAAATAATTTCTTATCTACTGAAGTTTATATTAATAATTGCATTTAAGAGTATATTTGATTTGAGTATATTTTATGGGACACTGCTAAATGGATAGAAAAAATGGGGATATAATGGATAGAATGAGTTAAAATATCATAATTACCCTTCATAAAATAAAATTAGATTTTCGTTTATATATTTGTAGTCATGGGAACTCACAAACTAAAATAGTATTTAATGTACTAGTAGTATTGAATCATTAATAGAATATAAAAATAAACAAAATAAAAATATTTCAAAAGGGCATTTTGGTAGGATTTTTTTTTCTATCCCTTCTATCCGGATAAATTCTATCCGGATAGCTTTTCTCTATTTTATGTGTAGTGAGGCAATAAAATTTGTAAATACTTAAAATATCCGTTTTTTCATATTACATCTAAAAACTTGTAATTTTAAAGTACAATTTGCATAGGGATAATGAAAATGTGTTGGTGCTTAAATTGTTAAATTAATTGTGTAGTGAAACAAGTATAATTTGGAAATACCTAAAACATCTGTTACTTCATATTACATCTAAAAACTTGTAATTTTGAAGTACATTATAATCTCATGATATAGTCGGTTTAACATGAAAAGTTTAATTATATTTAATTAAAATTTGTAATAATTAATATTTAATAAAGGATATCGTAGGTGTAATTTTATGAACTAATTTTTTTCCGTAGCTCAATTTTTTTTTTTGGTTGTCATAATATTATTCTACTCAAATATAATTTGGAAATACCTAAAACATCTGTTTCTTCATATTACAATTCGTTATATAATCGGTTTAACATGAAAAGTTTAATTATATTTGATTGATTTAACATAATATAAACCTTAATTTTGACATCAATAATTTACAGTTAATAAATATAAAAAACATAATATTTCAATATTAGTGAGATTGTGATGATAGAGAAAATCATAGTACTATTATTGAAAATGAAAAAGAACTATGTAAACACAAGTAAAACAACAACAAAAAAGATCCATAAAAAAACAACAAAATAAAGTAAAAGACAAAAACATCACAGTTTATCTATTCTTAAATCCACATTCACATTATGTGCAGCATTAATTTTTGCCTTCAGATCTTCCAGCTTCTTCACCAATTTCTCCTTCTCCTCCATTTTTGACTCAAAATAATAAGCCATTGAATCAGAGAGAAACACTAATGCAGATGAAACAACTTTCATGAATTTTAGGATTTCATCCTTGTCTCCACGCTTGAGTGCAACTTGTACTCCATTTAGAACACTTTCATAATAAACTCCCAATTGAGTATCATCACTACCCTCACTATCTTCGCACGTCTTTCTCTTTTTACCTGAGGACTCACCTGCCACGTTACCAAGATTCTCTCCTGACATATTTATCAGTGATTACAACACTTTGATAGTGCTATGTGAAATGGTATGCATGGTAAGAGACTATTTATATAGATTAACACACCTTTTCAAATGCACACTACATGTAACTGAAAACTGCTTTTATTTCACGAATACATTGAATCCAATACGATCTGTATTCAGTTACATTTACCATACCAACATAATGGCATTTAAAAAAGTATTAATACATTGAATACAAAACAGATACATCTAATGAAAAGACGTCTCTGTATTTAAGTGTGATTATGAATAGACTTTACAAATTAAGTACATTAATTCCGAAATTTTCTATATAAATAGGAGTATGTAAGGCTGTCGAAATGTTATACTCGCTCTTAAAATATGGACTTGGTAATACTGGACGATTCAGCAGAGCCTTCCAAAAATGAAGACAATTTCCATCCATGCCTATTTGAAGATGATCCTAATGAAGGAATTTCTCCACTCAAAAAAATAAAAGTAGAAAAGTCTAAAAAAGAATCAGTGGGGCCTTCGTCGCAAAAGAAGAAAAAGGGTCAGCAAAAGTTGGGTGTGAAGGAAGGGAATACATCCAGGAAGCTTATTATTGGGAAGACTGATGACGGTGTTAATCCATTGGGTGCTACTCCATTTCCGATAAATCAAATTGAAGATGCTGTTCAAAAGTGTGTCAAGAAACATATGTGTCAACATACAGCTGAATTCTTAACATGCATCAAGTCCATCGCCGTATCCTTAGATATTTTGCATGATTCAATACGTCTTTGTTTGGAGTCGGATTATCAGGAGATGGAAACTAATTATGAGAAGCTGGATAAAGGGAAAGACAAGAAGATGTAGATCCACAAAAGCATTTGATTGTGAAAAATGCTTTAATAAGTTTCATATTCTTAATTATGTGTGTCTTGACTTACTGTAAGACATTAAATTTCAATAATATATATGAAACATTGATTTTCAATATTTTATTTCTTAGTTTCATTATTGGATGATAACTTAGTTTTCAAGTAATACCTAGGTTACATATATTTCAATTTGTATTATAATGATAACAATTGCTAATTTTTACAAAAAATTAACCATTCATATAATACCAAATATTAATTCATAAAAAAAAATACATTTAATATCAAGGTGCCTTCTATGGTTACTTTGTTTTTGACAAAGTACCATTACTTGGTGTGTTTTCACCATTGGATGATGGATTAGAAAATTAATCCAATAGTGAAAACACACAAAGCAAGAGTTACCTTGTTAAAAACAAAGTAACAATAGACTTTACCTTAATTATCAAACTATAATTTGCAAGTAATACCTGAGTTGAATGAATTATAAATTAATGCATTAAAATAAACTGTATATAAACAAGACGTTTAATTAATTAACAAAATAATTTGAATATAAATACCCAATTCGAACGATTAAAAGTGATAATTTTCAAAAAGTAGCTAATTTGGATGCATTATAAATAAGTACAAATAAGAAGACGTCTTCTAATTGTTATTTCTTTTTAAAAATGCATTTAAAATAATTTTTAAAACCAATTTAAAAAAATACCATTGGCCGGTTTGGAACACAGGACCAAATGATTTTTACGGTAGTTGCTAACCAATTGATCTACGAACATTTACTGATGCGATTGCTAATTAATATGTTTTAACGTGTTTATATAATAATCTGCAAAAAAATACAAAAAGGAGCGCGACGTTGGGGTCGAAAACGGGTCGGCTTATTTAGATCACCAAACTTACCGCTACAGTAGACCGTCTTAGTGATACTTCTCTCGAATTAAATTGTAACACGTGTTATATGGGGTTTGTTTAATCCTGGAGAAATAGGAACGCCATTGTTTCCGATCAAAATCCTCGACAAATTCCCAATACCGAAACCTAACTTCATCACCGGCGGCATCGATTTTTCCTTACCACTACACAGATTTTCTTATCATCCTTCATTTCTAAATCTTCAAATTTCAAGCTCCAATTTCAAGCTCCAATGGCTAAGACAAGATAGAGTACAGCTGGTTCACGAAGCAAGGGGAAGCAGACATTGCAACCTAAGAGGAAGAACAAGGCTGTAAAAAGGCATAGAACTTGCAATGCCGGAACATCTAGTACCAGAGATAGAGTGGCGAAGCTGGATAGTATGCCTGTGCTTAAAGGTATGCCCGTTGATATTGAATCCCTGAAAAAAATTGATTTTGATGTTTCTCCTTACATTGAGCATTTAAAATTGAGGAAATTGTTGACTCTTAAAGTCAACACATACGATGAATTGGTTAAGGAATTCTATAGAAACCTTCATAGGAATAACAGGGGAACAGAGATATCTTCTAGTGTAAAAAACGTTAAGATCAAAATAGACACTGCTTTGTTAAATGAACTTTTTGATATGCCTTCGGTTGAGGATGGGTTTTGCATTAAAAACGCAGCTGATAAAAAATAGAATGGGAGGGGTATAATGATACCCATTTCATAAAGGAAGTCCTACACGAGTCTGGTTTACCCCTTGCCACGACAAACATGACGGCTAATGCCCGATTTTTACATCAAGTGGTGATAAAGACACTGCTACCTAAGTATGGTAGCAGGGAAAAATGCTCATTAGCCGAAAGGATTATTTTGTGGCATCTGTTAAAGGGGAAACAGATGAATTTTGCTCAACAGATTATCTATCACATACTGAACAGGTTCAGAGCGGTTAAGAAAGACCGTCAAAGGAAAATCCATCTACCTTATGGTAATCTTTTGACGGTAGTCTTTGAACATTACAATGTTCCTGTGACTGTGAGGGATAACCGGTCAGTCAATACAAATCTCATGGATGCTCTATACTTGTTAAGTATGGCAACTATGACGAGTAATAGAGGCTGGATCCTTTCCAAATTTGTCAGAGCTGAAGATGAAATTGTGTTTGATAAAAAACATATTTAAGGAACGTGGGGAATGACGGAGAGGATGTTGAGGTTGAGCTGGAAGGTGATGGGCCTATGGATGATGACATAGAAAGTCTGGATGTTGGGATGGATTGTTTTGATTTTAAAGATGAAGATGTTGGGATGGGTGGTGTGGAGATGGAGGGTTCAGAGGATACGTTAGAGGCTGATGAGCCAAGACCCGAAGAGTTTGATGAAGAAGAGGAGGATGAGTATGAGATTGTATTCCAAACGGTGGAGCAGCCAGAAAAGGAGAAAACAATGGAGGAAAAAGTTGATGATGACAGCACTGTTCTGATGCTGTTAACTTATCCTGAAGCTGAACTACCGACACCCTCTTGTACAATGAAGAAGCTTCTGATTTTAGACTTGAATGGGGTACTTATATGCTCACGAACCAGTCGTCATCGCCCACATATCACTCCATTCATGAAATTCTACTTTGATAATTTTACGGTTGCAATTTGGTCATCAAAGATGAGGTATTTTTCACATTCTTATAAGGTTCATTGAATTCTAAACATTTGATCCTCTTTTTACATTCTTCTTAAGTTCATTGAATACTTTATAATTATAGTGTCTTCTTATGTGTTTTCCAGGAAAAACATTGACAAGATTCTTCCAAAAATTAGAATGTCATTGGCTGATGAAGTTCAAATGTTGTTTGTATGGGTTAGACAGTTGTTTCCAACTTTTAGGATTCTTTTCCGTTCCAACATCAACTATTGAAATATTCATGTTTCCTATATAATAGTTTACTACACTGTTTGATTTTCAGGGTCAAGAGCATTGTGTTGTAACAAATGTCACATTTGGCCCCCGTGATAAAAAAAATGTATAATGTTTAAAGATTTGAAGCATGTTTGGGATAGCTATCCACAATTCAATGCTTCAAATACTGTGTTGATAGATGATTCACCATACAAGTCATTACTGAATTCTGTAAGTGTACCATCTTTATTACAATTACCCTGTATTATGATGCATTATAATTTCATTTGTTGGATTCTGTAGCCAAACAATTTCATCTACCCCACAATATTTGATTCAAAGAACAGATTGGACAATTATCTAGGTAAAGCTTTCTGTCAATATCTATGTACTTTATTTACCAAAATGTTCATCTAACTAAAATAATGCAATTTGCAGAGCCAAATGGAGGTTTTGTAACCTATTTGGAAAGACTATCACGCGCACAACACGTTGCAGAATTCATCCAGAGGGAACGAATCGGTCAAGATCCCATTCGAGAGGATGATGGGCGAATGGCTAAACTGCAACAAGCTATAGATTACGCTATGGCATATGGAAGATGGCAAAAAATACTTTGTCAAATGTAAATATATATTTTGACAAACAGTAACTAGATATTTTTGGCATACTATGTGAAAACAATTGTTTCGGCGATCAATCTGTGTTACAAATTTATGTTTGTTTAATTATCATTTGGTTGTGTCAATTTCCACATGCTGTGTTAAACACAAATTTATAACAGTTTGTATATATGAATTATTCCATAGAAGACATCTTCTTTTTAGTATTTAACACATAAGAAGACATCTTCGTTTGACAATATATTCTATACGCTAAAAGGTAACACCAAATTATAATACATCATTTTTTTTTGTTTTACATTGTTTACTTATCACAAATATTTACTCATATCCAAATGACACAGATGACTGGAATTTCGGCTATGCTTCATATTTGATTGATAATAAGACAACCTCTTATGTATATTCTCTAATATGATATCGAAACAACAGTTTTTTACATTGCATTTTCAATTCATTTATTTATCAATGAGGATTGAAATAGAGTGGTAAACGATTAATCTAAAACTAAGATTAGTTCTGGTCGAATAGAGGCTGCCTGAGATTAATTCCGATCACTTGAGACTGTCTGAGATTAATTCCGATCATTTTGACACTGCCTGAGATTGATTCCGGTCGAAAAAAGTCTGCCTAAGGTTGATTTAGCATCGTCAATGGCTGCCATGAGAGAGAAATCGTATTCCTTTGGTTGCACAATTCAACGTTATGCATTAATTTGGAAAGAGAAAGAGAAGATGATATTAATTGATGAGAGAGAATTCGGTTTTTAAAATGCACAAGGTTTTAAATTACAACCTACATGTCAGCAGGTAAAACCTTTTTAATATTAAATGCCAACTTAAATTATGGACCATTAGATCTTGATCCAATGGATATTAATTGCTCACCACACATGGAGATAATTTAGTGCTCACCATTAAAACCAACCTCATATATATATATATATATATATATATATATATATATATATATATATATATATATATATAATGTAATTGGAAAATATAGATTTCAGTCCTTTTAATTTTATCTTTTCATAAAACTTTCTTAAAACTTTTAATTTATATCAAAACACATTGACTTAAGCCTAAAAATATATTCAAATTAATTAACACTATTTATTTCAAAAAATCAAAATTAGAATTTTAGACACCGACGTTACAGTTATTATTCTATGAACTTTTTTGAACCCAACACCTCTTGAATACGCATGATGTGTCTGGCCTTGAAATAATTGTAGCATTTCTAGTTTTCAAAGTCATCAATTATTATATATGTGCTGCTATATGTGGTTTATTTGAAAATGATAATCCAAATATTTAAGAATTCTTTAAATTTTGAAAATTGTTTTAGGCTCTGAGTTCTTTAAAATTTAGTGATAAGTTTATGTGGGGTAGAGCCGGTGCATTCCAAATTGTTCTTCATGTACTCTTCTTGGACTTTTTGAGCATGATTAAAGCTCTAGAGTTGGCTGTAAGGAGACAACGGAAATTGTAAGAAGAAATTTCTTTCATTATGAGGTTCTAAACTTTTTTCTTAACTAAGGAGATGTGTTGCGACGTATTGAATTTTTTTTTTAGATGGGAATAAAAAATGGAGAGGACAACTTTTGTGCTAGGGATGATAGGAATATATGCTTTCCATTTCTATTGGTTTCGGTGACGAGTGGATTATCGTTGCTGCCACTTGTAGACTTTACCTCCGAGGATCTTCTGTCAACTTGATGGTTTGAAAATACCAGTAATAGGCTTCCTTATGGAATGTAAAATTGTGTTATCAACTCCAACAAGTTATTAGTGTCTTATTAAAATTGTTGTGATCCTATGTCTGATGACCATGAATTTTAAAATTCTTGTTTTATCAAATAAAGTTGTTGTTTTGTTCTTTGTTACTGATTTTAATATTCTTCCTGTCAATCCAAAAGTTCATATAATAATAATAACAAAATACATTAAGAATATTTATCAAAATTTGATAAAGTTTATCGTGGTTAATAAGGTTTCTAGCCACAAGTTTCCTAATTTTGCCACGGTTATGCTTGTGGCTAAGTAAGGTTTCTAATAAAAAAAAAGGTTCTATTTTTGCCACGGTTATGCTTGTGGCTAAATGAGGTCCATCGCCACACATTGTTATGTCTTGCCACATGTATTATACTTTTGCCATGATTTTATCCGTGGCACATGGATATGATTAGCCATGGATTTTCCCGTGGCACAATAAGGAATTTATGCCACGACCATTGCTTTCCCATGACAACTACCTAGCCACGAAAATATTATACTTGTGCCACGATTCTAACCATGGCGCAAGTAATGATTTGTTGTAGTGGTCTAAGATAGACACATTAAATTTTCAAACAACTTTTTGGATGTATTTTGTTAGGTAAATATGAAATTGTCTATCTCTTAATGAAACTAACTTTACAAATAATTTTTTGAATATATATTGTAATTATTGGATGATTAAATTTTTATTATACGGTAGCTTTTTATGATTAATTTGTGTTGAGATTAGGGCTGGGCACAGTTCGGTCCAAGTCGGGGATTCATGAATCTCCAGTATTGGATTGAAATTCGGAGATTAATAAAAGGAAATCTCCAGCATTGGATTGAAAGAATAAATCTCCAGAATTGAATTGCCCCAAAATTTCAGTCCAGTCCAGTTCGGGGATTCGGAGATTCGGTTCCGGTCCAATCCAATATAATTTTTCGGTGATTCGGATAAATATCTAATAGTTTAAGTCCTAAAAAATAAATTAAAAATTTAATTTACAAGATAATAAAATATAAAATTTTATTATCTTACATAACTTGAAATAAATGATATTTTTTTTAGGAAGTAAACAACATTCATTAAAAGTTACAGTAGACAACAAGGTTAAAAAAAACCCACAAAATCAAAGTTACAAAATAACAAATCCATAAAAACAAACAACATTTAATTCAAAAAAGACAACACTTCATTAGCAAAATCTCTCTAATCATCATCCAAATTTGTAATTAAATCTTTTTAACACAACAAATTCCTTATTTTCCAAAGCAAAGGCAGTAAAAGACAAACATCAACCTAAACATATAAAATTTACCATATTAGTGAATCAACAAATGTTAAATTAATTAGCTTTCACTTTAATAAAGTTAAACAACACACTAGTAAAAAGTAAAAGGAAAAAATATGCTTACCAAAGTGCATTTGATTCGGTTAAACAAACCTTAGATATCCAATTGAAATATGGATAAAAAAGATGATGCAATTTCAGGATCAGAACTAATTTCTACAAATTAAATAACATTTATATAGTTAGTATTCATAAACATTTAATTAAAATAAAACTATGAAATATAATTGCTAAGTAAATATTACATTATTCAATAGCTTCAAGATCTTCAACTTCTTCTTCATGCTTGAAAGCTTGAGTTGAAGTTTTCAACCAATCTTGACAACAAATCAAAATCGCAGCTGTAGCAGGAGTTAAGGAACTCCTAAATTGATCCAAAGTTCTACCACTTGTGCTAAACGTAGATTCAGAAGCCATAATTGAGCATTGAATTGCAAAAACATCTTTTACAACTTTGGATAAAGCAGGATATTGCATAGCATTAACCTTCCACCACAATAGAAGATCAAACTCAATTACATGTTTTTCAGGTGCCTCATTGACATATCTTTCCCATTCTCCCTCAATTGACATATCTTTATCAATATTCAAAAAATAATCATCAATCTCATCATCAATGTCATCATCTGCTTCATCCAAACTAGAAGAATATGCTCCAAGATGGAGGTGGCGGCATGCGAGGTGGTAGCGGCGATGGAGGTGGTAGCGGCGTGCGATGTGCGAGGTGGTAGCAGCGGCGTGCGAGGTGGTAGTGGCGATGGAGTGCAGTGGAGGAGATAAAACCCTAAAAAAAATCGAAGCAGAGAGAATGGATAAAAGAAGCACGAGATTCTATTTTATAAAATGTTAAAAAATTTTAATATTTAAAACTTCTAATATTTGTTATTTAATTAAATGGTTAACAGGAAGTAGAATTGGTTCAGATGGTTAAAGCGATTAACAATGTTCCATTTAGTTAGGTGTTTGATACTCCATGTTTACATTTTAGGTAAATATTTTTTATTTTATTTTATAAACGGGAATTAATCGGGATAATTTTTATGACTATATAATAATGTTATACCTTATTAATAAATTATAAATTTATATGATTGTAATTAGTTTACCAAACCTTATAAAATATATAACTATATATTATATAATATTTCTCTTTATATAAAGTTAATTTATGAAATATAAATTTATTATTGCTAAACTTTCGGTTATTTCAGTTCGGTCCAATCCAATCCAATCCAATCCGGTTATCGGTCCGGTCCTGGATAAATTTCGGTCCAGTTCGGTCCAGTTCTTTGACGAAAAGTCAACGGTCCAATCCAGTTCGGTTCTCCAAAAAAAGTCAATGGTCCGGTCCAATTCCGGAGTTTTTTCCTCGGATATTCGGTCCGGTCCAGTATCTCCAGGATCCGTGCCCAGTCCTAGTTGAGATTATTTAATTGGTGAAAAATAGTGATTTAATTAGAGCATTATTTATTATTATGTATTTTTAATGATAATGACATTCTTATATTTTTAGTAAGACAACATTTAATAAGGAGTTCATAAGGGGCTTTTCCAGTTATTAAAAACTTTTACTAAGAGTATTTGGACTTTTAATAATAAAATTTCATATTACTAAAAGCTATTTTTTTTTTGTACTGATAGCCTCCTAGTTTGATTTCACTAATAACCATATGCATGTGCTATGATCATCAACTATAGAAAGAAAATAATGTTTATTGGTGAAAAAAAAGACTTAAAAGGACCCCATATATCAATTTCAATTAGCTTGAAATAATGAGTAGTGGTTTTTATCACTACAAGAAAATTGCTTTTTAGCAACAACAGAAACAGTTGTTGCAAAAAAATGAACTTTACCAATAAACATATTCGAGTTCTTAATAAAGACTGTTGCTGTAAATTTCTTATCTTCGCCTATAAAAAAATTCGTATGGTGGGATTTGTAGAAAAAAAGTAACAAGTTTTACAACAATAGCATCGTTACGGTAAATACTATCATTTACAACAACGACTGCATGTGATTGTGGTGAATGATAGGATTTACAACAATGACTGCATGTTGTAGTTGTTGTAAATGATAACATTTATAGCAACAACAACATGTTGTTGTAAATGATAGTATTTACAACAATAAATGCGTGTTGTGTAAAAATTTAATATTATCGCAACAAAAAAGGTTATTGCGAAAGAAAATTATTAAATTAACTAAAAAATAAAATAAATACACATTGTTTTTATAATATAAATAAACTAAATATTTAAAATAAATTAAACATAATAAATTATATCATTCAAAGTTAATTATAACATATATAAATATTCAATTTGATTTCAAGTTTTTGGCCATTTATTTAAAGCTTTTGGCCATTTGGCTATATAACATAACTTATTTGCGCATCCTATTTAAATGACACGTTGTCCGAAAGTGAAATTCCAGAGTTGATTCAGAAATGAAGGTTTTGTTGCAAAGGTTGCACCACCAATAATCGTTTCTAAACTGAGCATATAGTTGGTAGTTTAGAATATTTATGTTGTTGGATTCAGCATAAGAATTGTCTAGATACTCTAAGTTGATTAATTCGGCATACAAACTAGTAGAACCCACACTTGTTTGGGAAGATGGTGTCAACGAGCTGAAGAAAAATAGAAAAATTGGACGAACCAAGTGATCGTAGACGAATATGGAACAGGTGAAGCCATCTTTAATCACTCATCGGGCTACAATGAGCATCAAATATAGAGAATAGTGGAACCTTGCAAGGGAAATCAATTAGAATTAGGACTAGTATGACATATAATAGTTGTAGAAAACATGTATAACATATATTAGTGGTAGAAAACATGTACACGAAAGAATACAAAATTACCTAGGCAGAGTATTGCCAATAAACAAAACGGATGATAAACTACCGACTACTTGCTCAGTTCAGAAACGATCATTGGTGGTGCAACCTTTGCAACAAAAGCTTCATTTCTGAATCAATTCTGGAGTGTCACTTTCGGACAGCGTGTCATTTAAATAGGATGCACGAATAAGTTATGCTATATAGCCAAATGGCCAAAAGCTTTAAATAAATGGCCAAAAACATTGAAGCAAATTGAATATTTTGCTACATATTTTATAATTAACTTGGAATGATATAATTTATTATGTTTAATTTATTTTAAATATATTAATTTATTTATATTATAAAAACAATATGTATTTATTTTTTATAGTTAATTTAATAATTTTCTTTCACAATAACCTTTTTTGTTGCGATAATATTAAATTTTTACACAACACGCATTTGTTGTTGAAAATACTATCATTTACAACAACAACATGCAGTCGTTGTTGTAAATCCTATCATTCATCGCAATCACATGCAGCCGTTGTTGTAAATGATATTATTTACCGTAACGATGCTATTGTTGTAAAACTTGTTACTTTTTTCTACAAATATCCACCATGCGAATTTTTTTATAGGCCAAGATAAAGAAATTTACAGAAACAGTCTTTATTAACAACTCGAATATGTTTGTTGCTAAAGTTCATTTTTAGCAACAACTGTTTCTGTTGTTGCCAAAAAGCAATTTTCTTGTAGTGATAAAAACCACTACTCATTGTTTCAAGCTAATTGAAATTGATATATGGGGTCCTTTTAAGTCTTTTTTTCACCAATGAACATTATTTTCTTTCTATAGTTGATGATGATAGCACATGCATATGGTTGTCAATGAAATCAAACTAGGAGGCTATCAGTACAAAAAAAAATAGCTTTTAGTAATATGAAATTTTATTATTAAAAGTCCAAATACTCTTAGTAAAAGCTTTTAATAACTGGAAAAGCCCCTTATGAGCCCCTTATTAAATATTGTCTTACTAAAAATATAAGAACATCTTTATCACCAAAAATACATAATAATAAATAATGCTCTAATTAAATCACTATTTTTCACCAATTAAATAATCTCAACACAAATTAATCATAAAAAGCTACCGTATAATAATAATTGAAAGATTAACCATCCAATAAATAAAATATATATTCAAAAAATTATTTGTAAAGTTAGTTTCATTAAGAGATAGACAATTTCATATTTACCTAAGAAAAAACATCCAAGAAGTTGTTTGAAAATTTAATATGTCTATCTTAGACCAAAAAGTGGATTAATAATTTTAATTTGTCCAAAAAGTTGCTCGGTCAAGTAGAAAAAGGTTCTTGCTCGGTCAAGTAACCAGAAATAAATAACAAAAAAAGAATAAAGTTTAGTCCATTATGAAAATCTCATTACAAGGTACCCAAATTTACACATTAAAATTAGTGATCCAAAGCAACGGAAATGGAAAAATGTTTACAGCGAAGTGCACAACAGATGGAAATGGAACTCTAAGGTTTGAAATTCAAAGATTTAGCAGATTAAGAACTTTTCTTGATGTAACTAAGGGATAAAAATTATAAGTTATTATTTCAACACATCCCCTTAAACTTATAACTTTTATCCCTTAGTTACACCAAGAAAAGTTCTTAATCTGCTAAATCTTTGAAGTTCATCATTATTGACTTGTTCACTCTAGCGGCCATAATCCATATTATTATCTTCATCGTTTTCTTCGAAATTTGTCATCATTACTATGAACTGCTATTTTGGGTTTTGGATGAGGCACATAATTGGTAGTGCACCTTCTTAGTAAGAGGTGTAATGGTTAACCAATAGTTGCGTTGTTGACTAAGCACATGTATGTACATCGTACGAAAAAAGAAGGAAGGAATAATTTATGTTTTACTAAACAGTGCTTTTAGCATAAAGTTTTATTGCAGTGAATACTAATTCCTTTTGTAGCTTTTACTAAGCCATGCTTTTAATATTAAGTTTCACTCCATGAATATTAATTTTTATTTAGTTTTTACAAAGCGGTGTACAATCATTAATGTTGCTTTATGATTGTTGACTAAGCACATGCATGTACGCTTTTAAAAGAAAATGAAGGAATAATTTATAAGCACATGTATATATCTACATTGTATTTAAAAAAGAAGAAGGACCAATTTATGTTTTAGTTCGAAAGAAATTTGAAGGTGAAGAAGTACTGAAGCCTTTTTCTGGCTTCTGGTACTAACAGGAATGATGGACGATTAGTGTTTAAAGAACATGAGAGACCTCATTTCTCCAAAATCATTCTTGTACCTTAACAAACTTAATATTCCAAACAAAATGTAGAATTTTTTTTCCTTTCAAGTGGAGTAATCTTAAAGGTGCCAACTCAAAGAGATGTGCTTCCATTCATGCAATGGAGACCAACTTAAACTCTGACACCGAGAAGCCCATCACTTATTATGTCTGTATTTCCTTACTAATATTACTTCACTAATTAAACAAGTATATCATATATTTTACCTCTAAAATAATTAAACTAAAAAATTATAATTATTGTAAAAAAAAATTCATTGCTCAACATTTATAATTAAAAAGAATTTGCGTATGAAAAATAGTAGGCGTTAATCCTCTATTATACAGATCATGAAATTAATATTCTAAACAGTTTTAATTTATCCTCTACTAATTAAGTGTTGTTGGAAATAAAGAACAAAAATAAAAAACTTATGGAAAAATTGTTGCGCCATCAACAAACTACTACCTTAAAAGCGGTTTTCTCGATAGACATATGTGCAATTTCAACCATCAGTCGCTCCATAAGGTTAACATAGCGCGCACTCGAGTTTTGGACCCTAGAACAACAACTTAAATGCCTTGTAAAATACACATTTAAAATGAAAATAAGAAAACTTATTTATAGAAAGATAACTAAATACAGATTTAAAACTTGTTATAAACACTAAAACGTTACCAAAATAAATGGTCAATTACATAATTTATATTTGGTTTAAATACAAAATTTAAACCATAATAAATGATCGGTTACCATTTTATATTTTTTAGAGACAAATCCATATATGTTTTAATGATATAAATATCCATTAAAAAGGTTACAACAAGTCATTATTCCAATAGGCGTTTGGTTGAGAGAGTTAAAACTCAAAAAATGTTCTGTTGAAAAAAATGTACGTATTAAATATTCATTTTGAGACTGTTTACTTTCATGAATATTCATAATATATCAAGGGTTAAATGACTTTTATGTTATGTTTGAAAGTTGAGACCATAATGTTAGTAAGGACAAATTTAAGTAAATATATGCGTTTAATTTATCTGATTTTTATGTCTGGTTTTAAAGTTAAAAGACCATTATGTGTTAGTAATAAAATAGTTGAGTGATGACTATAATTGTAATTTATCTTAAAATAAATTAGCCCATGGTTGTAACATTTACTTATTAGTTGTCTATGTTTTCTATTTTCAAAATGGTTAGTTATAAAATTTATATTTGAATTAAACAAAAATTGTTACCATAATGATAACTTGTGAAAAAGTCCTTGATCGGAACACTTCCTGTGAGGTGCCGTTGAGATCGGCCGGGGACACTCCGATGCCTAGTCAATAATATTCTTGAGAGAATAAACTGTAATCACAAAAGTAGAGTTAGAATAATGTGTGTTCCTTTGATCCTAGGAAGCTGGGGTATTTATATGCAATTCTGTAACAATCGCATTAATCCCCTTTATTGTCCTTGAATGTGGGTTTTGATGTTACTTTATACTCGATGGTTTCAGTATTAATGGAGTTGTTAGTATCATAAATGTCGGAGGTTTCTCCTTGATAACGGTTTAGTGACCCCTGCATTAATTATCACTAATTTCATATTAATCATGCATAAATCCCACTTTTATAGGAAATAATGATTTGCCATTATTTCTATTAATTTTCCCTTTATTCCTCATTCTAGAATAATTTGGGTTGTTATCACATAATAAATGGTCAGTTAACAAAATTAATACATGTTTTTTTTTGTTGGTTCTAAAGTTGACTATAGTTCCTCTGCACTTCGCCCACCTGACCCAAGGCCTCATCCAAATCGTTTAGAATGGATTCATTCTCGAAAGAACCTTGGGCTCCAAATTTGGCGGACCAGTATCCACCTATATCGGGCTTCGCCATCTACACAAACGTTCTAGGGTCAGAACTCAAGTTCAAAACTTAATGAACAAATAAAGATCAAAGGTAACCTACCTGTGCAATCTCCCCAGCAGGCTTGGCGGACCTCAGGGCATCCGCCATAAGCTTAAGACCTCCAGTGGTGTTAGGCTTCCTCCTCTTTAGTGGCGGCTCAACCACTGTTTCTGCAGGACGTTTTCCAGTATCCGCTTGAGGATTCGCCGCTTGATCTTTCTTGCGTGCTTCAGCCTCCAGAAACTTCTTACGCTTCTCTGCAAGAGCGTGATTGGCCTTAGATAAACCCCTGCCAAGGAAAACATTAAAATAATCAAAGTTCACGAAGAATGAGAGGTACCTTGGTCAAATTGCGTAATCTTTGAGTAAATGAATTGATCCCCTTCCCGGCGAATCAATGGAATATCACTCATCATGAAAGCTAAGGCATCCGCATATGTCCATGCATCCGCCTTGATCTGCTTCATGAGCTCCGCCACCTTCTCGTCACTATCCGTTAAAATTCGCATATCGCCCGCCATATGCAACGGCCTGGGATTCCAAAATGAAGGAAAACCCAGTGGTTCGCCATCTTTTATCTTCACGTAGAAGAATCTCTCATCCCAGCAATGAACATTGGACATTTTGTCACTAAAGGGCGAATACACTCCGAATTTGGCGAACGAAAGATAGGATTCGAACTTCCGTTTTGATGGTTTGTGAAAAGCTCTAAAGATACGACCTGTATATACTACTCCTAAATTTGAGGCGAGGTAGCAGTCTAAAGCGATATCCAACCAGCAGTTGGGATGTAGCTGGCTAACCGTGATGTCAAAGTAGGAGAGGATGTCCGCCATCATCTTTGGAAGAGGAAGTCGGAATCCTCTCTCCACGTGACTACAGTATACTGTAAGGAAACCGCTAGGCGGACAGGAAGGACGTTGATGAGATGCGGCAAGCTGAGTTTCATAGTTCTTGATCCAGGGGAAGCGATTCGCCAGATCCACTAGATCCGCGGCGCTCATACGAGACGGAGTAGACTCCGCTCAGGGATTCTTTTTCTTAGGAGGAATTGAAGAAGAGGCCATTGTCCCCGGAAACCACCTAGATGCACCGGCCGGAACGGCGACGGAGACAGAAGGAAAAAGAGTCGGGTTCCTAGTGGAACGAGTTTGATAATGATTACGCGCCGAGTTACTAAACCCAGCTAAATCAGAGTTAATCGTGCCCTCGGAAGAAGAAGAGTTCTCCGATGACGAGGTAGTCCAACTAAAATCGACTTCTATTTCAGGAGGGGAGGTTGAATTAAAAAGTTCTGAAGTTGATCTAGAAGATGAAGACGAACTTCTAAACATCCAGGAAAAAGTTAAGCGAAAGAAAATGAACTTACATGAGAAATAGGAAGCTTGGTGCGAAACTCTGAAGAAATCCCAGAAAAAGCTTCGAGCGTAGGAGAAAAATTAAGAAATGAGGAAGAAAGCGAAATCGTAAGAAGAAGAAGAAGAAGAGAGTTTTCTCCTTCCTGGGACAGTGTGTCCACTACACGTGTCGATCGTCCAATGGCATTGAATAGTGTGCTCATTAATGCAAGTGTTTATGACGGCGCGCGGAAGTCCAAAAGCCCTAAAGGACTTTAAGGGCATTTTGGGGGGCTTCTGATAACATCGAGATATTATCCTGAGGACCAAAAGGGATATTCACCTCAAAGTACGCCACGTAGTGATCCCCAAGGGGAAGCTGGCTGGCGGATCTCCATGGATCAGCTCCAAGAGATCCGCTGGCGGACCTATGAGGCGAATCTCTCCATTCGCCTCTATAACGGCTGGTCGTCGACTCGGCCATAAAAGATCATTAATGAGTTATTAATTAGCTAAACCGCCAGGTTAAGGATAACTCGTAACCGCCATTAATGAAGCATTAATGGAGACTTTCTAGTTACCTGAAGGTTACAACTTCCCAGCTATATATAGCTCGATCCCTTAGGCTATCGAGGTACACATTCTTATAACCTTTGTCAATTCAGTTTGTTTCCTTGATTCATCTTACTGACTTTGGCATCGGAGCTTCCCCCGTCGAACCCAACGACGCCCCCACAGGGACGGAGGTAGATCAGAATTTCGCTACCTGTTATTAGAATGGTTTCACATTCTTGCATGGTAAATCTCCAAAATTTAATCTAATAATTCTCCTACGTATCTGGTACCATTTATTCCTCATCTGATCTTGATTAAGTTGTGGTTTTAGGAGCCAACCATTGACATGATTCTGATTTTGCTTCTGTTTATGGCTATTGATTCAATTATTTTGCTCTTTTTGCAGGCCTCTTTTTGCTATAGTCTATCCCTTGTAACTCTCTTTTTCCTCCATGCATCTCTATATTCATATATGTTTTGGTCTTTTCTTTTTCTTTCTTTACTTTTTGGTGCTAAATCTTGTTTCATTTTCGGGGGTTCTTATTTGATTAAGGCAAAAACTTCCTAAAGCTTCATTTCCATTTTTATGGATTGAAGGATCCATATGTTTTATTTCAACTAGACCTGTTCATGGGTTGGGTTGGGCTCGGGCCGGGCCTAACCGGGCTTCTCATATAATTATTTTACCCAAGCCCAATCTATTTCGCACTATGTTTACATCGGGTTCGGTCTGGGCTAGGCCAGGCTAAGAGAACTAATTCCCAAGCCCAACCCAGTCCGGTCCAACTAATATCTTTGTATTTTTAAAAAATTAAAATTAAACTAAAACATTATACTATAAATATAAATAATAAAATACAATAAATTAAATTTTAGAGGATTATTTCAATAAAAATCATTTAACGCAATCCTAAATAAAAAATATGTACATGTTCACCAATTCTAAAAAAATATATGGTTTGGTAATTTTTATATTGAAGAAATTTAAAATTTTTATTTTTGGAATATAAAGTTTATTAAACTATAAAATTTATTAAATTAAAGTTATTATTAAAATTTTGGCCCATGTTGGGTTGGGCCTGGGTTTTGAGACAAATTCCAAACCCAACCTACTATGTATTCGGGCCTAAACGGGCTTGGGCCTGGCCGGGCCTATAGAAAATGTATACGTCTAAGCCCAGTCTTTGAGGAGCGGGCTTGGACATGTTGGACAGGTTAATGGGCTTTTGAACAGGTCTAATAATTTCAACACATAACAAGAAACTTGTCAAATATTTTGGTGTTGAGTTACTCATTTTATCAATTAGATTCTAACCTTATACCTTCGCTAGATCTTTATGCTTCTAAAATTCTAATTAAATCCTCTATGTATTTTTGCTTTTAGCTATGAGCTTAGTTTTCGTTAAAAAAACTACACCCATTTAGTCTCAAACAAATGCTTCAAAATCAAATAGAACCTTAATCTATCAAATCATTAATCAAGTCCATGAACTAAGCAAAAATCATCAATTGAGTCCTCATTCAATCCTAAAATCATAAATTGTGACTATTCGATAGAGACTATAATAATCTTTGTGTTGGTTCAAAATAAGTTTGGGAAAAAGCGTCTAAAACTGTTTAATCGAATGATTTTCAATGAAACCTCACTAGTAGAAAAACGTTCATTTTCAATGAAGTCATTCTCCTTTTTTGTAAATATAACAAACTTTGTAGGATTTTACTGCACTAGAATGAAGTGCTTTTGTTTTTTTTGTACCAAAAACTTGTAAATAAATAGTAACCTTTTTGTTCTTATGAAACTATTAATTTGTTAAAGAGTACTGAAATGATGCAATATATTGATTTAGTATATTTTTTCTTCAAATTGAACAACTGAATACAGGATAATAAAAGGCAGGATATTAAAATTAAATTCTGGAAAAATAAATAAATTTATTTGTGCAAATAAATTAATTATTTGCATCGGCCCTTAATATGGCCGATGCAAATGATATAATCATTTGCATCGGCCATGGTAAGGGGCCGATGCAAATGATTGTGTCATTTAACGTGCCTAACATATCATTTGCATGGGCCCCCTTACAAAGGGCCGATGCAATAGAGGTGGCCATTTGCGTCGGCCTCTTTAAGGGGGCGACGCAAATGACCACCTCGGCCAGCGGCCGATGCAATTGCATTTGTGTTGAGGGCTTTTGCATCGCGCTGCGGCTGATGTAAAAGGTCCTAAGCGGCCGATGCAAATGGCTATTTTTCCACTAGTGCCTCAATAGATAATTTTTGTTAAGAATAGGAACTCAATTGATGGTTTTTGGTTAGTTCAGGGATGTGGTTGATGATTTTGATAGTTTAAGGTTTTAATTGACTTTGAAGCCTTAGTTTACGGAGCCAAATAGGTATTATGCCAAAAAATAGCTAAACCTAAAAACATATAAAAATTGATTTTGGCATAATAAAATAGTTTTGATTCAGTTTAAACAAATGTCTTACTAAAACTAAACTGATAACTGAAACCTAAAATATTCGAAAATATTGATCCAACTAAACTGAAACTGAACTAGGTTTTATTTCAATTATGGAATGGATTGATTGACAGTATCAACATATATATATATATATATCAAGCTGTTGTTTCGGATTTCGAAGGCTCACTAGCCCTAGGACATCACGAGTATGGCGCGCCTCCTAGAGGCCTCCAGTGCATTCTTCTTGAAGATCGCCAAGGTCAAACTTCTAAGAGATTGATCACCAAATAATGATGTCGTATTTTTAGTTTTTTCTATTCTGTCCTTGCCCCTTAGGCTCCTTTTACTAAAAAAAACTGTTGTTTCGGTAGTTTTAGCCTTTCTTCTTCTTTTTTTTTTTTGGTAGAAACTGGAAAGGAAAAAACAACCAAGAACAACTAACGTGGGATTAGCCTAGGAAAGCTAACCCCAATACAATCCTCTAAAAGGAGAGAAGAGAGAAAGATAGGGGGATCAGAAAGGGTAGTAACACCTAACATCTCCTCATGGCCAGCCGCCACTAGGCGATCCGCAATACAGTTCTGCTCTCTGAAAATGTGAGTGAACCTTAAGAACTCAAAAGACGAGCAGAGCCTTTTAATAGCATTGATAAGGTTGCGGGAATTAAGACCACTAGCATGATTGTCTGAAATCATATTGATGGCCTCCATGTTATCAGACTCCACAGATAACCTCTTCACACCCAGGCTTTTAGCAAGCTTGACACCAGAGAGAATACCCCAAAGCTCAGCAGAGAAGGAAGAGCCCACCCCCAGATTCTGGGTGAAACCAGAAAGCCAGGCACCCCCTGCATCTCTAAGAACACCTCCAGCCGCAATCTTACCATTGGTAAGGCAGGAGCCATCCGTGTTCAACTTGACAACCCCCTCTCTCGGCCTAATCCAACCAATGAGTTGGACCTCCTTTTCCTGGGTAGATCTGGCCAGGGAATCCCCTTTGTAACTCTTAATAATAACAGAGAGTTTTTTCGAGAAGAACTCAGCTAAGTTGGGAATAAAAACAGATTTATTTCCAAAAATCTCCTCGTTTCTCCACTTCCAAACTTGGTGACAGATGATAGCAAAGAAAATGTCACCGTGCTCCATATTAGTCAAAAGTTTTCCCTTAATACCATCAGAGAACCAGTCATTTTCAGAGTGGGCCAAGAAGGAAGAAAGAATGTGGTGTGGGAGAATTTTCTTCCAAACTTCTTTACTCTTAGAGCAGTCCCTAAGAGCATGGCACAAAGTTTCCTCCTGGCCTCTGCATCTACTGCAAGCTCCAGAGCTCGTCAAATGCCTTCTGTGCCTATCCACATTAGTAAGAAGCCTGTCCTTCACTCCCAGCCACAGGAAATTTAGCCTTTCTTCTTCTAAATTTCATTGATTTTGTTTTATTTTTATTCCTCTAAATTCTCCATAGACTCATATATTCTAAAAAAATACGCGTACAAAAAAAATTACTTTACTAATTAAACAAGTATCTCATATATTTTACCTCTAAAATAATTAAATTCAACAATTAAAACTATTATAAAAATATTTCATTGTTCAAAATTTATAATTAAAAAGAATTTAGTTATGAAAAGTAGTAGGCATTAATTCTCTATTATACAGAGCATGAAATTGATATTCTAAACAATTTTAATTATTTATTTTTCAGGACATTTAAGTGTTGTTGTTGGAAATAAAGAATAAAAAAAAACTTATCGAAAAATTGTTGCGTCGTCGACGGACTACTACCTTAAAAGCGATTTTCTCGATAGACATAAGTGCATTTTCAATCATTGGTCGCTCCCTGGGATTAACATAGCATGTCCTAAACTCATCAACTTGAGTTTAGGACCCTGCTTCAACAACTTGAATGCCTAGAAAAATACACATTTAAAATGAAAATAGTAAAACGTATTTATAGGAAGAGAATTAAATACATATTTAAAACTTGTTATAACACTAAAACGTTACCAAAATAAATGGTCAATTACATAATTTATATTTAGTTTAAATACAAAATGTAAACCACAATAAATGGTCGGTTACCAATATATGTTTTTTAGAGACAAAGCAATATATATATATATATATATATATATATATATATATATATATATATATATATATATATATATATTGTTTTAATGATTTAAAAGGTATCCAATAAAAAGGTTACAACAAGTCATTAATCCAATAGTTGTTTGGTTGAGAGAGAGAAAACTAAAAAAATGTTAGGTTTGAAAAAAAAGTCCGTACTAAACAACTTTAATTCTTTATTATTTATATTTTAAGGGTACCAATGATCATTTTGAGACCGTTTACTTCCATGACTATTCATAATATATCAAAGGTTGTGTGATTTTAGGTTATGTTTGAAAGTTGAGTGATCATAATGTTAGTAAGGACAAATTTAAGTTTTAAAGTTAAAAGACCATTATGTGTTAGTAATAGCAAATTTGACTAATGACTATAATTGTAGTTTATCTTAAAATAAATTAGCCAATGATTCTAATATTTACATATTAGTTGTCAACTTTTTCTATTGTCAAATGGTTAGTTATAAAATTCATATTTGAATTAAATACAAAAATTTTACCATAATAAATGGTCGGTTACCAAAGTTAATATATTTTATTTATTAGTTCTAAAGTTGACTACAATTTTATGTCATTTTAAGCTAAGAAAAAAACCCATTGAGAGAAATTGAATTTTGGAAATGGGTTTTATGAGTCTTCTCTTCAAGTTTTCTTTGGAATGCTTTCACATTCTCGCATGGTAAATCTCCAAAATTTAATCTAATAATGTTGTGGTTTTAGGAACCAATTAGTGACATGGTTCTGATTTTGCTTCTGTTAATGGGTATGGACTTCAATTATTTTGCTTTGCAGGCCTCTTTTTGCTATAATCAATCCCTTGTAAATCTCTATTCATATTTTATGATATTTTTGCTTTCGTCTATGTGCTTAGTTTTCATTAAACAGAGCATTTCACCAGTTTAGTTTTCAAACTAAAGCTTCAAAGTAAATTAGAATCTTAAAATATAAAATCATCAATCAAATTTCTGAACTAAGCAAAAATATCAATCGAGTCTCTATTCTATCCTGAAACCAGAAATTTTAACTATTTGATATAGATTGTAATAATCTTTATGTTGGTTCAAAATAAGTTTAGGGAAAAGGGTCTGAAACAGTTCAACTGAATGATTTTTTATGAGACCTCAATTGATGATTTTTGTTTAGAATGAAGACTCAATTGATGATTTTAATAGTTTAAGATCCTAATTGACTTTGAAGCCTTCGTTTGGGGAACCAAATGTGTATTATGCCAAAAAATAGCTAAACCTAAAAACATATAAAAATTTATTTTGGTATAATAAAATAGTTTTGATTCGGTTTAAACCAATATTTTACTAAAACTAAACTGATAACTGAAACCTAAAATATTTAAAAATTTTGATCCAACCAAATTGAAAATATAAAATAACAGAACTAGATTTTATTTCAATTATGGAAGGGATTGATTGACGATATCAACATATGTTAGGGACTTAATTGGTGATTTTAAAATACTTCATAAAAATAATAAATAGTAAGAATGTCGCCTTTTGAATTTTTGGGTCCATCGTTGCACATCACACAAATTAAAAAAAAATTACTTTCAAACTATTAAAAATGCTTTCAAATGCAAATGAAATAAAGAGGTTTATGTTGAGTTTTATATATACTTAACAGATGTGCTTCCATTCAAGCGATTGAGACAAACTCAAACTTTGACACGGAGAAGCTTATCACTTATTGGATCTGCTTTTTCTTGATTTTTCTATTTAAACATACTTTTCAACAGCTACTACACTAGTAAGTTTACTACTAACAACCTGCATATTAGATACTATTTGCTCTTGATTGTTTGTTTATTAGTTGAATTCTGGGAAGATTTCAACTTTCTAGATATATTTCCCTTCATTATTTTTTCTGAAGAAATGCTTTTGATTGGGTACTTCATTAAAACATATATAAGATACAAGCTAATACGGACTTTGAGAGCCTTAATTTTTTTTAGAGTATAATGAAATATTCGGTTACTAGATATACTATCATGCTAGAAACAAGTACCACATTGGTTAATTAGCCAGCTATATGTGACGATCATCCTCTTACTTTTTTTTTTGAGTGAGTTAGACATTTTGTTCAAATTGACAGATTCGAAGGCACTTAAGACAACCTTGTATTAATTGGTTTATTTTTTTATTTGTTTACGCAGCTATAAATGTTATTGTCTTGTGATGTGCTATAGCATAAGAGGTATAGCTATTATGTTATACATGTTTTCTTTCTACCTAATCTTTTTGATCTCCTTAATCTGCATATGCAAAGTTGCCCTATTGGTCTTACATGAAGCTAATAATAGTGGGTTGCTTGGTTGCACCTCACTTTGATGGTTCTTTTTACATCTATAATCAACTTGTTCGTCTATGTCAGTCTATCAATCCTCGCTTTCTCTTCAACTGGTTTATCAAATTGAAGGAAACTAAACTTGAAGCCCTGCAGAATCTAATAATGGTATGGATGTTCTATGGTCTTTGAGTCAAAATTGATGAAGTTATATATGCAATTAATTTTATGCTGCCTTCTCTCATTTTCCTTGTTTTTGCATTTCTTCAAAAGCTTACATGTACCTATGAACTGATTTTATAAATTGCAGCCGACATTGGAGCAGCCTGAAGTTGACCAGAAGGACATCACTGCAGCGGAAATAACAGAGAAGAATGGACTATCAACAACCAAGCCTGTAAGATGTTGATCTTCTATGTCTTTTTACAGAAATTTCATCTATAACATATAAATTCTTCCAGAATATGTACTGAAGTTTCATAATATTAGGATACTTTTTTATTTGAAGTTTTGACTTTTAGTGCTTCTGTATTTACCACAATTTCAGGTTAGACAAACTGAATCCGACTTTGGCAGCCAAGAGTTGCAACATATGCTCAAATAGTGGGAGGAAATAATGTTCCTGATCTTAATACTTCCAAGAAATTGCAAAAGGAGTTGGCTTGTGCTACAGTGATACGGATTGGTATTGAGCGTGTTGATTTTAATCTTAACTCAATTTAAATTCAAATTATAAACATTTGATCGATTAATAATAAATATTAAAAATTTTATTTAATTAATATGAATTCTTTATAAATTTTATTATTATTACAAAATAGGTTGATCGAATAAAAGTAAACAAAATAAAATAGTATAAAAATAGTATATAACCTGCCTGACCTAATAAATTGTGTGATTGTAATTAACCACTAAGCGATGATTTTTTTTTTTTTGTAGACGGTGTTTTAAGAAGAGAATAGTTAGAAATGAGTGAGATGTAATGGTTGAAATTTGTGCAACAGCAACTATTAAAGTTGGTCATAGCATATATTGATTTCAGAAATGTGCAGCATTAATTGGTTTCAGAACTGTGGCAACCATCTAGATGCTACATGAATGTATTAGATTGGTCCATGTTAATTTTATAAATCTCAGAAATCCTAAATTAGATCCTAAATTAATAATAGGGATAAGGTACCAATTTAGGCTCTACGTACAAAATAGCACCAATATAAGCTTAACGTTTAAAAATGGTATCAATTTAGGCCTCGATAACGAAACGAGACACGTCATTGATATTACTCCGTTGAGCTCTCAATTGTACGTGGAGGGAGAAATCAGAACTTAACGGAGTAATAGGAATGACGTGTCCAATCCGTTTTCGAGGCCTAAATTGATACTTTTTTAAATGTTAAAAATCTATATTTATATTATTTTATACATGGAGCCTAAAATGATACTTCGCCAAAAATCATAAGCCTATTTTGGTACATTATCCTTTAATTATAATCACTAAAAAATCTCTAAGCAAACAACATATTAATAATCCTCAACATAGTAAATAAATCATAATTGAAATCAGAAGTTGTGTGAAAATTGAAAATGATTGAACAATTGAAATTTTAAGAAAACTTTGGACTAATTTAAAAAATTTACCAAAATTGGATCTGTAAATTCCACTGTAAACCCTCATCGAGGTCTGTGGTTTGCACTGACCTTGGAAGTGGGTAGACCTACCCTTACCTAAACTTTATCCTACCAAAAAAAAAAAAAATTGAAAAGAGTTGGGACAATTTCTTCCTTTCCATCTTTTAATTTTTTTTAACCTAAATAGCACAAAACAACGTGGTTTTGTGTTGTTTAGGTTAAAAAAATTAAAAGATGAGAGTGAAATTGTCCTTGCCCTTTCCATCTTCTAATTTGGGCAAATGATAGAGTCTTATTCTTCAGCTGCCATGGTTGGAGGGGTTCTAGTCATGGCGACCCTTGTCGGAGCCAGGTTGAAAACCCCCTACCAAGTGGTTTCTGACGGGACCGGAGGGTCGGCTGACTCTCCCCGCCCCCTAGCTCTGCCCCTAACAGTGTTCAAAATGTCCATCCTAAGATTCTAATAAGCTCAGATCTAATGACGAATGATTAAATACTACATAGTCATTATCATGTGGTCAAAATCGAATGCAACCTATCAATCAAATAACTAATCAAGAAATAAGAACAATATTAGGTTCTATAATTGAACCATCTTGAAAATAATTGACTTTATTTTTTTAACTTAAAAATATGACTCACTTAAAACAAACATAATAATGATAAATTTTTATATTTTTTATTTAACACAATTGCTTGAACTATCATGTGAACGATTTATTATCATTAAAAGTAAATTTTTTTTGTGTGTGAATTGGCTATAATTACTTTATTGAAATATAAAAAAAATGAAAGTTTAATAACTTTAATTGAAATAACAAAAGAAGTTCAATGACTTTTTTTTAAATAAGGCTCAAACTTTAGTGACCATTGATACAAATTAATATGATAACTATTCAATTTTAAATCGGTTATTGAGATCACTCAATTTATCTTTTACTTATATATAAAAGTCACTTATAAAAGTAAACGATGTCGAAATAGAAAAAAATCTAAAAATTAAGATTTTTTAGAATTATAGTTTTTCGTAATACCATGTTTTTATTTTTCTAATTTAGCATTTTTAAAGTTTTCTCTTTCTAAACAATATTTTTTATCATCTAACTAAACAACACTTGAGTAAATTAAAAATAAAAAAATTTAAAAATTAATAAAATATCATTGCCATAAACTCTACATGATAGAGGTGTATTTATAAAAAAAGTTATATTAGTAAAAGTAGAAGTGAGTGATTTTAATTATGTTGTAAATTATCTCATAATCATTGAAATTTTCCCTTAAAATTTGACATAAAACTCACTTGATTTTATCTTTTACTAACATAAAAGTCATCAAACCTTAACCATTCAAATAGTGTAATACCTAACTAATAGGTATTACTAGTGGCTGGCTGGACTCCACCGATAGCGGTAACTCTTGGATAGAGCAAGTTTGGATTCAGAGCCGTAATCACGGATGGGGGTGGTCAGCTCGTGGCAGCTAGATATGGCTCGGTTCTTGGAGAATTTAAGCCGGCATTGGCGGAGGGGATATCATGTCGCGAAGCTCTCAGCTGGATAAAAGACAAGAGAGATGAGGTCGTTAGTGTGGAGGGGGATACTCAATTGATAATTAATGATTGAGTCAGGATGATAAAGAGGACCTTTCAAGCTTCAGAATAGTGATGGCTGATTGTCGGGCCATAAAACGATCTATTGTCAGCCGTTCGATTCTTTTTTCAAGAAGGAATGCAAACCGGGTAGCAGATGAATTAGCTAAGCTAGGATTGGTATCTTCCTTCCTAACTGTAACTACTGTTATCCCTCCACCTATTATAAACCTATCTGCTACTGAGTTATTTTAATATAGGCTTAATACCATCATAGTCCCTTCAAGTTGGTCCAATACTGCAACTGGCCATGTACTTACATTTTTAACAAATAACCCCCCAACTTGCTTATTTGAAACAAATAACTGATCCAATTGCTCAGTTGGAACAAATAACTCCTCAAGTTAGCTTATCTAGAACAAATGACCCCTAAACCCAAAAAAAACATTCAACATAATATTACATCAGAAATAAAAGATTTCAAATTATCGGTTGCTACATCTAACTAATCTAGTGATACATTAAGTAAATCTTAGGTGAGCTCGGGATTGAAAAGCGTCTTGCTAAGGGTCCGCACATTACTCCGATTTTTTGGCAACCACCTCCGAGGGATTGGATTAAGATTAATAATGATGCGTCTGTGATACAGATTGAAGGCGATAAATGGAGGTTTTAATCGTAAACCAACAAAGAGTTTCTTCTCTAGCTAAACTAGAAGGAGTGAATCCCAATAACAAGGTATAAACCTCGGTTCTCAAAGAGAATAATGTTTGATTGATAAAAGTTGTCGTCATTCTTACAAAATGAGGGTTTAAATACTCCCCTCTAATAGTGACAAAAGACAAAGATTACCCCTACTAGGGTTACATTCAAGTTATCGACTGAAGGGTAAAATGGGTGATACGCCCCGACAATCGGTACAATGGTACAGGTACGGATTGTCAGGGTTGTTCGTGAATTACTTCGGGAGCAAGTAGTCCGAGAGATCCGCCCAGGGTAGATGTGGATACGCCTCCTTACGTACTCCTAGATTCGCCCCGCTGGCTTGTCCTGGGGATCCGCCCTCCTAGGTACAACCTTCGTGAGCCTGATGTCTTGGGGATCCACCAGAGCGCCTGTGATCAGTGATCTTAGTTAGGATGTCCGCATCATTCTCTCCTTCTTTAAAAGAACTCGGCACTGATTCGCCCTGTTTGAACTCTAAAGGACCATCCGACTTCCATGGGCTAAGGTCACGGATGTTGAATGCTGGTGAGATTTTACCAAGCCAGTTCGGCAATGCTATATGATAGGCATTGACATTGACCTTCTTGGTGATCTTATATGGCCCGTATTTCCTAGGCCGAAGCTTACTACTGGCGGCGTTGGCGAGTCTCTCTTTGCCCAAGTATACCATAACCTCATCCCCGACTTCAAACTGTAGGTCCCTGCGGTGCTCATCCGCCTTGGTCTTTAACTTCTGATTTCTCTCCTCAAGAGTCTCTTTCACCTCTTGGTGCATCTGTATATAATCCTTGGCCAACTGGTTGGCGGTCACATTTCCTTTGGGAAGATGGGCTATATCAAGGACGTGATTCGGGGTCTTTGTGTATACCACTTCAAATGGAGATCTCCCGGTTCCCGAATGGACAGAGCCGTTGTAGGCGAACTCAGCTTGGGCTAAAACCACATCCCACATCCTGGGCTTATCCTTACATTTGCTGCGCAGTAAGTTTCCCAGAGTTCTATTGACCACTTCTGTCTGTCCGTCTGTTTGAGGGTGGGCGGTGGTGCTAAATTTCAGAGACGTATCAAACAAAGCCCACAACGTCCGCCAGAAATGGCTGAGGAACTTCGTATCACGATCCGAGACAATGCTCTTAGGTACGCCATGTAGCCTTACAATCTCTTTGAAGAATAGCTTCGCTGTTGCCGAAGCATCATTAGTCTTGCGACATGGTATGAAGTGAGCCATCTTTGAAAACCGATCAACCACGACAAAGATGGAATCCATGCCCCTCTGAGTTTTGGGTAACCCTGGGACAAAGTCCATGGACAGATCCTCCCAGATGGTTTCTGGCACAGGCAAAGGTAGCAGCAACCCAGCATTTGTGGTGCGTCCCTTGGCGGACTGGCAGATATAGCATCGTTCTACTAAGTAGGCAACATCTCTCCTCATCTTAGGCCAGAAATAACGGGAACTCACTGCTTTATAAGTCTTGTCTCGCCCAAAATGCCCTCCAAGGGATCCGCCATGTAGATCCCGAACAACCTTCTCGCGAATGGAGGTGCAAGGTAAGCAAAGCTGGTTGCCCCTCATGAGATACTCATCCATCAGGTGATATGCTCCATCCCCATGCTGGTTCTTACACTTTTCCCAGCCCTGCCAAAATCAGCCGCATATTCTCCTCGGATGTGTTCAAAACAATCGGTCTCGAGGTTGACTGCCTTTATTAGCGATACCCTTCTACTCAAGGCGTCCGCCACCTTGTTCTGTTTTCCAGCCTTATGGATAAGCTTATAGGGGAACTTATCTATGAAGGCGGACCACCGGGCATGCATGGAGCTTCGAAGTTGCTTCTGACTTCCCAAGTACTTGAGAGCTTGATGGTCAGTGTAGAGGATGAATTCTTTTCCCACCAAGTAATGCTCCCATACTTTCAACGCCCTCACTACAGCATAAAACTCTTGATCATACGTTGCCCACTTTTGCCGTGCTTCACAGAGCTTCTCACTGAAGCATGCAATGGGCCTCTTTTCTTGCATCAAGACACCACCAATCCCAACTCCACCGGCATCACACTCAACTTCGAACAGCTTATCAAAATTGGGATACGCCAGCACTGGCGCTGTACTCAGCTTTTCCTTGATCAAGGCGAAGCTCTCTTATTGGGCGTCCGCCCACTCGAACCCCCTCCCTTTTTTCAAACATTCCGTCAACGGGGCCACTATGGAACTGAAGTTCTTAATGAATCGGCGATAAAACGTTGCTAGCCCATGAAAACTCCTGATATCCCCCACGTTCCTCGGAGTGGGCCATTCTCGGATGGCTCTTACCTTCTCCCCATCGCCACTAACCACGAACCCGAGGAAAACCAGACTTTCCATGACGAAATCACACTTCTTAGTGTTGGCGTATAGCTGGTGTTTCCTTAATAGGTCAAACACTATCCGTAAGTGCTCCACATGCTCCGCCAAGGTCTCGCTATGAATCAGGATGTCATCAAAATACACAACTACAAATTTTCCAATCACTGGGCGAAGCACTTGATTCATCAGCCTCATAAAAGTATTGGGGGCGTTGGTCATCCCAAATGGCATAACTAACCATTCATACAACCCATCTCTCGTCTTGAAGGCGGTCTTCCACTCATCCCCAGATCAGATTCGTATCTGATGATAACCACTCCTGAGATCAATCTTGGAGAAGACTCGAGATCCGCCAAGTTGGTCCAGCATGTCATCCAACCTTGGAATCAGGAACTTGTACTTGATGGTGATCTTGTTAATAGCCCTACTGTCAACACACATCCGCCAAGACCCATCCTTCTTCGGTGTAAGTAAAGTTGGAATGGCGCAAGGACTCATACTCTCTCTAACATATCCCATCTCAATGAGCTCTTCCACTTTCTGCCTCATGATGTCATTTTCCTTTGGACTCATTTGATAGTGGGGAAGGCTTGGCAAACTAGCCCCAGGCACAAGATCGATATGATGTTGGATGTCCCTCAAAGGTGGTAACCCACTTGGCAGTTCATTAGGGAACAGATCCTGATATTCACCAAGTAGGCGGGTCACTTCATTCGGTATCTCCCTTTCGTCCCTTTGGGCGGATTCGTGATTCGCCTTAACCATTACCACATACACCATTTGGCTCTCTTCACATTCGCTGACAAATGATTTGTGTGTAGGACAGACTACCAAAGTAGATTTCTCGTCGGCCTTTGGCTCTCTCATTATTGGCGTAAGGACGAACTTTACCCCATTCTTCACAAATCTGTAAGTGTTCTCTCTTCCGGCATGGGTGGCATCGTTATCAAACTGCTAGGGTCGGCCCAACAATAGGTGGCAGGCATCCATATCGACCACATCACAACAGACTTCATCACTGTAATCACCAATCACGATAGGTACCCTGCATCGCTGGGTCACCCTAAGCTCACCCACGTTTTTGATCCACCCCACTCTATAGGGGTCGGGATGCGCTTCCGCCAACAACCCGAACTTCTGAACGGCGCTGCTGCTCACAATGTTCTCTTGGCTCCCACTATCTATTATCACAGCGGGTCCTGAATAGGCGGTGCCTCTGATCTCCCTCTACCCGGCTGGAGACTAACAAACGCCGTACCACATGAATGGCGTATCTCTCTTCATCCGCCTCATCATCATCTTCTCCTAAGGGTTCGCAAAATACTTCATCCCCTTCGTCATAGTCATCCTCATACCTCTCCACCATGTTGGCGCTCTTCCTCCTAGGACATTCGTTGGATCTATGGCCTGGCTCATTGCACCGAAAAAATTTGAAAGGTGCTGGCCTCGCATACGGATTGTTGCTCTTAGGTGGTATAGGTGCTTCCTTGTATGGCCTAGTATCTCCAACAGATCCCCTTCCCACACTGTTAACCTTGCCCCCACTGGCACTCGCCACCTGCTTGCCTTTGTCGTAAGACTTCACATTATCTCTTCCTCCAGGCGTATACTCAGTAGTGGCGGATCTCCTGGATCTCCCGGTTAGTTGGGATTCAACCTTGAGGGCTAAATTCCTAGCATCTTTTACTCGAACCACCATCTGTGTGCCAATACGATCCTGGATGTTGTATCTCAACCCTTCTAGATACCTAGAGGTCTTTTGGCTTTCAGTTTCAGACAAGTTGGCTCTCGCCGAAAGACTTAAGAACTCAGAAGTATACTCATGGACACTTCGGGTCCCTTGAGAGCATCCCCTGTAGGAGCTGTAAATATACTACTCATAATCCGGCGGTAAGAACCGCTCCCTCAACATCGCCTTCATCCGTAGCCAAGATCGAATCGGATCTCTGCCCCCTCTTCTTCTTTCTTCCCTCATCTGATCCCACCAAACTGATGCGCCACCCTTCAGGTGATACGCCACCAGCCTTACTTTCCTCTCATCAGGAATCCCAGCATACTCAAAGAAACGTTCAACTTCCGATAACCAGTCTAAGAACCCATCTATATCCAGTTTGCCTCCAAAAGACGGTAAGTCTATTTTTAGCTTAAAGGCATCATCTCTATCAAAGTTCCCTAGACCTGGATATCCCCTAGCAACCTCCACACGTCGGTTGTCAACAGGCCCAACATCCCTCATAGTTCTAATGGTATCATCATTTCTGATACCCTCAAATTCATCACTATCACTATCAGCGTTATGCACAATGACAAAGTTGGGTCTTCTTACCTCAGGATCCCTAGGACCCATTTGTGGAAGCGGTTGTTCACGGACTCCTTCATTTCTCTGGGTCAGTCCTCCCGCAGTGGGTCGGATTATCGCCAGAACCTCCAGCTTGAAGTTTTCGAATGAGGTGGTTAGCTCCAGGAACCGTTGGTCGGTTTGCCTCTGCTGCTCATGGCTAGCTTGGATCTGCTCCGCGAGGTGCTCCTTCAGCTCCTCATACCTCCGGTCACTGGTTTCCATGGAATCTTGCGATTGTCGGGGTTGAACCATTGCCAAAAGAAGTTTCGGGTCAGGAAACGATTGGCTCTGATACCAACTGATACAGATTGAAGGTGATAAATGGAGGTTTTAATCGTAAACCAACAAAGAGTTTCTTCTCTAGCTAAACTAGAAGGAGTGAATCCCAATAACAAGGTATAAACCTCGGTTCTCAAAGAGAATAATGTTTGATTGATAAAAGTTACCGTCATTCTTAAATGAGGGTTTAAATACTCCCCTCTAATAATGACAAAAGACAAAGATTGCCCCTACTAGGGTTACATTCAGGTTATCGACTGAAGGGTAAAATGGGTGATACGCCCCGACAATCGGTGCAATGGTACAGGTACGGATTGTCAGGGTTGTTGGTGAATTACTTCGGGAGCAAGTAGTCCGAGAGATCCGCCCAGGGTAGATGTGGATACGCCTCCTTGCGTACTCCTAGATTCGCCCCGCTGGCTTGTCCTGGGGATCCGCCCTCCTAGGTACAACCTTCGTGAGCCTGATGTCTTGGGGATCCGCCAGAGCGCCCGTGATCAGTGATCTTAGTTAGGATGTCCGCATCAGTCTGTCACAGGTGGTCCTGGTTCTGCGGGTTGCGGATGTATTTATCGCTCGCATACTAGCATGTGCCTTGGTGCGTTTGCCTTTCCGATTGAAAGTTCCTTTGCTTATCTTGCTGAACTATCTGCTGCTATTTACGCCATTGACATGGCTATCAATAAAGGTTGACGAAAAATTTGGCTTGAAAGCGACTCAATGTATGTTGTGCAGATGTTCAAATCTAAATCTGGTTCGGTTGCTTGGTTGCTTAGACAAAAATGGTTCAATTGTTTAAATCAGATCGATTCTGTGGCTTTTGTGGTGTCTCATATTTTTCGTGAAGGAAATCATGTTGCAGATTCGCTTGCAAATTATGGATGGATGGCAACAGCTTCGACTTGATGGGATGTTGTCCTAGATTTTTGTGGATCGGTCTTTTTTCATGATTGTGTAGGACGTTGCGTTTATCGCTTTTTCTAATTCTTTGGCTTCATTTTATTCTTTATTCTTTTTGTATTATGACATTTATTTACTCTTTTAATAATTTTGGTTCGGGGTTTTTTTTTGGGTCTGTGGTGGGGGTGCTAGCATAGTTGGGATGTTCGCGGCTTACCCTTCCTTGCTAACCAATCTTTAATCAAAAAAATGGCAAAACAACAACTCCCGAAATAACCTATTTGAGGGGTTATTTGTTCGAAATAAGCAAGTTGGGATGAGGAGTTACTTATTAAAAGCGTAAGTACTGCGGATCAGTTGCAGTAAAAAAAAGTATTACTAACTATTAATCTCCTTTTTACGCGACCACCTACTATATATTTCTCAAACTCTACAAATAACTTCTTAACTAACATCAAATCTTATTGTGAAGTAATTTACTATCAATATATCAATAAAAATATTACATAACTTATATACTTGATAACTAACTATCAGAAGAGAAGAATATTGTTGTGATTCTCTATTTTAACTTTGCTTTCTTTTTTCATTTTTTATATGCAATAATGACTTTTAATATGAATGCTCGTGCTTGCATAAGTAGTGAGGAAAAGACAAGCTACAACTTTGACTGCGACATCAAAAGTTGGAGTCCTCGAAACTTCAAATGTGGTAGAACATTGGCTGCCACAGTATATACTATCCGTTTATCTGCCTTTGGAGGAAGGTGTAGTTGTAGATGAAGGATAGCGAACAAAGCAATTTGCACAATGGTCGTGTTATGCAGAAATTGCATAAAACGTTCCATTTCCAGCCCACCTTCTTGATATCCTGTAAAATCCGCTTATAATCAATGTAACATAAGCAGATTGAAATTTCAGATTGCAGCATATATATTCTAAAAAATCGAAATCAGAATTAAGTTAGTTCAATTTAATATTTTAATACAATCAATTTTAAAGTCTAAAATTTATAAAATTCTAACTAATTTTTCAAAAAATTTTAACTTGAAAATTAATTGACACCCCAAAAGTGTATTTTGATTAAATTGATATTCACGTCCTAACTTTGATAAACCATTTTAACCCTTATTTAGCAGATTAAGTTTGTTCGATATATATATAGTATGGTTTCAGATTTAAATAAATAATACTCCTCCATTTTGCAACCATAAAAAAAGCTATAAACTCAAACAAGTGTTCATAATTTTGTTGGGTTAATCCATTTTGCAACCAAAATTAAATGTTTACGGGAAATTAGGGAATGGTAATTTACTTTGTTAGTATCCCACAGCACATGCACACTTTCCTAGTCGTCACGTACCGTTTATTCCTTTTCTGTATATTCCCATCCCATCCCCAGTCAATACTCGCTCTCTGGATAGCCGTTTCGTTACAGACATTACACGTGTGATTATGTTAAAGCGAGTGTTCTCCCATTTTTAGGCTGCGAATATGAAAGAAGAACACAGTAACGGGGTAACCTGGTCATTTCAATGTAGCTGACCGCCTCACCTCCCCCCTCCTTTACTTATGTCATTTTAATGGAGTTTTAAGCCCAGAAAATGCATTCAGAGAAATTGAATTTTCGAAATGGGTTTTATGGGTCTCATCTTCAAATTTGCTTTGGAATGCTTCCACATTGTCGCATGGTATGCTAATAATGGGTATTGAATTATCGTAACATTGATTCCTAATTTTGTGTATTCTTTTGCTTTAATTAAAACTTGATGAAGCTTTTATCAAAAAAAAAAAAAAAACTTGATGAAGCTGGTTTTAGGAATACATGATTGTGATTTTCCTTCTGTTTATGGGTATTGACTTCAATTCTTTTGCTCTTCTTCTTGCAGGCCTCTTTTTGCTATAATATATCCCTTGTATGTAACTCTCTTTTCACTCCATGCATCTCTATCTTCAAAGCTCAATTAGGTCCTTAATCTATATTTTAAAATCAATTAGGTTTTTTAACTTTCTAATTAGATTCTCAACTCATACAATTAGATCCTTATCCTTATAAAAATTCTAACTAAATCGCTCAACTTATGTTAAAGTTGCTCCTTTAATTGAAATAAAATTTTGGTTTGATCTTTTTGATTGTTTTATTTATATTTTACGTTTTTTTTAGAAAATTATTTATATTTTATATTTTGGTTATCGCTTCAGTTATTCTATATTGTGAATCAGTGTTGATTAATATTTTATTGTATTTTTGCTTTCAGATATGAGCTTAGTTTTAGTAAAAGAAATAAATAGTTGAGCCTAAAAACATGTAAAAAAATTATTTTAGTATAATATATTAGTTTTGGTTTGGTTTTAAACCAATGTTTTACTAAAAATAAACTTATAACTGAAACCTAAAAAGTCTGAAAATATGAAATAACCGAAACTAGATTTTATTTCAATTTACATATGTTAGGGACTGAATTGGTGATTTTAAAACACTTTATAAAAATAACAAGTAGTAAGAATGTCCCCGGTGAATTTTTGGATCCATCATTGCACATCACATGAATAAAAAAAAATTACTTTCAAACTATTTTCAAAGGCAAATGAAATAAATAGCTTTATGTTAACCGAGACTTATGTTGAATATATACTTAACAGATGTGCTTCCATTCAAGCGATTGAGACCAACTCAAACTCTGACACTGAGAAGCTCATCAGTTATTGGATCTGCTTTTCCTTGATTTTACTATTTGAAAATACTTTTGAGCACCTACTACACTGGTAATTTTACTACTGAAAACCTGCATTCTAAATACTCTTTGCTCTTGATTATTATTCTGAAGATTTATTATTATCCTAGGTATATTTCCCTTCATTATTATTCTGAAGAAATGCCTTTAGGTGGGTACTTCATGAAAACATATAAAAGATACAAGCTAGTACTGACTTTAAGAGCCTTTTTGTTGAGAGTATCATGAAAAAATCAATTACTAGATATACTATTATGCTAGAAACAAGTACCACATTGGTTAATTAGCGAGCTATATCGCTCTATATATGTGCGATGATCATCCTCTTACCTTTTCGGTTGAGCTAGAACAACCTTGTATTAATTCGTTGATTGTTTTACTTGTTTGGGTAGCTATAAATGTTCTTGCTTGTAATGTTAGATAGCTATTCTGTTATACATGTTTTCTTTGGTCCTAATGTTTTTGATCTCCCTTAATCAAGGTTGCCCTATTGGCCTTACATGAAGCTAATAATAGTGGGTTGCTTGATTACACCTCACTTCGATGGTTCTTTTTACATCTATAATCAACTTGTTCGTCCATGTCTGTCGTCTATGCATCCTCGCTTTGTCTTCAACTGGTTTATCAAATTGTTGGACATCTTGAAGGAAACCGAACTTGAAGCCCGGCAGAATCTAATGGTATCCATGTTCTATGGTCTTTGAATCAAAATTTATTTTATGCTACCTTTTCTCATTTTCGTGGTTATTGCTTTTCTTCAAAAGCTTACCTATGAACTGATTTTATAAATTGCAGCTGACGTTGGAGCAGCCTAAAGTTGAGCAGAAAGACATTAATGCTGTGGAAATAACAGAGAAGAATGGACTATCAACAACCAAGCCGCCGGTAAGATGTTGATCTTGTATGTCTTTTCACAAAAATTTCATCTATAACAGATAAATTCTTCCAGAATATGAACTGCAAAAGCTTTCCCAATCTGCATAGGCGGCTTTGCATAGAATGGACATAGTTTGATATACATATATTCCAAATGGTATAAATGCCACAACTATGATAATTGTGTCAAACTGGTCGTATTCTCTCTCTAATTGTGTTATGTTGCGTCAGAAATTACGAAGCCCAAAATACATTCGGATACTTTTTTATTTGAAGTGCATCTTTTTTTATGCTTGTGAAGTTTTTGACTCTTAGTGCTTCTGTTTTTACCACAATTTCAGGTTACACAAATAGAATCCGTCTTGGGTCAGCCAAGAATTGCAACATATGCTGAAATAGTCGGACGAAATAATCTTCCTGATCTTATAACTTCGGAGAAATTGCAAAAAGAATTGGCTTGTGCTACAATTGAAGCAGAAACTTGTGCAGCCAAGAGCAGTCAAGAATTATGGACTTGTGTTTTGTGCAAGGTAAAATGCGCAAGAAAGCTCAATCTCATTGCACATTTTCAAGGTCAAAGACATGCCAAGGCTTTAGAGAGTCTAAAAGCCAGACCAAGTTCCAAGTATTATTTCAAGCCATGGACTTGTCCGATATGTCACGTAACGCTCGAGAATAAAAACAATCTGGTTTCACATCTTCAATCGAAAAGGCATTTGGCTGCCTGTGAACATCAGAAAGTGGAGGAAATGTCTGGAAAAGGTGAGGTTTCTTCTGCTTCATCGGAAATTAACATCAATTCACCGGAATGTGAAGCAATGAATCTGAAAAGTAGATCAGTTGTTGAGGTTAGAGATTGTAAGTGGTGGTGCACCATTTGTAATGTAAGCTGCACTAGTGAAGAAAACATGGACTGTCACCTTAAAGGAAGCAAGCATTTGGCTAGGACTACAGAACTGACTGATGCTGCAGCTAAAGGACAGGTCTGATAACCCGGTGAATTAGTATACCTCATTTTTTGATTGGTCGGATGTATTATATCGGGAGAACAGTAGAATTTCTCTCTTCCATGAATTGGATGAAAAAGAGATGCATTTGTAATATAATTTTGAGTTTGTTCAGTTTAGATTGACATCTTGATATGAGAAAGATGGTACATTTTTATTTTTGGTTTAATATTTGTTGTAGACGTTGATCAAATACCAATTAAGTTCACTCTAATATATAAAGTTATGAAAGTATAAGATGTTTTGAGATATCATACCTATTCTAATTTAAGGTATAAAATCAATAAACAATGAATAGCTTAGAAAATTTGAAATTTATTTTTGAGAAGGAACTTCATCGTTATCTTTAATTTGGAAAATTGTCATATTTACTTGAAAACAATGAGTCAAATTGAAAGTATTTTACTTTCTGACAATTTTTAATGGATTTAGATATCTAGTCCATCTTGAAAATATTTTTGTTTGTTTTTCATCCTCAAGTTTTTTAAGGTGTTTTATGTTGACACAATGATACGATTTACTTCTATATTATTGATTTAGTAGTATAGATTTAGTAGTACAAAGTTAAACATAAAGTTTTCAAAGTAAGATCCATTTTACTTCTATATTATTGAAAATTTAAAAAACATGGTTTGACTGTTATTTAAATATAATATATATCAAACCTTCGAAATAAGATTGTCAATAAATTAAACCAGTTTATATATTTGTAGTTGGTTATTTGTAATTATATTAGTTGAAAATTAAAGTTATAAACTAACTATACATTTTTTGAAGTTTTGAATTGCTTTTTTCAACTGCAGTGGATTCATCACCATCATATTTCAGCTTGATTACAATAAACATATTATTATTAGGTATACGCATTTGGGATAGGAGGTTGAAGAGTCTAAGAGTATTTTAAGTATTAAAATTATCGATTTTAGTAGCCTGTGTTGAAATAGGTCTAGAAATATAAATGAGCCACTCCAAAGATCTAGTTTTGTAAATTTCACATCATATTAATTATATTGAATTATAATTCAACTTTTTTTAAGGATTTTTTTTGGTAGGATAGGAAAAGAAAAACAAACAACAAAAGTCGCTCAACCCGGGATCAGCCTAGGAAAACTGACTCCACCACATCCACTTTTTTTAAGGATATAATTCATCTAATTATTGATTAAGAAGTTGAAAGATTTATAATTTTAAAATTAAACAAATAAATAATTAATATTTAAAATAGGATAAAGTACGAAAAAAATACTCGTGGTTTACCTTATTTGTAAATAGAGGTCTGTGGTTTAAAAGTTTGTAAATAGAGGTATGTGGTATGCTTTTTTAATAAAACAATGTATTTAAAACTAAACTTTTTAAGTAATTGATGACAATAAGAGCATTATTTAATTTTTTTTCAATTATATTTATATCTTGACAAAACACATATCTCAAAATCAAATTGAAACAGTGTAAAATAAATTTAATTATCAATTTAGTTCATAAACTGTCAGATTAGTAAAAAATGTAAAATTCCACCATATTATTTATTGTTTTGATTTAGGAAGTTTTTTTCGGGGGTTATGTTTTGCTGATATGTAAGAATAATTTTTTTTAAGGTAAAAATGTCTTTAGTTGTAATCAGAACTTAACTGTGTACTTGTAATACTTTATTTTGTAAATAAAACATACCACCGACCTTTATTTGTAAACTTTTAAATCACGTACCTCTGTTTGCAAAATGGACAAACCACAAGTATTTTTTTCGTACTTTTCCCTTTAAAATATCTATTTTATAATTAATTTTACACTCCATTCCAATAGTGAGAATAAACAAAGTAATGCTTATTTTATAAAAAAATAAATAAATATAATACATTCTTTTTATATCAGTTAATGAAGTTTCTAAATTGATTCAATTATGACCTGAATTTGTAAATTTATATCATTCGCATAATAAATATATTAAAAATAAATAAATTGACTAAGCTTAATTTTTAGGTATATTTTGGAACCTTTCTTAGGCCATGTGTCACTTTATTTCAGTATTAACAATTTTATTTCAGTTCAGTAATATTTAGTTCAGTTAAATTCAGTAACGTTCAGTTAGTTCAGGAAATTATCATTATTTAATATAATTATAATTATTTATATTTATTTTATATATTATTATTTATACATATTTTACAGGTGTCCGCTATGGTTACTTCCTTTAAAAATAAAGTAGGATTACTTTGTTTCAATAACGAATAGTATTGCGACATGTGTCGAATTAATTTAAAATAAAATAAATTATATTAAAAGTTGACCTGTTATTACAGGTTACCATTAAATAGGGAAAATTAAAGTTGCACAAGGTAGAATATAATTCTATCCACCAAACCACTTTACGGAAATTGACACTACTTTACAGAAAATTTATAAAACCTTTACAAATTTCCGTAACATTTCTATAATTTTACGTAAATTAATTATTTTTTGTTAAATTATTAATAAAAAATAATTTTAATTCTATCCACCAAACCACTTTACGAAAATTAACACTACTTTACGGAAAATCTATAAAACCTTAACAAATTTCCGTAACATTTCTATAATTTTACTTAAATTAATTATTTTTTATTAAATTATTAATAAAAAATAATTTTAATTCTATCCACCAAACCACTTTACGAAAATTGACATTACTTTACGAAAAATCTATAAAACCTTTACAAATTTCCGTAATATTTGTACAATTTTACGTAAATTAATTATTTTTGGCAAATTATTAATAAAAAATAATTTTAATTCTATCCACCAAACCATTTTACGTAAATTGACACTACTTTACGAAAAATCTATAAAACCTTTACAAATTTCCGTAATATTTCTATAATTTTACGTAAATTAATTATTTTTTATTAAATTATTAATAAAAAATAATTTTAATTCTATCCACCAAACCACTTTACGAAAATTGACACTACTTTACGGAAAATCTATAAAACCTTTACAAATTTTCGTAATATTTGTACAATTTTACGTAAATTAATTATTTTTGGTAAATTATTAATAAAAAATAATTTTAATTCTATCCAACAAACCAATTTACGTAAATTAACACTACTTTACGGAAAATGTATAAAACCTTTACAAATTTCCGTAACATTTCTATAATTTTACGTAAATTAATTATTTTTTATTAAATTATTAATAAAAAAATAATTTTAATTCTATCCACCAAACCACTTTACGAAAATTGACACTACTTTACGGAAAATCTATAAAACCTTTACAAATTTCCGTAATATTTGTACAATTTTACGTAAATTAATTATTTTTAGTAAATTATTAATAAAAAATAATTTTAATTCTATCCACCAAACCACTTTACGGAAAATCTATAAAACCTTTATAAATTTCTGTAACATTTCTATAATTTTACGTAAATTAATTATTTTTTATTAAATTATTAATAAAAAATAATTTTAATTCTATCCACCAAACCACTTTACGAAAATTGACACTTCTTTATGAAAAATCTATAAAACCTCTACAAATTTCATTAACATTTCTATAATTTTACGTAAATTAATTATTTTTTGTTAAATTATTAATAAAAAAATAATTTTAATTCTATCCACCAAACCACTTTACGAAAATTAACAATACTTTATGGAAAATCTATAAAACCTTTACAAATTTCCGTAACATTTCTATAATTTTACTTAAATTAATTATTTTTTATTAAATTATTAATAAAAAATAATTTTAATTCTATCCACCAAACCACTTTACGAAAATTGACACTACTTTACAGAAAATCTATAAAACCTTTGCAAATTTCCGTAATATTTGTACAATTTTACGTAAATTAATTATTTTTGGTAAATTATTAATAAAAAATAATTTTAATTCTATCCACCAAACCAATTTACGTAAATTGATACTACTTTACGGAAAATGTATAAAACCTTTACAAATTTCCGTAACATTTCTATAATTTTACGTAAATTAATTATTTTTTATTAAATTATTAATAAAAAAATAATTTTAATTCTATCCACCAAACCACTTTACGAAAATTGACACTACTTTACGGAAAATCTATAAAACCTTTACAAATTTCCGTAACATTTCTATAATTTTACGTAAATTAATTATTTTTTGTTAAATTATTAATAAAAAAATAATTTTAATTCTATCCACTAACCCACTTTACGAAAATTGACACTACTTTACGGAAAATCTATAAAACCTTTAAAAAATAATTTTATTAGTTAATTAATGAATATATCATTTATAAGTTTAGTAAATAATACTAAATGATTTTCATAAAAGTCAAATATTTTACGTGTTACTCGATTTTTAGGAAAGTTAGTAACTTTTTTTATAAAATAACAACTTCACGTAAATTCAGTGTTAGTTTATCTAAATTAAGTCCATCACTTTACGTAAAGTTGAAGGATTTTACGTAAACCTCATATTTTATTTTGCAAAGTTCGAGATTTTTTTTGAAAAATAACAATTTTACATAAATTAAGTCACATTTTACGTAAATTGATAATACTTTACGTAAAATGTATAAAATCTTTATAATTTTCCATAATATTTATAAATTTTTACGTAAAGTAATGATTTTTTTGTTAAAATATCAATAAAAAATAATTTTATTTGCTAATTAATTTATATTTTATTTATCAATTTAGTAAATAACACTAAATGATTTTCGTAAAAGTTAAATATTTTACGTGGAACTCGAGTTTTGGTGAAATTAGTATTGTTTTTGTAAAATAAGAATTTTACGTAAATCCAGTATTATTTTACGTAAATTATCTCTATCAGTAGAAGATTTACGTAAAGTTAAAAGATTTTACGTAAACCTCATATTTTTCGTGAAGTTTGATATTTTTTCGTAAAATAATAAGTTTATGTAAATTAAGTCTAACTTTACGTAAATTGACACTACTTTACGTAAAATGTATAAAACTCTTACAAATTTTCGTAACATTTGTACACTTTTATGTAAAGTAATTATTTTTTGTTATAATAGTATTAAAAAATAATTTTATTTGTGAATTAATTAATATATCATTTATAAATTCAGTAAATAATACTAAATGATTTTCGTAAAAGTCAAATATTTACGTGGAACTCAATTTTTGGGGAAGTTAGTAATTTTTTATAAAATAAAAACTTTACGTAAATTCAGTCTTAGTTTGTGTAAATTAAGCTTATCACTAGTGGATTTACGTAAACCTCATATTTTTTGCAAAGTTAGAGATTTTTTTTTTGAAAATTAACAATTTTACATAAATTAAGTTGCACTTTACGTAAAATGTTTAAAACCTTTACAAATTTCTGTAACATTTGTACACTTTATATTTTGTTAAAATATAATGATTTTTTATAAAAATAACAAATTTAAGTAAATTTAGTCTTACTTTACGTAAATTAAGTCTATCAGTAGAGGATTTATGTAAAGTTGAAAGATTTTACGTAAACCTCATGTTTGTTGCGAAGTTAGAGATTTTTTCGTAAAATAACTATTTTTACGTAAATTAAGCATCATTTACGTAAAATGTATAAAACTTTTACAAATTTCGGTAATATTTGTACAATTTTATGTAATATATATATATATATTGTTCAAATAGTATTAAAAGTTAATTTTATTTGTTCACTAATTTATAATTTATTTATAAATTTAGTAAAGAACACTAAATGGGTTTTCGTAAAAGTCAATTATTTTACATGGAACTCAATTTTTGGAGAATTTAGTAATTTTTTTCATAAAATAACAACTTTACATAAATTCAAACTTACTTTACGTAAAATTGAGAGATTTTACGTGAACCTCTTTTTTTTTTTTGCAAAGTTCGAGATTTTTTTTGAAAAATAACAATTTTACATAAATTAAGTCACATTTTACGTAAATTGATAATACTTTACGTAAAATGTATAAAATCTTTATAATTTTCCATAATATTTATAAATTTTTACGTAAAGTAATGATTTTTTTGTTAAAATATCAATAAAAAATAATTTTATTTGCTAATTAATTTATATTTTATTTATCAATTTAGTAAATAACACTAAATGATTTTCGTAAAAGTTAAATATTTTACGTGGAACTCGAGTTTTGGTGAAATTAGTATTGTTTTTGTAAAATAAGAATTTTACGTAAATCCAGTATTATTTTACGTAAATTATCTCTATCAGTAGAAGATTTACGTAAAGTTAAAAGATTTTACGTAAACCTCATATTTTTCGTGAAGTTTGATATTTTTTCGTAAAATAATAAGTTTATGTAAATTAAGTCTAACTTTACGTAAATTGACACTACTTTACGTAAAATGTATAAAACTCTTACAAATTTTCGTAACATTTGTACACTTTTATGTAAAGTAATTATTTTTTGTTATAATAGTATTAAAAAATAATTTTATTTGTGAATTAATTAATATATCATTTATAAATTCAGTAAATAATACTAAATGATTTTCGTAAAAGTCAAATATTTACGTGGAACTCAATTTTTGGGGAAGTTAGTAATTTTTTATAAAATAAAAACTTTACGTAAATTCAGTCTTAGTTTGTGTAAATTAAGCTTATCACTAGTGGATTTACGTAAACCTCATATTTTTTGCAAAGTTAGAGATTTTTTTTTTGAAAATTAACAATTTTACATAAATTAAGTTGCACTTTACGTAAAATGTTTAAAACCTTTACAAATTTCTGTAACATTTGTACACTTTATATTTTGTTAAAATATAATGATTTTTTATAAAAATAACAAATTTAAGTAAATTTAGTCTTACTTTACGTAAATTAAGTCTATCAGTAGAGGATTTATGTAAAGTTGAAAGATTTTACGTAAACCTCATGTTTGTTGCGAAGTTAGAGATTTTTTCGTAAAATAACTATTTTTACGTAAATTAAGCATCATTTACGTAAAATGTATAAAACTTTTACAAATTTCGGTAATATTTGTACAATTTTATGTAATATATATATATATTGTTCAAATAGTATTAAAAGTTAATTTTATTTGTTCACTAATTTATAATTTATTTATAAATTTAGTAAAGAACACTAAATGGGTTTTCGTAAAAGTCAATTATTTTACATGGAACTCAATTTTTGGAGAATTTAGTAATTTTTTTCATAAAATAACAACTTTACATAAATTCAAACTTACTTTACGTAAAATTGAGAGATTTTACGTGAACCTCTTTTTTTTTTTTGCGAAGTTTGAGATTTTTCTTTTTGTAAAATAACAATTTTATCTAAATTAAGTCTCACTTTACGTATTTGACACTACTTTACATAAAATGTATAAAACCTTTACAAATTTCGTAATATGTGTACACTTTTACGTAAACTAATTATTTTTGTTAAAATAGTTATAAAATAATTTTATTTGTTAGTTAATTTATAAATTTAATAAATAACAGTAAATGATTTTTGTAAAAGTAAAATATTTTACGTAGAACTCGATTTCTAGAAAGTTAATAATGTTTTTAGGGATAAGATGCAAAAATACCCCTAACGTTTATAGTCAGGAGTAATTTTACCTTTAACATTTAAAATGGTGCAATTTACCTCTAACATTGACAAGTTTGATCGATTTTTGAAATAATTCATTAAATTGTCTTTTTGATCATGAATCTTGTCATTTACACTTCATGTGTGCGTCACTTTATCACTAATTAATAACATATCACAAACATATGATTATACGTGAATTTTTTTTAAAAAAATTAAAAAATATGCTGTCTTTTGTACGAGTTGGACAAAAAAACCAAATATTTCACCGAATTTATAAATTTTAAGCACAAATTCTATCATTAAATCAGAAATCGTATTTTTTAGAACTTACAGAATAAGGGAAAAAAATATACGTACTTTAAACCACATGAAACAATTGATGGAATTTAAGAATAGCTTCAAAAAGACCAACTTAATAATATACCATTACACCCGTAAATGCCCTTTTCCTTAGATAGGAAAGCATTGATCAAATACAATGCCAATCCCAAATACAGAACAGAGTTAAAGTGAGTCAAAAGTTCAAAACTCAACTACCATTTACAAACATCATTTAAGTTGTTGAAGGCATTAAAACATACAAATCAAAATATGATTAACCTATGATGAGAATAGTCCAATTATTAAGCATGCTTTTCTTTTAAAACAAAAGAACAATCAAATCTACATATTACAAAATATTTTGTGTCTGCAGCATTTTATATTCATTCGGGGGATATGAATCACCATCATATATGCTTGTGCTGCTTTTGAATCAGCTTCAGCAGCCTCTACGTCCTTGCATCCTTTTCAGCTTCTGCAACTGCTTGAACATCCATTGCTGTAACTTCTTGTGCAGTTATAACTCTCATCTTGACAATCACCAAATCAATCTAATACTTTAAGAGCATATTGGAATCATCCCTCTCAAGTTTCAGAGGTATCCTCTGTCTTCCCTCCAACAATAACATGGAAGAAATTCTTCTCCTATCACCGACTGTTAACGGTGGAATCCTATATATGTGTTTGACCCGCAAGAATCACATGAGTAATTGGTATTCTGAACTCTAGCATATCTTTTGAGTTCTAATTCCCCTAAACTCTTTCACTACATTAAATAGCCAATAAGAACACATTTGTAGACAAAGAAAACTAAATAAGATTTTATTTTTTCCATCCTTATCTGTCGAGAAACAATTTTAAGAGTGAAAACCCGATCTACAGTTTATGCAAAACCCACAATTTATCACAGCATGTCATACTACTTGTTCATAATCACAGAATAACATAATCAAGTCACCAAGTGCATCTTTTAGATTTCAACAATCCACACCCAAATAAAATAACTCAAGCTAATATAGTATTAATAAAAGTAAAAAATGATAAGGCAAGAATCACATATGTTAGACACAACATAATTCGAGCATGATGCCAAATTATAACCATAGCTCCAGGGTAAAGATAAGAGGAAAAAGGAAACTCTTAATAAGTCAATGCAATGGTACTCATTGTGTTTATTCTCAAGAAAGGTAAACTAGAAACCTTTAGTTACTTGCCGCATATTATTAGCTTATGCAATGACTTGCCACATGTTGGAATCAAATGTGCCAGTTTTGAAATATTCCTTAACCAACAAACAAACAATGAGAGGTTTGAATCCATCAGTCACGAGGCCTTAATAATTCAAAACTTTCTTGGAAACCATCAGTCACAAGGCCATCCGTATGGTCATTAGCAAGTAACTCATAGTCATGAATCTTCGACCAAGGGAAACTTTCTCATGCAAAAGAAAAGATGGGTTAAAGCATGATCACTAGTGAAGAGTTTTCTATAAAACTTGATTGCCTCGTCTAAAGACCAGTTGTCCCTATCAATTCTTGAGCCCATTTATAGTATTATGTCTTCTTCTGTCAATCATAGAGTTATGGAAGAAGGAAGTGTTCTTACCTCTGGATTGAATCTAGTTGCACCTAGACTTCTAGTGCTAGAAATTCTCTTCTTACTGTAGAACTAATTCAAGCTCTTGAAATAGATGTTGTTCAGTAGAAATCACCTTAGGGTAGAAAAAGATTCTATAGCAACTTGAAGGACAGAAATACGATTAAAAAGGCTCCACATTTTCTTGAAAATATCACTGAAAATATCCTTATTCCACTTCTTAAGGAGGGAGCTCATATTCTGAAAATTGGAGACTAGGCTCTCATTTGGCATCCACGAACTATCCACCAGCTTATTGTAATTAGGGTGATCCATCCAAGGCTTAAGGAAATGGAAAGGTTTGGCCGTATGATTTCTAGTTGCATAAGACATATTAAAAATAAAAATTGGTCTATGGTCTGATTTAATTCGAGATAGATGAAGAAATGATGGAATTAGGGAATTTTTCCCCTCCTCTGTCTTCCCAAAGCATTAACCAAATTTACTACGCGAAACAAACTGACAAGTTTGGTTGAGCATTAATTTGAAATTTACTACAAGAAAGTTCTAACAATAGCATTGTTTCAACCTAAGAACAAACTTTAAAATAAATGAAAAGCTAATGATGCATAAAATTTCAGATTGTTTATCAATTAAAATCACTCACCATAGGACCCAAGCAAATCACATTGAATTGCTCTGAAATTCCGTGGTTTGATTCCAAATTCATAGGAGAAATGAAAAATAAAATCTTTATGGACTAAAAAACATTGTGCAAAACCCAAAGTTTTGGCCAGTGTTTTCTAACTACAGCAAATAAATTGACATAAAATGCAAGGAAAAAAAAAGAGCTCAGAAAAAAATTATGATAAATAAAAGCTTAAGATCCCACAAGATCAAATTCCCTCACCACTCTCCTCTCCATCATCTCCATTAATACTGCAACAACTATAGGCAATTTAAGATAGAAAAAAAAAATTCACCAAAACCAATGATATCGCGTTTCCAATCCAAGCCAAACAATTGCGAAAAATAGTTCACACTTACTCACAAAACCTAATTAGAAAAATCAAACATAACCAAGTAATAAAGAAATCTAAAGTGAGAATAATGAATCTAGATGGAAAGGAGGAGAAGTGGGTTGCTTTAAAAGTTCTCACCTGAAGCAGAGAAACAGATCATGGTCGGCCGGCTTGAAATTGTCATTCCAATTCGTGAAGCTGGTGTGTAGTGAGTCCTCTGGAAGAGCAACAAGAGAAAAAGAGAATGGGATGAAGGAGCTGAAGGTAGAGGGGCAGTGCCGGCACCGATGAGAGGGGATTGATGGTGTCGCGCTGCTATGAGATGTTTGTTCTTCCTTCAAGTCTTCAAATTACTGCCTAAACTTGAGAATTACTGAAATTGGCGATAGACTCTCAATGTAAAAGATGGAGGTCGATGATGGATGTGTAGGAGAGAAGAAGAAAGAAAAGCCCAGTGGAATGGCAAATTATTAGAAGCAAGAAGAAAACCAGAAGTCGCATACAGCCGCAATTGAGGGAAGAGAGAGAAATCGGAAGTGACCGGTATAGAAAGTAGTAAGTAGAATTGGATGCGATGTGTTTTTATATTATTGGTTAAAAAAACCAAGTATATTTACTTTGTTTTTGGATTAAACCTTTATTTGGGTAAATTTCATAAAAAAATTACCCCTTAGACCTGGTTGGGAATTTTTTCCTTGAAGGGGCTGTTTCCCAACCAGGGTTACATTTTATTTTTTTTAAAATTTTGCTTAGTGCAAGGATTCCTGTCCACAGCCACACTGCTCCCAATTAATATTTTTTTTATATAAAAATTAAATTTTATAAATTAAATATAAGAAAAATAAAATTAATCATTTCATAAAAATAAAATTATATAAAAATAAAATTAATCATTTCATAAAAATAAAATTATATATTACAATGATGTTATTAAATTTTTATTTTATAAAATTTTGATTAAAATTATAATTTAGTTTTACTTGGAAACGTTACGAGTAAATATTTAGTGCATTACTAATAAAAAAAATATATTTAGTATATTAATAAAAAAGTAAAATATTTTAGATATTTTCAAAGAAATTGTGATTAATTTATATGTAACAGATTTAGTTTTTTGAACAAAAAGGATGCTGGTAACCTTACCATTAACTATTTCATTTATTAACTACTTCATTTATGAATTTCATAATAATAGAAATAAAATACATGTATATCCTACCGAGACAGAATTTGTAACTTGCTATCCTCTTGCCTAGCAGGCAAAGATTTACCTCCGTAAATATATGAAACTGATTCAATTTATCAACAAACTGGTTTAGAAGTCTGACGTGGTTAAATAACAGTCAAATCACAATTTTTTTTAAATTGTCTAAAATATTTTACTATGTTATTAATGCACTAAATATTTATTTTGTTAGTAATGCACTAAATATTTAACCGTAACGTTTCAAGCGAAGTGCAAATTTAGCACTAATGTATGAAATTGTGCAAATTTAGCACTAACGTTTTCAATGAAGATCAATTTTAACCATACGCTGCTGAAAAAAAATTATTTGACTGTTATTTAGCCACGTCAGACCTTCTAAACCAGTTTGTTGATAAATTGAATCAGTTTCATATATTTAGACAGTTTTAAAAAAATAAATCTATTACATATAAATTAATCACAATTTGTTTGAAAATGTCTAAAATATTTTACTTTTTTATTAATATACTAAATATATTTTTTGTTAGTAATGCACTAAATATTTACTCGTAACGTTTCCAAGTAAAATTAAATTAGGGTTAAGGTGCAAAAATACCCCTAACATTTTGGGCCATGAGCAATTTTACCCCTAACGTCTAAAATGGTGCAATTTTACCCCTAACGTTGGAAGCCAAGAACAATTTTACCCCTAACGTTAATAAATTGGATCAATTTGAGAAATAATTCATCAAACTATCTTCTCAGTCATGAATCTCGTTATCTACGCTTCATATGTGTGTCATTTTATCAGTAACAAATCACAAACATTCGTTGGGATGTGAAAAAAATAAAAAAAATATATCATTTTTTTGTACGGATTTGACAAAAAAAATTCAAAAAATCCACCGAATTTATAAATATTAATCTCAAATTCCATTATTAAATTATAAAAAACATGAAATCATTTTTTAGAACGAATTATTATGCAATTGGCATAGAATAATGAATAAAAATATCTGTGTTTTATAATAGTGTCTGAAATTGACCCAATTTATCAACGTTAGGGGTAAAATTGCTCTTGACTTCTAACGTTAGGGGTAAAACTGCACCATTTTAGACGTTAAGGGTAAAATTGCTCCTGACCCAAAACGTTAGGGGTATTTTTGCACCTTAACCCATTAAATTATAATTTTAATCAAAATTTTATAAAATAAAAATTTAATAACATCATTGTAATTATTTCGAAAAAAATAACATCATTGTAATATATAATTTTATTTTTATGAAATGATTAATTTAATTTTATTTTTATGAAATGATAAATAATTTTTCTTATATTTAATTTATAAAATTTAATTTTTATAAAATAATAAAAAAAATTAGTCGCCACTGCCCCATTTGTGGACAGGAATCCTTGGATTCCTGTCCACTTTCTCATTCCGGTGCCATAGGTGCCGGAATGAGAAAGAAAAATAAAAAAAAAATTAAAATTTAACCCTAGTTGGGAAACAGCCCCTTTCAGGGAAAAATTTCCCAACCAGGTCTAAGGGGGTAATTTTTTTTATGAAATTTACCCCAAACAAAGGTTTAATCCTTTGTTTTTAAAGGCAGTGAGGATAGCAGGCACCATATTTTACATACTTATATATATTATTATTTATATATATTTTATATATTATAGTTATCATTATTTGAACCATCATCATCTTGGGTTCGGGGGTGGTCATTTTAGGGGTGCCAACCTAGTTGAGATGTCCCGGACTTTCTTTACTTGTCCACTACCTCTCAATAATATTAGAACCATCATCATCGTATCATCATCATCATTATTATTATTTTTTTATTAGAACCATATTATTATTATTATAAACTTATTTATTTTAATTATTGTTATTTTGAAAGTCTAATATTATTATATTATTAAGTTAAATTCAGTAATATTCAGTTCAATAACATTCGCTTTAATTCAATTTAGTTCAATAGCATTTAGTCTAGTTCAGTAAAAAAAACAATATAGCCTTATCTTGTTTATTATGTAGTTAGAATAAAAAACATGAATGAACAACATGATGTTTTATTATCCACATCATTTGTGAAACTCAAATAACTAACAGAAAAAGTCTTTTCAGATGAAAAGGGAACAATTTGACATTAATAAAGATAAAGCTCTATTTTTCAGAAAAAAATGAAAAACCTCTACTCAACTGGGTTACATTAATATTTTTTTAATCTGAGATTTTGTCTAAATACTGCCTGGGCACATAATATAAAATTTGCTGATCACATCCTCAATGAATATAAGAATTCAAGATAAGGTATTTAGTCTAACAGTTTGAAATTATCAACTGGAATAAATATTAGTATAAGCCATTTGGCCATTGGTTTTAAATATTAGTATAAGCCATTTGGCCATTGGTATCATAAAATTTCCAATGAATATTCTTGTTTGGTACACAATAATTTATTCACAATAGCGGTAAAAAAAAATAAACTCAAGGTTTTTACGCAGTTTCATTATCAAAGAAAAATGATTTATTTTAAAGAGGAAGCGAAAATTGCAAAAATTGCAGTGTATAAAAGAATACGAAAACAAAAGCTATTTATAGTTGAAAACAAGTTGTTTAAGTTACTGGTCAAGTGGAGCAGAAATGGAAGAAAAAACAAGACAATGGTGTAAAGTTGAGAATAAGGTGCTATTTGATAAAACTGAAAATTAAGTGCTAAAAAAATAAGTACTGAATTTTAAGTGCTGAATATTATAAGTGCTAAAAATATTAAATGATTTAATTTTTAAAAAAGTATGAGTTGATAATGTTTAACTTAAAATGATAAGTTAAATATTTTGACTTATCAAAATAAGTGGTTTTTAACTTAATTAACTAATTTAAATGGTGAAAAAACAACTGTTATCAAACGCACTTAAATTAAATAAGAGCTTAACATTTTAATTTAAGCAATTAAGTGCTTTATCAAACAAGTCTGTTGTATCAAATCAGCTCAATAAAACAACGGTTGAGAAAATAAATTATTTAATTAAAATTATTTCTGAAATTTTAATTAAATCAAAAATAAATTTTTCTCAAGAAATATAGTGTCCAACCCAATCCAGGTCGAACGACGGTGGCATGAACGTGTGTGGTGGTTAAACATCATATGTAGGTGTTCATCTTTTCACAAAAGTAGGATATCCCTTGGAGTATACCCAATAGTGTGAGGACCATCTTTATATGTTGCACTTTTAAGTGACATTTACATAATATGAGATGCTTACACTACCTTTTATCTATTTGAGGGCAAATCTTTAAGGCTTTTTGATAGATTCAAACTTAGGCCTAGCCCAATAATCTGATACAGATCGGTTTCGGGACGTGTTAGTTTTAATCGTAAACTAACAAAGATGTTCTTCTCTAGCTAAACTAGAAGGAGTGAATCCCGGGTTTTATGGATTAAATCCATAGAAATATTGAAATCCCCATTGTTGAAGGTCTCAAACCTTAACAAAAGCTTCTTGAAGAAGATGATTAATTTGATTGATAAAAAAGTTAAGGATTACAATAGAAAGAGAAGTATTTATATATATATCATCTCAAAAACCTAATTGCCAAATTACATAAAAGGGCAAATTACATAACTAATTAAAATATAAAGATAAGGGGCAAATTGGGTTAATGGTAAAGAGGTGGCATGATTGTAAATAGGGAGTGGCATGGGTTGTAAATAAGGAGTGGTCCATAGCATGAAGAACTTGGGGAGGAAGTATTCTTCGGATGAGGCATGCCCCGCGTATATCTTCTCACGCTCCGCGTGAGTGCATATCTGGACTTGAAGGTTCTCGAAGGCGGTCTTCACGCTCCGCGCCCTTGGGAGTACGCCCCGCGTATATGCCCTCCTGGAACTGGTTCTCCCCGAAGGCTCGATCCACGCTCCGCGTACTGGACAACATGCTCCGCGTGGAATGCCCTAGTGATCCCCCTTCCGTGTGGGTTTTGTCCTTTCTCTCGGCTCCGGATTCACGCTCCGCGTGTTCTATCTTATGCCCCGCGTATGAGTGCAAGATGCCCTCATCATACTCCTCTTCTTCAAAAGAGTTGGTCCCCAGATCAATTATAGAACAAGAATGGTGCTTGGTAGGTGCTATCCACTCCATATGTTGTTGGTTTCTCCTTCTCTTCATGAACTCTCCCCACACCTCAACTTGTGTCTTGCCCCCGGTGCTCATCCCCCGTAATGCTCGCCTCAATATTCGACCGACATCGAATGGTATGCCTTGACGAAGCTTGTCAAACCACTTCCCAATAAATGCTTGGATGGCCTTCCAACGTCCCTCACTTCGTTGAACGGACCACCATTGGATCCTCTTGGTCTCCCCATCACGAACTTGAGGAACCAACACAATCCTCTTTCGCTCATGGCCTACCTCGAATGGAATGTCCCGATGACATGTATCAACCCAATTAGGTTGAATCCCATAAGCACTCTTCAAAATTCTTACATGGCCTTGAGTCGAATATGCCCGGACTTCTAGATACCTCACACCATCAACCCGGATGCTAGGCTCAACCTCCACTCGCTCATAACCAACCTCAAATGACATGTCCTGGTGCCCTATATCAACCCAAGTTGAAGTGATTCCTTGAGTACTCTTAATAACCCAAACCTGTCTTTGAATTGAATAAGCCTGGATTTTGCTATTACTCATTCCACTAACTCGGCTATTATGCTCAATCTCTCCATGCCCATGGCCCACATCAAACGGAATATCCCGGCGACACTTGTCAACCCACATCATAGTGAACCCAAGCACACATATAGTAGCTCCATCCTCACCTTGGGTTAACAACTTTGGGACTTCAGGACTTGCCAATTTTCTGACTTGGCGATTATCCCACAAGTCTTCACTTCCTTCCATCTTCTCTATATTCCACGGGAAGCCATTCCTCTTCAATAGACAATCACCAAAGCCCACAACAAGATCACCCCTCATGGTTCCATCATCGGGAAGGTTCTCCCTCAACATAGAGCTCACATTTCTCACAACAAGATCACCTCTCATAGGCTCATCATAGGGAAGGTTCTCCCTCAACATACACAACCAAGAGTCCAACACATATATTTCAACAAAACTCAAAAGAATAAGTTCAGATTTTACCAAGTAAGGGACTTGATTCTTTTTCATGTGGCATGTGCTAGGTATCTCGGTGCTATCAATAGGCATCATAGCGCAACCGTCATCCTCCTCTTTTAAGCTCAACTCACCATATGTAGAGCTTGGTGCACTATCTCCCGGAGCCCATGCTATGTCACGTGGTAGCTTCCTCAAAGGTGGAAGCCCTTTAGGAAGCCCTTTAGGTGGCTCATTGAAAGACACGTGCTTGTCACCCTCGAACATCGGCTCTACTTCCTCACTTCCAACTTTGCTACCCCCCTTCTCAACCTCATTCTCCTCTTTGGATTTGACTTCACTAGGAGAGTGGCTAGCTATCTCAACCATGGAACCCAAATCAAGGTGGTTCAATGTCTCACCTGTTCCATCAACGCACCCATTCACACTCAACTCCCGAGTTGGACAATCTTCCAAAGTGGTCTCCGTTTTCTTACTAGGAGAACTCTTCAAAGGTGTAAGGACATATCGATTCCGCGCGCCTTTGCGTATGGTGTAGGTGTTGCTTCCTCCCGCATGTGAGGCATCACAATCAAATTGCCATGGCCTACCAAGTAGCACATCACAAGCACCCATCTCCACAACATCGCACATAGCTTCATCCCCATAAGCTCCAATAGTGAAAGGAACTTTACACCAATGAGTAACTTGAAGTTTTTCCACCTCGTTGACCCAACCAAGGCGGTAAGGTCTAGGATGTGGCTCGGGAACCAACCCAAATTTGCTCATGGCGGACCGACTAATGATATTGACTTGGCTTCCTCCGTCGATCACCATCTCACACTTCTTCCCAAGAACTAAGCATCGAGTTCTAAATAATCGATGACGTTGACTATGCTCCTCATCACTAGGCATTGGCACCCTTGTTACCAAATACACATTGTGCTCATTGCCATCATCCTCAACTTCATAGGTGTCTTCATCATGGCTCCACTCAACACTTCCCGACTCATCCTCATCTTGGAACCGATTTTCTTCATCATCATGAGCATCTTCATTTTGGTTCCACCCAACATTTCCCGAAACATAGTCATCCCAGAACCGACCATCATCATGCTCATAAGTATCTTCGTTCTGGCCCCACTCTACATTTCTCAACTCATCATCATGATGGAACCTACCTCCATCATACTCATAGATATCTTCATTGTAGTTCCATTCAACATCCTCCAACTCATCATCATAATAGAATCTACCTTCATTATCTTCATAAGGAGCCCCATTTCGATCCCACTCAACACCCCGACGCTCACTCTGATCATAGTAGACCCCATCTTCGTCTTCCTCATAAGCGGCCCCATATTGGTTCCACTCAATGCTTCGACGTTCATCCTCCCCATGGTTAACTCTACCATCTTCATCATAATCAAACTCATATGCACTATGACAAAGTTCACCATCCTCACATATTTCATCTTCGGAAGCATGCTCTCTCTCGTCAACCTCATCCTCGAATTCGCCTTCATAATAATCACACTCCTCATGTCTTCCTAGCTCATTCTCGGATTGGTTCTCCTCTTCATCAATCTCCTATTCTTCATGGTTGTATTCAAATTCATTTCCATCTTCATCCACGATCCGTCTTTTCCCATGACCTTTCGTTTCCTCCCACTCCTCTTCATAATTCGAACCGACTAATTCACGTGCCAAGTCGCCCGACTCAAAGGACATGCTACAACCCAATATGGTAGAACCACCAACATCTCTCCCATCACCATAGCCATCAATCTCCACATATAAACTAATTTCATTTTTCTCCTTAAAGAGATTAATAAGCCCAAACTCCTTATACCCCTTTTCAAGGCAAATATCCTCAATGTCCTTAAGCATACATATGTGGCTATGCCTAAGGGGCATTTTATTAAACACTTGGGGAGTATCCCTTGCAACATGGATTTCCTCAATATTTTCACATACTAATCCCCATTCCTCCTCATTCACACATGCATTCAAGTTCTCATCAACAATTTTATTACCCATAACTCCACAATAAGAACTTAAATCTACTTCAACATCACAACCAACCAAATCCTCACTAATAATAAGCATGCCCATAACTTCCACATCAAGAATTGAAAGCTTTGGATTTACCTCTTCCTTGTGCAATAGAGGACAGATTTGGGATGAATCTTTAGGAGGTGAGATAATGGTTTCGCCATCTCTTTTCCGTTGGGCTCGACGTTGTCGTCTCTGGCTACTTCGGGTTCCCCTTTGGAGTATTTCCATCCCTTCTTGCTCCAAGTTCTCTCTTGTCTTTCTCATCATTTCGGCATATTGGAGCTCTATCTCCCTTGACTCGGCTTCAAAACGTTCCTTTAAAGCTTGTGAAAAACTCGGTTGAATCATTGTCGAAAGAAGTCTCCGTTAGGATAACGATCGGCTCTGATACCAACTGATACAGATCAGTTTCGGGGCATGTTAGTTTTAATCGTAAACTAACAAAGATGTTCTTCTCTAGCTAAACTAGAAGGAGTGAATCCCGGGTTTTATGGACTAAATCCATAGGAATATTGAAATCCCCATTCTTGAAGGTCTCAAACCTTAACAAAAGCTTCTTGAAGAAGATGATTAATTTGATTGATAAAAAGTTAAGGATTACAATAGAAAGAGATGTATTTATATCATCTCAAAAACCTAATTGCCAAATTACATAAAAGGTCAAATTACATAACTAATTAAAATATAAAGATAAAGGGTAAATTGGGTTAATGGTAAAGAGGTGGAATGGGTTGTAAATAAGGAGTGGTCCATAGCATGAAGAACTTGGGGAGGAATTATTCTTCGGATGAGGCACGCCCCGCGTATATCTTCTCACGCTTCGCGTGAGTGCATCTCTGGACTTGAAAGTTCTCGAAGGTGGTCTTCACGCTCCACGCCCTTGGGAGTACTCCCCGCGTATATGCCCTCCTGGAACTGGTTCTCCCCAAAGGCTCGATCCATGCTCTACGTACTGGACAACACGCTCCTCGTGGAATGCCCTAGTGATCCCCTTCCGCGTGGTTTTCATCCTTTCTCTCAGCTCCGGATTCATGCTCCGCGTGTTCTATCTTACGCCCCGTGTATGAGTGCAAGATGCCCTCATCATAATCCCCCACTTGAGGTCGAGCATAGACAAAGGTAACTTTCGATTTGAACCCCTGCGTACAATTCAGATTATACTTGAGCTCGTAGTCTTGAAACCTATCTCTGACATTGTACCACGCGAAACCTTTTTTTAGAGTGTAGTTCAGTAGCTTATGCATATATGGTCATGCATGTCTATCCCGGTCTTATGAATGCTCTAGAGTTTTGCCATTAAACTCATAGGAAGAAGCCCCATTTCCACATTGATATAAGCGAGAGGTACTCATGTAGCTATGTACTTCACTCCAAATGGAGTATAGATCTTAGTAAGAGTTGCTATTACCTCAACCTAATATAGATTCGGGAAATTTATGCTTCAAAGTGTGCATGATCTAATTTCTATTACATCACAACTTGTTGTTACACCATTGAACCTATTTCTTGGGATCTCCAGTCTATAGGCTGGATTATCATTATGTGTAACTCATCAATCTAAGGGAATAAGTCTCACACTTTTTGAGGTACTTTGGACTTTCTGTTTAGCCAATCCTTTCGTCAAAGGATTGGATAAATTCTTTTCAGAGCGTACATGATCCACTTTAATAGTTTCTTTGGGGAGCTGCTCTCTAACAGTGATGTGCTTATAACATATTTGTTGTTTCTTATTATTATAGTAACGATTTTCAATCTTAACAATAGTCACGATACTGTCATAGTGGATCAATACTACTAGAATATGTTTTCCCTATAATGGAATCTCAGCTAACATACATTCCAACCAACATGTTTCTTCACTAGCCGTGGCTAGTGCTATAAGTTCTGATTCCATTGAGCTAGAATGGTCCTCTCGACTGCTGGAAACTTTTGGTAATGTAGTCCAAGTTTGATGGTTATTTTAAGGTATCTCATGAACCTTTCTATAGCATTCCAGTGCTCAATATTAGGTCTACTAGTAAATTTGCACAATAATCCCACGACATAATATATCGAGTATAATACAATCAGTTGCATACTATAGGCTACCAATTATGCTATCATACTCTGATTGTCTTATATTGTCTTTAGTGTTCTTAAAAATCTTTACACTAGGGTTATAAGGTGTACATGCAGATTTACAATCAAACTAATTATATATCTTTAGAATCTTCTCAATATAATGAGATTGATTTAAAGAAATTTTATTTCTAGACCTAGTATCTTAATGCCAAGTATGGCATTTGTTTCTCCAAGATATTTCATGTCAAAGTTTTTACATGGTATAGATTTCACACATTCACAACGTGAATATTAGATCCAAAACCCAACAAGTCATCAACATATAATAGCGCAAATACCATTTTCATTTTTATAGTAGATACATTTATCATTTTTCATTCACCTTGAAGCCATTTAAAATAATCAGATTGTCAAATTTTTTCTGCCATTTCTTAGGTGCTTGTTGTGAACAATACAATGACCTATCTATTTTAAACACTTTATGGTTTTGATTGGAAACTACAAAGCCCTTAAGTTGATCCATATAGACCTCTTCTTCCAATTCACAATTCAAAAAGGCAGGTTTAATATCCATTTACAACAAGATTGTGTAAAGCAGAAATAGCAATCAAAACACGAATATAGGTAATTCTAGTGAAAGGTGACTAGGTGTCAAAAAAAAATTCTACATTCTCTCTTTGTTTAAAGCCTTTTAGCTACAAGGTGTGTCTTATACTTATCAACTGAACCGTTAGGTTTCAGGTTCTTTTTGAGAACTCATTTGCAACCTATTGGTTTTCAACCTTGTTGTAAGTCTACAAAGTGACAAGTTCTATTTGACTTTAGAGAGTCCATTTCATCATTGACGACTTCTTGCTATAAATTGGCATCTAAAGAGGTTAGAGCTTCTTGAAGGGTAAGTGGATCCTCCTCTACTATGGGTGCATAAAAGGCAGAACCAAAGTTTTTAAAGACTTTATGTCTCTTACTGCTTCTAGGTTCAGATTCCCCACTCTCATTACGCATTATAGGTCTTACAACATTCATGTTACTAGATGATGCACCCCCACTATTTCTCAATTTAAAAGAAAATCCATTTTCATATAATCATCATCATTTAATTCCAACATAACATGTGCATCCAAATCATATAATCTGTAACTTTACTATTCACAACCTACCCAATAAACACATATTCATAACCCGTACTAGCAAGTTTGACTCTATTAGAGTCATGAATTCTAACATAAACATCTCCAAGTTCTAAAGTAGGACAAGTTTGGTTCTATTTTTCAAAATCTCATAAGGAAAACTTTAATTTTTGACTTAGGAACTATATTCAGCACATAACAAACAGTTCAAAATCTAATGATCATTTTGATGCTGTTTAGTAACTTTTATGTTATATTTGAAAATTGAGTGACCATAATGTTAGTAATGACAAATTTGAGAGACTATTGGTGTAATTTATCCATTTTTTTTAATGTCTAGGTGTAAAGTTAAATGACCATTGTGTTAGTAAGGGTAAATAGATGCATGAGTGTAATTTATCCGGGATAAGTATCAAATTTGTCCCTAACAATTTTCAGAAGTGTAGATATAGGACTAACGTATGAAATAATATAAATTTAATTTTAAAGTTCCAAGTAAGATCAATTTTAGTCCTATTTTACCGAAAATTTAAAAATGTTGCTTTAACAGTTATATTTAATAGTCACATTAAACCTTGCAAACAAATTTCTTGATAAACTGAAATAGTTTCGTACAAATTTAGTTGTTTATTTATAACTATATTAGTAACACAGTTAAAAATTTAGAGATATTGGCTAAAAATAAATTGTAATAAACTTGTATGTGGCAAACTTAACATTTTAACAAAAAAATTTTTTGTAACAATATATAACGACATATTAAATATCTTAGACATAATTTATACTTTGAAAGTCCAATGTCAGAATGAAATAACAACCAAACCATATTTTTCAAATTTTCCGTATAACGTAGAACTAAAACTGATGTTGTGTAAAATTTAGACATTTCGGACATTAAACCCAAATCTATGTTTCACTGAAATGGTTAGAAATAGTTAGAGTCAAATTCAGCATTTATCCCTAAAATAAATTAGAAATTGTTGCAAACAATTTTTTTTTTTTAATTCAGAGTTTTTTTTTTATAAGCAAACTTGTATAATTAAATAAGGTAAGAAACATCATCCCGAATACAAGAAGAAATACAATCTGGAAAATCTTCAATGAAAATTTCTATATGAGACAGAGATCGTGCCCAAGCTGCCAAATTATGTGCAACAACATTCGCTTGGCGTCTCTCAAAAACAAACTCAACTGAAGCAAAACTACGTGCCACCTCAAAAATATCCTCAAGGATTACACCAAGCCAATTGGACAGGTTTTGATTTCCTTTTAGTAATGAAATTGCTGAAATTGAATCAGAATCAACCATAATTCTTTGTAATCCACAATCCTTAACCACACGCAGAGAGAAAAGAATGGCTGATAATTCAGCATGCAAAGCAGACATAGTGAGGCCAATAGGCCCTCCACCTGAAATTGAAACCAAGCTATTGCAATCACGAACCACCATACCCCTTTACTCTATGTTTTAATAATAAAACATCTATTTTTTCAATTTTATATATTTTTTCTCTTTTTTCTTATATAATCACAATATCTCCAATATAAAATAATTGATTTATTAATTTTTATATAATTACAGATCTTTAATTTAATAAGGTAAAATTTATTGACTAAAAAATGAATGAAGACTATAATTGTAAAAATACATCTCTAATAAATTTTAGGAAAGAAGAAAAAAATGTATGATTTTTAAAAAATCATAGAAAAATAATAGATATTATATTAAAGAACAAAGAAAATAACTAGTTAAAATTTAAGAAACTAAATAATATACATTTTTTCAAGTATATTAATTTTTGTGCGTATTAAGTTTAAAAGCTTCATTAAAACTATTTAGATTAAATTTATGTATATAACTAGGGAAATTTTGAACTTTCATTTACAAAAACAAATGGAATGACTAAAGAAATGATTAAGATAAAGAGGCAAAGTCCCGCTAGCGAGATATTGTTGGATCGGAGTCCTCCAATCTTGCTCGGCGGATGTAATGAGGGCAATGACTTCTGAGGCGTATGCCGGTCTGGTTTTTACTTCAAATGGACATTGGAGGTCTGTCCATTGATCTTTGCTCGAAGCCAGTTTAGCTAAGTGATCCGCCTCAGTGTTGGATCCTCGTAATACATGAAGTAGCTCCCACTTGGTTTCTTTGTTTTCCAGATGGCTCAATAGCCTTTTAACTTCTTCAACATATTTGACCAGATTTTCATCTTTCACATCGAAGTTTTTGATCACCTGATTGACCATTAACTTGGAGTCGCTATAGATCACAACTCGCTCTGGTGTTATTTCTTTCAACAGACGTAGCCCCAATATTAAAGCTTCATACTCCGCTGCGTTGTTTGTTGCTGGAAATGCCAATTTTGCAGCGTAATGGAGCTTAATGTAATGGGGCCCTTTGATCACAACGCCTACTCTTGATCCTTCTGTAGAAGAAGCACCATCTGTGTACATCGTCCACTCTTCTTCTTCGGTTTTGGGGGTGTTCTGTTCTTCCTCGGTGAATTCGTTCATGAAGTCTGCCAAGACTTGATTCTTTAGGGCGGATCTGCCTTCATAACGAACATCGAACTCGCCCAGGCGGATCGCCCATTCCATCAACCTCCCCGAAGTCTCTGTTTTTGCAACACCTTTCTCATGGGTATGTTTGTGAGAATGATGACCGTATGTGCTTGAAAGTAAGGTCTCAGGCGAATTGAAGTCGTGACCACAGCCAGGGCCATTTTATCTAACTTCGAGTACCGAGTTTCAGCATCTTTTAAGACCTTGCTTACATAATAGATCAGATATTGCTGTTCATCTTCCTCTCTTATCATAACTGTACAAACAGCTTTATCAGTGACTGAAACGTACATGTATAAATCCTCACCTTTTAATGGCCTGCTCATTAAGGGCGGTTCTGAGAGGAAGCGTTTGATTCCTTCGAAGGCCTGCTTGCAATCTTCATTCCACTCGAATGCTTTTTGTTTTTTGATCACTTCATAAAAGGCTGGCATCTACGAGCGGAATATGAGATGAATCTCCCAAGAGCTATGATCCGCCCATTGAGGCATTGTACTTCTCGAACATTTTGTGGTGCTTTCATATCCAGTACAGCTTTGATTTTGTCCGGGTTGGCACCTACACCTTTCTTGCTGATCATATATCCCAGGAACTTTCCATAAGTGGCCCCGAAAGTACACTTTTCTAGGTTCAATTTAATATTATAACGGCGAAGGACTCCGAGAATCTCTCTAATATCTTCTGCATGTTCTTCCATGGTGGTGCTTTTGATAATCATATCATCCACATAGACCGAGAAGTTATCACCTTTTGTTCCCTCAAATATTTTATTCATCATTCGCTGGTAGGTAGCCCCAGCGTTTTTGAGCCCAAAAGGCATAACTTTGAAGCAATAGGTGGCCTGGTGAGTCACGAAAGAAGTCTTGATCCTATCAGATGGCTCCATGAGGATCTGGTGATAGCTGGATTTCACATCAGTGAAAGAGTACACTGCATGACCGGCGGTCCCATCTACGAGGATGTCAATGCAAGGTAACGGGTAGTTGTCTTTGGGACAAGCTTTATTGAGATCCGTAAAGTCGATGCACATGAGGTATGATCCGCCTGCTTTTTTAACTAGAACCACATTCTCCAGCCACTGCGTATAGATGACTTCCTCAATGGCGTCTGCCTTTTTTAGCTTAGCTATCTCTTCCTTGATCACCTTCTGTCTCTCTGGGCCATGATTTCTTCTTTTCTGGGCGACTGGAGCTGCATCCTCAGCAATATTAAGTTTGTGAGTGATCACGTCTGGACTTACCCCTGTAAGGATCTCATCCTTCCATGCGAACACATCCTCTGATTCAAGGAGAACTTTGGTGACATCTTCTTTGACTTTATCTCTCAGCCCCTTGGCGATTCGTACCTGCTTACCATCTGTGATGACGAACATTTCGGTGTCTCCAAGAGCTGTCGTGACAAGTTCATCTTCTTCATCATCCTTAGATTGGGGGCGGATTGACAAGGAAGCAGAATATGTCTCTTGTACCACCTTCTGGTTACCTCGGATCATCACACCTCCCTTGGTGGTGGGGATGTACATCGTCAAATGGCGTATTGATATGAGAGCCGCTATTTTTGAGATGAAAGGTCGTCCCAAAATGATGTTGTATGCCAACTGACCATTTACGATGGAGAATTCAAGGTCACCATTCCATGCTTGATCTTCATCCGCCAATTCACACTCTAGTGTTACCTGCCCCTTTGTCTGGATCGTATGCCCTGTTACCCCCAAGATGTCTACTATGACAGTTTCGATCTGGATTGGATCCACTTTAAGCTTGGCGAATGCACCTCTTGTGATGACATTACATGAGCTACCTGTATCAACCATCACCCTTTTCATCTCCCAACCTTCTACTACCATGGTGATGACGAGAGCGTCTGCGTGTGGGGGAATTGCCGGTCCAACATCTGCAAAGGGGCGATTAAGTGATGACCTATCTAGAGCAGTGGTTTTTGCCTTCTTCACCGTGGGCTGATAACCAGGTCCGCCTGCGATGACATTGATGACTCCTTTTGTCTTCTTTTTGGAATCATCTTTTGGCTTATCACCTTCTCCTCTTCGATCATTCTGAACGAATCTGTCCAGTTTTCCTCTCTCAATAAGCCTTTCAATCTCTCTAGCCAATTCCCAGCATGCGTCTGTTTCGTGGCCATTCCTCCTGTGGTATTTGCAATAATTTTTGGGGTTTCTCCCCGTATTGGTGTACTCCCCTCCTTTAGGTTCGGGGTATGAAATGCTCTGTTTATGCTGGCTGTTCTCGAGCCACATTAGTACTTCGCTTTTGGAGGCGTTCAATGGCATGAACGATGGCGTATACGCTGGTTTATTCCTAGAGCTTCTTCGCCTATTTCGAGAGGATGAGTCGGGAGCTTTATCTTTTTCTTTATCTTTCCTTCGGGATTCGCCTTTCTCCTTCTTCGGAGGAGACGTGGATTCTCTGTTGATGTCATCAACTTCCATGAATTCTTTACACCTTTCTATCAACTCTGCTATGCTCCTTGGCTTGTTTCTGACCAGGTCTACCTGCAAGCTCTTACAGGTTGTGTTTTTTACTACTGATTCGACGGCTATGGCGAGATCCACATCTACAACGCGAATACATAGTTTGTTGAATTTGTCAACATATTCCCGAAGGGGCTCGTTTGGCTTCTGTTTTAACTCGAACATCTTTCGAGACTTTACTGCCGGCGGGATGCATCCTGTGAATTTGGCACAAAACTCTCTGCTCAACTGATCCCAGCTATTTATTGATCCGGGGGAGAGAGTTTGAAACCAATCATAAGCGGGGCCTTTTAAAGTGGTGATAAACATTCTGCACAGCACTGCCTCGGTAGCTTGATTGAGCCCTAACAACATCTTGTACTTTTTGGCATGGGCTTCAGGATTGTCCTCTCCTGAGTATAAGGGTATATTGGGAATCTTGAAACGTCTATTGATCTCTTCAGCCTCTATCCATGCGGCAAATGGCGAATCCCTATTGGCGTATGCATTATTCCTCGCATTTTCCTCATTCTGCCTTTGTATTATTTCTCTGACTCGATCTTCTAGTGATCTTTGATCTCTCTCCGGTTGCCTCCTTCGGGGTGATATTATGCTCTGAGAAGAAAAGGAGGAGCTGGAACTTGAGGATGGGTCAGAGGGTGAACGTCTTTCGCCGCCTCCATATCCCCTAGGGGGTGATCTTCTGCCTCCGCCAAGAGGATTAGGGGGTGGTCTTCCACCTCCGCTAGGAGGGTTAGGGGGTCCCCGGCCTCCTCCAGGTGGGTTAGGTGGTCCTCCGCCTCCGCCTCCGCCAGGAGGGTTAGGTGGTGGCATGTTATTATTTGGCGGTTCTGCCTGACCCTAGTTTTCTTCATGCCTGAGAGGCGGTGGCGATCTGCCTCGACGGGCGGATCTAGTTCGATGTCTATGGTGAGAATGGGATTTGGATCGCCCTTTTCGTCTGTGATCCCTACACTTTTTCTCTGTTTGACCACTACGTCTGTTTTTGGGACGACCAGTCCTTAAGTTCAGTATTGCCGAGTCAGTTGATGTCCCTATGTGCCCATGAGGTTCGCCTATGGTGATCCCTGGATTAGTGGTGTTACCCAGGGGTATGGGACCACTTCCTTGACTCCATCTTGGCGGGTCACGAAACAGCTGCCGGTTTAGAGGTTCACTGCTAGCAAGCCTTGAATTGATTACCATTGAATCCAAAGGTAGAGAGGGAAAGAATGATGAATCTCTCGGCCTGAAATAGACATTTTCCCACTGTGAGAGGGTTGGCCCAGGCGGATTTGGGCGAGCCAGCTCCGGAATGGTTCCCGTTGTATTTCCGCCTACGTCTGCTACCAGGTTTGCAACTTGTGCCCTTAGTCGGCCTTCCATAACGGGTCCATACTCTCTCCCTACTGCACCTGCACAAATATCCCAGAATGATTCTGGAGACATACTTCCTTCGCCATGGATCTCCGACGCGTTAGGGTCAGGATGGTTGGAGCTAGTGGCAAGGTTGGTCGAAAGAGGTACCGATGGCGTTACAATACCCGTTGTTGGGTTAGAATCCCCACTTGCCATTTTAAAACCGTGGACTAAGCCCTTTTTTTGATTAGGACTTCCACGCTCACTGCACCAATTGATAACTGGTATGGAATTCTTGATCGGATTCCTTCCCTGTGTGGGGGCGTCGTTGGGTTCGACGGGGGGAAGCTCCGATGCCAAAGTCAGTGTTTGTATTTGAGAATAAAACTATAATGACAAAGTAGGGTTAGGAATATGTGTACCTCAATAGCTTGTGATGCAAGCTATTTATAGTAGTAGAGTTGTAACTCCTTGGTTATTGGAAAGCCTCCATTAATGGTGGTTACGAAGCTTATTGAAGAATCTCATTAATGAGCTATTAATGAGATTTATTGAGAGTTAACCCTGCCGTTTTGGGGGCGGATCGAGGTGTGATGGCGGGTCTCGCCATAGGTTTGACTATGGATAGCTTATGGCGGAATCTACGAGATTCGCCAGGGGGATGTCGTACTTGATACGCCAATGCTTTCCGATTATCTGGATACGCAGTCATTTTGGTTAATTGCCTCTTTAGTCCTCCAAGTTATATTCGGATGTTATCATAATAATATGGTGGACTTATACTAGTGTGTTAAGCAAAAATATAAGGACTTTATAATTATTTACCCTATTAGTTTTTGGGTCCTCCGCCCCTTAGGCCCTCCTACCAATGCTCAGGGATAGCCTTGAGTAGATCCTAGTTCCAACATGGCTGGCCAGAATTCATTTTATAAAATATTAGATTATCATTAACATTTGCACACCTGACAAAATTTGAACAAAGTGATTTACTGTTATTTAATCGTTATATCAGATCTTTCAAACATCAATTACCTCTAAAATTCTTATTATATTATTAATACCAAAATGTGAACTAAAATTAGTCACATATAAATTAATAAGAAAATATGACCTAACATATTTATTATATTATTAACACAATAACGAACGATCTGCCAAAATACATGAAATTTCTTCAATTTATCGATAAAAATTGTTTAGAAAGTTTGGTATCATAGTCAAATAACAATTAAATTTACCAGTTCAAATTTTATATTAGATGTAAAATTGACCTTGCTTGAAAATGAAAGATAAACTTTTGCTAATTCTAAATATTTTGGAAGTAAAATAAACTAACATGATATGAACAAATGGAAAAGTACAAAATTTCGAGTACTCGACTCATCCGTCAAATTCATTCATATCATGTGCAACATTTCATGTGCATCAAATCTTCGACATTTCTGACATGTGCAGCAGATCTTGGTCATTGATAGTCCTAAGTTCGAGCTTTTTAGAAAGTCTTCTAAGCATAACGGAATCACGATCCTTCTCTTTTTATGTGATGGCTAGATCAAGGTCCAGTTGTGCATCAAGGGAATTTAATCTTTCTTTAGCTCTTCTAATTGAGCATGCACAAGTTCAATTTGAAAAATCAATACAAATATCATGCCAATTCTTTACATAGAAATATTAGAAATCCACAGTTAACCCAAATTACTCATGATTCTTTAACATAATAGAGAAATAATTACCATTTATATCAAATGCAATAATCATAAACTCAAGAGGAACAAAAAAATATATTGATTTACCTCTTGATCATATTGTTCATCTCTTAGCGTTTCTGATGTTTTCTCTCATAAACCCACTATAAGAGGGAGACTAAAAAATTTATAAAATGTTTTGCCCAAATATCTGAAACCTCGACAATTTTGTCCTCTGTATATGATGAAGTTCTTACAAAAACCTTAAAAAAATTTAGATAAAAAATTCAAGAGTGATATACATAAGGATAAACATTAAAATAAAAATATATAATATAACTTACATTTGTTAGATCTTCACAATCACTATGATGCAAAACTATGTCCAACATGTATCGCATTATAAAGTATCCACACTCTTTAGATCCACTTTGTTGAGGACACTACATATAAATTTACAAAAGGATAAATACAATTACAAAACCCTATTCCACAAAACCCGAAATAAACAAAATTCAATATATATGCACCCTTCCAACAATCCATGTTAACACTTTGTTAACCCATTGTTTAGGTTCCAACTGTTGATAGGCCAAGAAATCCTTATAAATTTGAAACAAAAACAATATAGGCATGTAGTTATTATTATATATTGTAATCAATTAGGTAAATAAAAATAACATTAACACAAGTATATAAGTACTTATTCTTATGTGGCTTAATTGTATTGTGTCCAAATCTCTGATGGAGACGTTATAGGATCAAATGAGTAGACCACACGCTTCTCCGTACACATTACTAGAAGAATCCAATGATTCCTGGATTAAAACGATAAACATATGTTATAAAACAATGTTTAATAAATATATACCGAAGTTGCAACTTAAAAAAAATGTAAACTTTACAGGTATACCCTTCATGGTATGGGCAGAAGATGAAACGCTTGGCTTTGTATGCAGTGATTGTGTCTACCATGTATTTTGAAGACTCATCTTTTAAACTTTTAGTTTGAAACATGGCACTCGAAATCAGATTCGGGCACATGAATCCAATTGAATCAAGATGATGACTGTACATACTTTTCAAAGCACTGCAGAATATAATAAAAATTATATATTTAAGGGAAAACTCAAAATTCAAAACAAAAATAAGTTGAAGTTATGTTACATCATGAAAATTTCTAGAACTGAAGTACTGAGCCACTCTCCAGTTGATAGCTGAGTCACGTCTTCTATTCCAATATGAATCTTCATATCTTCAAAACAACCAAAAACATCCCTATCGGGAACCTGAAACATGTGACTATTGGTATAATTATCCAACATAGACTGTATTATTTTGCACTTCTCAGACAATTTTGGTAAGGCATCCTCGTGATGATTGATGAGCTTTTTTAGTTGTACAACAGACTCATTTGCACTTTTCCCATGTTTCCTTTTACTTGTATGCCCATTTGGATTACCTAATAAGCAATTAATTAGTAAATATTAGTAAACATTTATAACGAATCTCGAACCGATTAATCACATAAATTACTAAAATAAACCACTTTGTTACTAAAATAGTATATACTATAAGCATAAACTTGTGGTTTTGAATACATTTTATGGATGAAAGACTAAGTAGTTATTTTTGTCAAAACTAATGGACTTTATAATGTGTTTCAGAAAATACAGGGACTAACTAGTGTAATATTTGTTGGATTTGATTTTTGTTTACCCCTTTCAACATCTTCCTTCGTTTGTCGTCTTTTAAAGTATACGAATAACAAAAGGAATGATAGTACTTGTACTACCAATATAATCGAAACAGCGGCTATAAAAACTTCCATGGCTAATTATCGAAAGCCAATGTGTTGTTCTTCATGTGCTATGTGTCTATAAAAACTTCCATGGCTAATTATCGAAAGCCAATGTGTTGTTCTTCATGTGCTATGTGTCTATTTTAAGTTAGATGCCAACTATATATATATAGACACATAGCATATGAAGAACAACACATTGGCTTTCGATAATTAGCCATGGAAGTTTTTATAGCCGCTGTTTCGATTATATTGGTAGTACAAGTACTATCATTCCTTTTGTTATTCGTATGCTTTGAAAGGCGACAAACGAATGAAGATGTTAAAAGGGGTGAACAAGAATCACATCCAACAAATATTACACTAGTTAGTCCCTCTATTTTTTGAAACACATTATATAGTCCATTAGTTTTGACAAAAATAACTACTTAGTATTTCATCCATAAATTGTATTCAAAACCACAAGTTTATCCTTATAATATATACTATTTTAGTAACAAAGTGGTTTATTTTAATAATTTATGTGATTACTCGGTTCGAGATTCCTTATAGATGTTCACTAATATTTACTAATTAATTGGTTATTAGGTAAGCAATCCAAATGGACATACAAGTAAAAGGAAACATGGAGAAAGTGCAAATGAGTCCACTGTATAACAAAAAAACCCATCAATCATCACGAGGATGTCTTACCAAAATTGTCTGAGAAGTGCAAAATAATACAATCTATGTTGGATAATTATACCAATAGTCACATGTTTCAGGTTCCCGATGGGGATGTTTTTGGTTGTTTTGAAGATATGAAGATTCATATTGGAATAGAAGACGTGACTCAACTACTAACTAGAGAGTGGCTCAGTATTTCAGTTCTAGAAGTTTTCATGATGTAACATAACGTCAACTTATTTTTGTTTTGAATTTTGAGTTTTCCCTTAAATATCTAATTTTTATTATATTCTACAGTGCTTTGAAAAGTATGTACAGTCATCATCTTGATTCAATTGGATTCATATGCCCGAATCTGATTTCGAGTACCAAGTTTCAAACTAAAAGTTTAAAAGATGAGTTAGATAAACCCAAATTAAAAAAAATCAGTGGATTTCACCTGGTTCTGAATTTGGAGAATTTTAAAACTAACAATTGAGTTCATATAAAACCGAAAATCCATATTTTAGTTAGAGTTAACAATCAGAACGATTACACCTAGCAACTTATACTAAAAAAATGAAAATATACAAATCTTTATTTGGTCATTTTGAAAAAATTGACAAGACAAATTAAAAAAAAACATAGATAAACATCGAGAGGCGTGGAACAATACAATTGGGAACAAAATACCTACTATATATGAAAAAAATCGAATAATTACCTTCGGAAACATAACGATTCTTGTAATTTCTGACAAATTTTCTTTTCCCGATTTCAGTTCTATGTCTCTTCTATTAAAACCAAAACTAATACATAATCAAAATTGAAGGAGGTCTTTGATTTTCGATGGCCAATGCCCATGGCCACTGAACTTTACCCATTTTCACATTATGGCCACTGAACTTCATTTCTTCCCGGTGTGGCCACTGAACTTTACTACCAATATAATCGAAACATCGGCTATAAAAACTTCCATGGCTAATTATCGAAAGCCAATGTGTTGTTCTTCATGTGCTATGTGTCTATATATATATATATATATATATATATGTGTGTGTGTGTAGTAGGCATCTAATTTGGATTTTGTAACCTTAAATAACGCTGGATTTTGAGTTTTAATTTCAATTTTGGAACATTAATTAGAATTTTGACTACAGTTTTGTTTTTGAAAGCTTAACTATTTGCTAAAATAATTCAATTAATTAATCTTCTAATATGGTCGTTACAATAAATTGTTTTGACTATATTAAGATGAGTTAATGAGCTTATAATACTATATTAATATTCTATTTATTATCAATTATTAGCCCATTAATTAAAGTAATAAAAGAAAGTATGAGTTACAAGAAAATGAAAAAACACTAAATGGAAATCTAGAAGTCAGAAACAAACCTATAATATAAAGGGTAAATTACACCAATGGCCACTGAACTTTACCCATTTTCACATTATGGCCACTAAACTTCATTTTTTCCCAGTATGACCACTGGACTTTACACTTTTTAACACCTCAAAGTGACCGTTGACGAGTAAAAATAAAAAATCCAAAGCGTTAATAATATTTTAAGGAACTTTAATTCTTGAAAATTTTCGTTTTAAGGTCATTTAGGTGTTGTTTGGTTATGAGAGAGAAAGTGAATTTTTAGAAAGCGAAAGCTCCAAAAAATATAATTTTCGAAAATAAAAAATGTGGTTTCATGGTAAATGTCGTTCTGAACGACTTTAATTGTTGAATATTTTCATTTTGAGGTCGTTAACGATCGTTATCAGTCATTTTGAGAAGTTAGTTAAAATTGAGTAGCCACCGGTGTTACAAAGTGTAAAGTTCAGTGGTCGTACTAGGAAGAAATGAAGTTTAGTGGCCATAATGTGAAAATGGGTAAAGTTCAGTGGCCATTGGTGTAATTTACCCTTTATATATAGGTTTGTTTCTGACTTTTGGATTTCCGTTTAATGTTTTTTCATCTTGTTGTAACTCATACTTTCTTTTATTACTTTAATTAATGAGCTAATAATTGACAATAAATAATATATTAATATAGTATTATGATATAGAGATAATAAAAGCTCATTAACTCATCTTAATATAGTCAAAACAATTTAATGTAACGCCCATATTAGAAGATTAATTAATTAAATTGTTTTAGCAAATAGTTAAACTTTCAAAAACAAAACTGTAGTCAAAAGTCTAATTAATGTTCCAAAATTGAAATTAAAACTCAAAATTCAGCGTTACTGAAAGTTACAAAATTCAAATTACATGCCTACTATATATATATATATATATATATAGAGACATAACACATGAAGAACAACACATTGACTTTCGATAATTAGCCATGAATGTTCTTATAGCCGCTGTTTCGATTATATTGGTAGTAAAGTTCAGTGGCCATATCGGGAAGAAATGAAGTTCAGTGGCCATGGGCACTGGCCATCGAAAATCAAAGACCTCCTTCAATTTTGATTATGTGTTAGTTTTGTTTTTAATAGAAGAGACATAGTCAACTGAAATCGGGAAAAGAAAATTTGTCAGAAATTGCAAGAATCGTTATGTTTCCGAAGGTAATTATCCGATTTTTTTTCATATATGTAGTAGTTATATTGTTCCCAATTGTATTGTTCCACGCCTCTCGATGCCTTATCTATGCTTTTTTTTATTTGTCTTTTCAATTTTTTCAAAATGACTAAATAAAGAATTGTATATTTTCATTTTTTAGTATAAGTTGCTAGGTATAATCGTTTCGATTGTTAACCCTAAATAAAACTATTATTGTGCCCGCGCATTGCGCGGGTGATAAATGATATATAAATTTAACATTTAATATTTTTCAAATTTTGTATCATTTATATATATAGTGATATTAATATATTGATTTAAAATAATTTAAATTTAAAAATTGTAAATAAATTAACTAACAACCGTTTATAATTGCTTGATAATACCATGTTGACATGTTTGTAAGGATAATTCATTTCCGTTCTTGTATAATATTTTTTTTATATAATCTTGTAATTTTAAAATATTTACTACACTTTGTAGCGATATTTTTTCAATCAAATTTTAGCTCTCCTCAATTTTTTTTTTCACGTGCTTTCTAAATCCTTTGATAAATCCATAAAAATTTGAAATAAGTACGTCTTTCTTTTTAAATTTTATTTAGTTTAGATAGTAGTTTGGAGGTTTAAATAGTGTGTTAATTATTATGTGTTATAAATTTTTTTAGTTATATTAATTTTAACGCTATTTATTAAAGTTAAATGAATGTAATTTGAATGAATTCTTGCATATTTTTTTATCGTTATATAATTTGTGTTCGTTGGAATATTTTATAACTTAATTTATTATATTTATTAAATTTAATTTTTTTTTCAGTTATATTGGTTTTGATGTTATTTATTAAAGTTAAATGAATGGAATTTGAATGGATCCTTACATATATGTTGTCATCATATAATTTTTTTTTCCGTTTTGATATTTTGTAAGTTATTTTATTATATCTATTAAATATAAATTAGATTAGATATTTATAATTTTCTTTTGTTACTATTTTGGTAACTAATAAAAAATGCCTCTAAAACTCTCCTCGTCAATTTCTCTCTGACTCCACTTGTAACACCCTTTTTTTAAAACTTTCAATTTCTCGAATAATAAATTTTCATTCAACGTATCATCCAATTGATGCGCCCAACCCCAATAACATCATTTATGAAATGAAAGAAAACACTCAAGCACTGATGACTCCACATGCTGGCCGATCCAAACGAGCATTGCTAAGCATTTAATGACATTAACCTGAAAAGAAAACTGGTGGACAGTGGGGTATAGCTAACTATATATATAGTACAACCACACGCGCATACAATTCAGTTTACATGCATTTAGGGTCTGCTTGGATGAAAGTTTCGTAAGGTTCATTAAAGGGAGGGGAAGGGAAGGGAGGGGAGGTTAATTAAAGGGAGGGGAAGGGAAGGGAGGGGAGATTAGAGAACCTCCAGATCCTACCAATTTGGTGGGACTGAAATTGGAGGTTTTTGAACCTCCATTTAACCCTCATTTAAACTTAAACTCCTTCCCAAGCAAGGTTAAACAATGTTAGAAAAATAACCTCAATTTAAACTTCTTCCCAAGCAAGGTTACATAAATAATCTCCCTTTAATTAACCTCCACTAACCTCAATCCAAGCAGACCCTTAATATTTATTAGTTATCAAGCAACACATCCAATACTTAATGAATTACTATTAATTTAATCAAGGGCCCTGCTTAATCTAGTCTAGTGATACCCAATGGTTGCTTGGCCAATAAAATCATATCCCGGGATACCCTATCGTAACAAATACCCGGTATCCCATTTCATATCTCTAGGTAACCTGTCGTAACAAATACCTGGTACCTTAACACCATATCGTAACAAATACCCGGTGTTTATATTTCACGTGATCAAAATATTCATTTTTCTTATTTCAATCGCAACCATTGAATATGCTATCCTAGATAAGCTCTTATTCTTATAATTTTTCAGTCTTTCAGTTTATCCAAAATTTATCAACTGTATCATAATCGATTTTCCATTCTATCCCCAATAAGTCTTAGTCTAAAATCGATTAATGTCCTCACAACCATCAATATCAAGATTCAATTCATTCACATCATCATAGTCATCATAAATATCAAGTATACATGTCAAACATATAAATCAATCAATAAGCAATTATTACACCAAGTCGAATATAACACCCAAACAAACAAGAACAAAAAAACTATATATATAATTAACCACTTACATGAAAATTTCCAATAGCCGAATCGAACGTCAATTCTTGTTCGTTAAAGCTCTACTGTTTAATTACCTCAGATTTTGTTCTTCTTCAAATAAATAAAGTATTAGAAATTTCTGGAATTTTGAGCACCGATTCACAACTCTTTCTATTCTTTACGATCTAATGCGGTGGCTCTAGCTAGGGTTGTCTCCCAACCATATGCGTGTAAATATACTTATATACACAAGGTGAGTGATACGAATCTACTTTGAAATCGAATCAAAAAGGATTATCTTTGGGTGAAGACAATCAAGAACACCTAACTATTTTCTAGCAAGAGCAAACTGAATTGTTTATTGATTAAAAGCTTCAAGAAAACGATACAAAGAGACCTCTATATATAAGAGGAGAAATCCTAATAAGAGTAGGAATCCAAATAAAGCAATAAACTTAGAATAGGAAAATAATTAATTAGCATAATAAGGTAAAGACTAATTGGGAGCTCATTAGAGGACTGCCTTAATTATATAATAGTCAAACTAATTAAGAAAATGAACTTATTTGACTAGGTAATAATTAGGCAATTAACTTGAGCATCAAGAATTCCAGTCCTATTTGACATAGTCTTCTTTCTATGTGGGGACCCGTTTGACCCGAGTCGAACATCGGACTAATTCTCCCTCAGATTCAGGCGAATCGGCTGGTTCACTAGTCCCACCAATTCCCTCGACTTCACTCTCTAAACCGAATGGTGTATCAGTGAGTGTTATGGTAATTTACGAAATTACCACTAAACATAAAAATAAAAAAAGACTATGTTAATCAAATCTAATAATTATTGCAATATATAAAAATTTATAAACTCTTCATTTTTCTATATAAAAACCGATTCAATTTATTATCATAATTATTTCTAGTAACTCGTTTGATTTAAAATTCTAAATTAATATTATCGGTATATTAATTTATACTATAAATTTTAGGATGTTACGGTTCTTATCTCATAAAAGAGATTCATCCCCGAAATTCAAAAGTGATATGTTGAAATTATACCAACTATGTGTAAGAAAATATACCGATAATACGACGCATAGTAGACTATATGTAATATAGAATATCATAAGTGAATTGACAGATTTAACTAATCCAAAATAAATAAATTTGAAAGTAAGAATAAGAATAGTTATTTTTTTACGGACGTTACACCACTATTATATATAAATATAGATAAAGATATAGAATCTATCACTAAAAATGAAAAATAAACTTAGAATAGTAATCATGACAAAACATGAATTGAGAACAAACTAACTATTACATATAAAAAATCGAATAATTACCTTGGGAAACATAACGATTTTCCTGTAATTTTTTACTCTTTTGCTTTTCCCGATTTCAGTTGTCCATGCCTCTTTTATTTCCATCAAATTTCTTCAATTGAAGATATCAAAGTCTAAATTCTAACAATTCTTGAAGAAAATGCTATTAATACAGTTTATCAATGGAAATCGTTCCTAAATAAATCTGAATCTCTTACTGAATTCAGAACAAAATTAAAATATATATATATGATTAAGAACAAAACTAATACATAATAAAAAAAATAAAGGTCGACGATGACTTTGATTTTCGGAGGCCAATGAATATAATGATAGAATATTACCTTGGGAAACATAATATTTCCTGTAATTTTTTACTCTTTTTCTTTTCCCGATTTCAGTTGTCCATGCCTCTTTTATTTCCATCAGATTTCTTCAATTGGAGATATCAGAGTCTAAATTCTGGCAATTCTTGAAGAAAATGCTATTAATACAGTTTATCAATGGAAATCGCACCTAAATAAATATGAATCTCTTAATGAAATCAGAACAAAATTATATAAAAAAAATTATATGATTAAGAACAAAACTAATACATAAAAAAATAAATAAAGGTTGATGATAACTTTGATTTTCGGTGGCCAATGAATATAATGATAGAATGCTATCTATCATGCTTTACATACAGGTTTATTTGTGACTTTTGGATTTCTTTCGCTTTGTGTTTTTTCATTTTCTTGTAACTCTTACTTTATTTTATTACTTAATTGATGGACTATTAATTGAAAATAAATAATGTATTAATATAATACTAATTATATAGAGATAATTAAAACTCATTAACTCATTAACTCATTTATTCTCTTTGCTCCTACAATGCCAACTAAGCCAAAAAGCCTCTAAAACTCTTCTTGCAAATTCTCTCTGCTTCCGTAATTATATATAGTATAGATATGGATTTTCAGTTTTATATGAACTCAATTGTTAGGTTTAAAATTCTCCAAATTCAGAACCAGGTGAAGTCCACTGATTTTTTTAATTTGGGTTTATCTAACTAATATGGATTGAATTTTTTATTTTTATGCATTTTTGGTACGAACAGATATAAAACTTCACAAAAAAGTTGTTTATTGAAGTTGAAGACATATTAAAGACATCTTGATCCAATGATTGTGTCTACCATGGATTTTGAAGACTCATCTTTTGAACTTTTAGTTTGAAACATGGTACTCAAAATCAGATTCGGGCACATGAATCCAATTGAATCAAGATGATGACTCTACATACTTTTCAAAGCACCGTAGAATATAATAAAAATTACATATTTAAGGGAAAACTCAAAATTCAAAACAAAAATAATTTGAAGTTATGTTACATCATGAAAACTTCTAGAACTGAAGTACTGAGCCACTCTCCAGTTAGTAGTTGAGTCACGTCTTTTATTCGAATATGAATCTTCATATCTTCAAAACAACCAAAAACATCCCCATCGGGAACCTGAAACATGTGACTATTGGTATAATTATCCAACATATACTGTATTATTTGCACTTCTCAGACAATTTTGGTAAGGCACCATCGTGATGATTGATGGGCTTTTTTAGTTGTACAGTGGACTCATTTGCACTTTCCCCATGTTTCCTTTTACTTGTATGCCCATTTGGATTGCTTACCTAATAACCAATTAATTAGTAAATATTAGTGAACATCTATAACGAATCTCGAACCGAGTAATCATATAAATTATTAAAATAAACCACTTTGTTACTAAAATAGTATATACTATAAGGATAAACTTGTGGTTTTGAATACAATTTAGGGATGAAAGACTAACTAGTTATTTTTGTCAAAACTAATGGACTTTATAATGTGTTTCAAAAAATAGAGGGACTAACTAGTGTAATATTTGTTGGATGTGATTCTTGTTCACCCCTTTTAACATCTTCCTTCGTTTGTCGCCTTTCAAAGCATACGAATAACAAAAGGAATGATAGTACTTGTACTACCAATATAATCGAAACAGCGGCTATAAAAACTTTCATGGCTAATTATCGAAAGCCAACGTGTTGTTCTTCATATGCTATGTGTCTATTTTAAATTATATATATATATATAGACACATAGCACATGAAGAAAACACATTGGCTTTCGATAATTAGCCATGAAAGTTTTTATATCCGCTGTTTCGATTATATTGGTAGTACAATTACTATCATTCCTTTTGTTATTCGTATGCTTTAAAAGACGACAAACGAAGCAAGATGTTGAAAGTGGTGAACAAGAATCAAATCCAACAAATATTACACTAGTTAGTCCCTGTATTTTCTAAAACACATTATAAAGTCCATTAGTTTTCACAAAAATAACTACTTAGTCTTTCATCCATAAAATGTATTCAAAACCACAAGTTTATCCTTATAGTATATACTATTTTAGTAACAAAGTGGTTTATTTTAATAATTTATGTGATTAATCGGTTCGAGATTCATTATAGATGTTCACTAATATTTACTAATTAATTGGTTATTACGTAATCCAAATGGGCATACAAGTAAAAGGAAACATGGGGAAAGTGCAAATGAGTCCGCTGTACAACTAAAAAAGCCCATCAATCATCACGAGGGTGCTTTACCAAAATTGTCTGAGAAGTGCAAAATAATACAATCTATGTTGGATAATTATACCAATAGTCACATGTTTCAGGTTCTCGTTGGGGATGTTTTTGGTTGTTTTGGAGATATGAAGATTCATATTGGAATAGAAGACGTGACTCAGCTACTAACTGGAGAGTGGCTCAGTACTTCAGTTCTAGAACTTTTCATGATGTAACATAACTTCAACTTATTTTTGTTTTGAATTTTGAGTTTTCCCTTAAATATCTAATTTTTATTATATTCTACAGTGCTTTGAAAAGTATGTACAGTCATCATCTTGATTCAATTGGTTTCATGTGCCCGAATCTGATTTCGAGTACCATGTTTCAAACTATAAGTTTAAAAGATGAGTCTTCAAAATACATGGTAGACACAATCACTGCATACAAAGCCAAGCGTTTTATTTTCTGCCCATACCATGAAGGGTATACCTCTAAAGTTTAGATTTTTTTAAGTTGCAACTTCGGTATATATTTATTAAACATTGTTTTATAACATATGTGTAATATCCCGAACTTTTTGGTCTTTTTATATTTATTTTGTACAATTTTCTTTTATTATTAAATGCTAATTAAGGTAGATTATCTAATAATAATTATACTTTTTTTTGTTTCAGTGGATTTCAACCACCGATTGATTTTGCATTTTAAATATTTGTTTAATTGTTTTTCAATTGTTTTATAACTAAATATATGATTTATTTCTAAAGGAGATATTTGTCTGATTTTTAGATATTTCTATTTTATTTTTCAAATTTAAATTTAATCTTCTATCATTATCTAAAGAGACTAACCCTAAACTTTTATTTTAAATAAAAACAAAAACTTTCTTTCTTCTCTGGAAAAGAGAAGCCGCCACTTTCATCTTCCTGAAATCTACACTGCAACAAAAGGTATTTCTCCATTTTTTTTCTTATAGCATTTTAGTTTTAATAATTATTGTTTCCTTTATTTTTAGTTTAACTCCTTAATTTTTCTTCCATTGACATTATTTTTGGCATTAGTCATCTTACACCCTGGTTTATGTTTTACACTTTTTGAAGGTTAAACAAATTCAAGCTTCATACGAGTAATCCATGTTTTTTTTCCTTTCTATCAAACAAAATATTTATATTTTATATTAATATTATTTATTCAATACTCCTTATATCCTATTTTAGGATTTTAGCTATGGTGTTTAGTATCATGTAGAATAATTGATCTAAATGAGTATACTAGAGGTAATGTTGGAGTAATTTAGTTGGATTTGTTGGTCGAATAGGAAATTTGATGTTCTTCGGATGGATTTGGAAGATTGATAACTAAGCTTCGGATCTAGCTTTTACTCGGAGTATCAGGTGAGTGGTAATTATAGTACACGACACTATTTGATTGAAATATCAGACTTTAAACTGTTTATCAAAAATTGACATTTGATTATATATGTTCCTTTGTTTTAGAAATCTGATAATTCGTTGAATCAGTTATGATTTTCTGATTTATATACGTATACTACATTTTTCAAACTGGTACAAGTGCTCAGTATATCTGTATCTGTTATCTAGCCTCTCACCGATCTTCATAACATTAGGTCCTTGCAGTCAGGTTGTCAGTTGTCAGTTTGTCGTCAGTTGTGTCAGCATTACAATCATGCATAAGATCGGTGAAGGCGATTATCTGTTATCTGTATCTGTTATTGGTAGCGCTTACCATTTATCTGGCCCTGGTGTGCAGTATCACCACCCTGTTACACTGTACCATGTGTTTTAAAGCTTTTGCCTTATTTTCTGATTATTCTATTATTTGATATTTTTAAAGGCTTCAGGATTGTGTTTGACAATTGATTTCCAGTATTTTGAATTGATTACCTTATATTGACCATTTAGTTTAACTGATTTTGAAATACTATACTTTGAACTATACTTGTCGTGATTTAAAAGTATCAGCCTGTCAGCCTGTTCTTTTTTGTAATGTGCTATAGCTACTACTCACTGAGGTTTTCGCTCGTATAGACGAAAATCTCATACCACGTTGAACATTTCTTTTTCAGATTAAGGTCACTGTTCGTGAGGTAACCCTTGGATTGAAGTTGAAGGAGACTGCTTAATAATTTAGCTTTATATTATTTTTGGAGATTTTTTTATTATTGAGATTTGACTTGAATAGTTAGGTTCTTTTAAGGTTTATGATGTAAATTCAACGAATTTGATATTCTGTTAGTTAATTTTGGAATTTCCTTTAGTTCAGAATTAAGGCTAGCATAGGTTAAAGTTAATTTAATTTATGCGCCGGTCATGGCCTGGATGGGGTCGTGACAAAGGTGGTATCAGAGACAGGTTTAGATTTTATGGGTTGTTATGGTGTATCAAGTTATCCCTTGGGACTAGAGTCTTATTCAAATATTTGGATTATAGATAATCCAGCTTCTGATGTGCATATAATTTGTGAGTTAAGTTAGTTTGATTATAATTTTTTTTGGCCTTTCGTTCGAGTAAAGGGTGTTTGGGGGCATTAGTTGTTTTAAATGACTAATGAGAATAGTAGGAAATTGAAGTTTGTTTGGAGATTGAATGTGCATATAGTATAATTTGAGTTTATATGGTTTGGGGAAATACATGAAAGTGTAATTGGAGGTTTAGTGCTTCACATATTCAATATACATATAATTGAATATTATGAATTTATAGGTTTTGGGAGTGGAGTCATTCCTTTAGTTGGTCTTTTGGTTGGTCTTATTAAGAACTGAATTTATATTTCTAGGCCTTCAACGTGGATTAAGGTATACAAAGTTAAAAAAAAAAAAAAAACCAAACATGAGTTAATATAATGGAACATAGTGTATTACTAGTAAGGTTTTGGATAGTGAAATTTAAAATGTTTAAGGATCCGTGATTAATATTTTGATGACTATAAATTTTGTGTCTATGATTAAAGATATGTAGACAACATTTAAATTTGTATAGTAACTTCGGCATTAGTGGCCATGTTATTTTGTTGGTGTTTGTTTCATCATAGCTTATAGTGCTATATCCCAATCAATAATGAATCTAGTATAGAAACTGAATTATGTTATAGACATTTTAGGACTGTAGTTTGTGAGGTGGCTAAAGCTATTATTTGGAGGTGTTTTGATAAAGTTATGGACATTTTAGGACTGTAATTGGTGATGTGCTAAAGCTAATAATTAAAGGCGTTTTGATCATCGATTTTGATATCATAATTTGTCTGATGCATTGAATTAAGGTTGCTTTAAATTTCGTAGTGCCTCATGCAGGTCCATATATAAGAGGGTTACGTATGGTTATAGAACTTTAGTGATTTGTGTGGGAACGTAGTTTGAGTTTCTTCAATTAAGTTTTTTTTTATTATTTATTATATTAAGGTGTTTAGTAGTTCAGAGATAGAGATTCGTGGTTTTGGATATTATTTGATCAAGTTGATTTGGAGTTATGGCCAGTGTTTTAAAAGAATAAGAATGGAGAATTGAATAGTTTGAGTTGGTGTGACTATGTGATTCTTAATTTGATTCGCATGTGTTGCGTCTCTTTTTCCATTTATTATTTTACATGAAAGGAAATAAAAATAAATTTTGTGTTATTTGTTTTACACAGGTTATATATTTTATAGGCCTTATGGGCCAAATTATTCCTTTAATTGTATGGCTAAATGTTAGAACTATTGATTTCTTAGGTTGTTAATGTGGATCAAAATGATTGAGTGTTTGATAAATCAAAGATGAGATTAATATACAGAACATGGTGTGTTTTTCATGAGGATTTGGATAGGGAAATTGAAACATGTCTGGAGTGTAGGTAAGATTTTTTTTGGAAACTATATATAGATTAGGATGGTTTTGAGTTTGATCTTGATGATTTATATACAATCATTCAGTGTTGCTAACTAGGTTATTGGATTTAGTGTAATGAAAGCTATTGTATTAGTGAGGTTATAAGATACTTTCCTTCATATGGTTGATATAAAGATTTGGATCATTAAATTAAAGTGTATTTGGAGTTCTATATGTTTCATTTACCGGTGGAGTTGAATGGCATATTTTAAGTTCTTAATTTAGATTAAAGAAGCTTGTGAATGGTGATGAAGGCTTTGCATTTTATATATTCCAAGCTTTTCATGTAAATATACTAATTATTATTGGAGCTAGTTTCATAGAAGTTTATTATATATTTTATAAGCCTTTTGTGAGAGAAGAAATATGTGGCACGGAAGCTCTTCTTTATTAGTGTTTTTATGTTTCGTGTCCATTTCTTTTATGTTTCCACTACGACTTCCTAACCAAGTTTTCAAAAGAATAATGTTTTATGCTATTCGTTTTCGCTTCTGTTTCGTTTCCGGCTTCTATTTATGTGCAACAAAGGAGTAAAGTTATCATTTTGAGTTCATTTGATCACAATTCTTAGTAACAATGTGGTACTTGATATATGACTTTTGGATAGTTGAGTTGAAGGACGTTCAGAGTGTTCAATGTTTTGAATGACTGGTAGTGAGAACAGTAGGGATTATTGTTTGTCTGGTGAGAGCTTTAGGAGGTAGTTCTACATTTTAATGTATATACGGGTTTGGAGCATCAAATTGAGGAGTGAGTTTGAGCAATGAGTTAAAAGCACTGATTATGTGAGGTGGGTATAAATTGTTGAGGATGTACGGACATATTATGGATTGTGTTTACAATAATTAAAAAAAAAAAAATTTGACAGTAATTTGAGAGTTTATATTCAAACCTTGTGTAAAATATTAATAAGATTGAAGTATTGGTTTCTCAAAGTTTGAATTTAAAGTAGTATATTATTGATATTAATATATATTTTTTTTTGAAGATGATATTAATATATTTAGTTATTTCTGAAATTTTGTATTTTTTTTTACCATCAGTTACATCTAATAATTATTTGAAGGCATAACCATTTTTGTTTATTTGCCATTTTATTAGAGTCCGAATAGTTTATAAAATGTCTTTTTATGCAAATATGTATATCTTATTCAAAATGAGTTGTGGATGTAAATTGTTTTTTTTTTTTTTACTTTTTCAGAATAGAAGTGCATTTATTTATTTTTTTATTAGCACTAGTTTTTTTTTTCTTAAGTTGATAATGCACTTTATTATCAATATATCTATACATAAGGATACAGTTATATATATTTTTCAGAGAATTTATTTATTTATTTTTAATATTTGTATTGTTTGATTTTGTGTGCATGAAAAAAAAATGGACCTTATTATTATAGTATTCTTATTATTATAAGTTGAGCTTTAACTTGTTATGTTTTAGAATTTTTGTTATGTTAGTTCGATTAAGGTAATCATCCGGTCTCGAAGAATTAACGGGCTGTAGTATGGGTAGGTTTCTTTTTCCTGGAGCTTATTTGATCAAAGCTTTTCGTTATACACTTTCTATACCTTCACTATGGATCAAGTTAATTGGAAACTTCTTAGGTCAAAGTGTTAGTTATTGTACGTTACATAAGTGTTTTTCTCGTATAGATTAAAGTAGCGAAACTGAAATTAGATTGGAGTTTAGTTGATATTTTCGAAGACTATATAAGGGAGAATAATTTCGAGTTTGTTAAAAGTTAAGAATGCATCCATATTGACATTAGATTTATACATTCCTATTGGCATCGGTGGTCAAGTTATTCAATAGAGTTTGTTTGATAAATATTATGGTTAAGAGAATCAAATTCGCGGTGTTTCATAACTTAAAAGACGATTTTGGATGACTGAATTTGCAATTTACGTTCAACATGCTTGGAGATATGTATATTAAATTAAGATTCACGAATATATATAATGTCAATGCTATGCCGTTTAAGGGGCACGCAAAATCGAAGTAAGTTATAAAACCTAGTTGGTTATAAATTTTTGCTAGAGAGATGTAAGTTCACTGGAACTAAGGTAGTGGTTGAGATAGGGCGCTCATAGATTGACCATGATAGAAATTTCGAGGACGAAATTTTATAAGGGGGAGAGAATGTAATATCCCGAACTTTTTGGTCTTTTTTTTATATTTATTTTGTACAATTTTCTTTTATTATTAAATGCTAATTAAGGTAGATTATCTAATAATAATTATACTTTTTTTTGTTTCAGTGGATTTCAACCACCGATTGATTTTGCATTTTAAACATTTGTTTAATTGTTTTTCAATTGTTTTATAACTAAATATATGATTTATTTCTAAAGGAGATATTTGTCTGATTTTTAGATATTTCTATTTTATTTTTCAAATTTAAATTTAATCTTCTATCATTATCTAAAGAGACTAACCCTAAACTTTTATTTTAAATAAAAACAAAAACTTTCTTTCTTCTCTGGAAAAGAGAAGCCGCCACTTTCATCTTCCTGAAATCTACACTGCAACAAAAGGTATTTCTCCATTTTTTTTCTTATAGCATTTTAGTTTTATTTTTTTTTAGTTTTAATAATTATTGTTTCCTTTATTTTTAGTTTAACTCCTTAATTTCTCTTCCATTGACATTATTTTTGGCATTAGTCATCTTACACCCTGGTTTATGTTTTACACTTTTTGAAGGTTAAACAAATTCAAGCTTCATACGAGTAATCCATGTTTTTTCTTCCTTTCTATCAAACAAAATATTTCTATTTTATATTAATATTATTTATTCAATACTCCTTATATCCTATTTTAGGATTTTAGCTATGGTGTTTAGTATCATGCAGAATAATTGATCTAAATGAGTATACTAGAGGTAATATTGGAGTAATTTAGTTGGATTTGTTGGTTGAATAGGAAATTTGATGTTCTTCGGATGGATTTGGAAGATTGATAACTAAGCTTCGGATCTAGCTTTTACTCGGAGTATCAGGTGAGTGGTAATTATAGTACACGACACTATTTGATTGAAATATCAGACTTTAAACTGTTTATCAAAAATTGACATTCGATTATATATGTTCCTTTTATAAAAACGTAGATTTTGGACCTTCTATTTTACTGAATATCCTTAGTATTAGAGCGTATATTCTGGGAACAGGCCCTTCATATTTGGTTTGTTTTATTACCAGTTACAAAGAAGTTATTAAATTTTGACTTGATATGATCTGTACTTTCTGATATGCGATTTATCGCAGTTATTACCTTTGTTTTAGAAATCTGATAATTCGTTGAATCAGTTATGATTTTCTGATTTATATATGTATACTACATTTTTCAAACTGGTACAAGTGCTCAGTATATCTGTATCTGTTATCTGGCCCCTCACCGATCTTCATAACATTAGGTCCTTGCATTTGTCTTTGAGTCAGGTTGTCAGTTATCAGTTTGTCATCAGTTGTGTCAGCATTACAATCATGCATAAGATCGGTGAAGGCGATTATCTGTTATCTGTATCTGTTATTGGTAGCGCTTACCATTTATCTGGCCCTGGTGGTGTGCAGTATCACCACCCTGTTACACTGTACCATGTGTTTTAAAGCTTTTGCCTTATTTTCTGATTATTCTATTATTTGATATTTTTAAAGGCTTCAGGATTGTGTTTGACAATTGATTTCCAGTATTTTGAATTGATTACCTTATATTGACCATTTAGTTTAACTGATTTTGAAATACTATACTTTGAACTATACTTGTCGTGATTTAAAAGTATTAGCCTGTCAGCCTGTTCTTTTCTGTAGTGTGCTATAGCTACTACTCACTGAGGTTTTCGCTCGTATAGACGAAAATCTCATACCACGTTGAACATTTCTTTTTCAGATTAAGGTCACTGTTCGTGAGGTAACCCTTGGATTGAAGTTGAAGGAGACTGCTTAATAATTTAGCTTTATATTATTTTTGGAGATTTTTTTATTATTGAGATTTGACTTGAATAGTTAGGTTCTTTTATGGTTTATGATGTAAATTCAACGAATTTGATATTCTGTTAGTTAATTTTGGAATTTCCTTTAGTTCAGAATTAAGGCTAGCATAGGTTAAAGTTAATTTAATTTATGCGCCGGTCATGGCCTGGATGGGGTCGTGACAATATGTTTATCATTTTAATCCAGGAATCATTGGATTCTTCTAGTAATGTGTACGGAGAAGCGTGTGGTCTACTCATTTGATCCTATAACGTCTCTATCGGAGATTGGACACAATACAATTAAGCCACATATGAATAAGTACTTATATACTTGTGTTAATGTTATTTTTATTTACTTAATTGATTACAATATATAATAATAACTACATGCCTATATTGTTTTTGTTTCAAATTTATAGGGCTTTCTTGGCCTATCAACAGTGGGAACCTAAACAATGGGTTAACAAAGCGTTAACATGGATTGTTGGAAATGTGCATATATATTCAATTTTGTTTAGTCGGGTTTTGTAATTGTATTTATCGTTTTGTAAATTTATATGTAGTGTCCTCAACAAAGTGGATCTAAATAGTGTGGATACTTTGTAATGCGATACATGTTGGACATAGTTTTGCATCATAGTGATTGTGAAGATCTAACAAATGTAAGTTATATTATATATTTTAATGTTTATCCTTATGTATATCACTCTTGAATATTTTATCTATTTTTTTTAAGGTTTTTGCAAGAACTTCATCATATACAGAGGACGAGATTGTCGAGGTTTCAGATATTTGGGCAAAACATTTTATAAATTTTTTAGTCTCCCTCTTATAGAGGGTTTATGAGAGAAAACATGAGAAACATTAAGAGATGAACAATATGATCAAGAGGTAAATCAATATATTTTTTTTGTTCCTCTTGAGTTTATGATTATTGCATTTGATATAAATGGTAATTATTTCTCTATTATGTTAAAGAATCATGAGTAAATTGGGTTAACTGTGGATTTCTAATTTTTCTATGTAAAGAATTGGCATGATATTTATATTGATTTTCTAGATTGAACTTGTGCATGTGATGCTTGTAAAGTATATAGCATTTAATAGGACAAGTGTATCTCTCGCAACAAGTAATATTATGCTAAGCACGAGATCGAACCACAAAGACTATTTGTTATAATTAGTAAATCTACCTAGAGTGGTCTAATTGTTTAGAGGGTTGAATAAAAGTTTGGGTTTTTAATGACTAATTAATTAAATGAACTGAAATAACATAACAAAATAAAGTGAACAATTGACAGGGTAGAAGGTGGATTAATGGAACACACAATTTAGGCTGAGGAATCCCTTGATTAAATCCTATGTATGGATTTAGGGAGTTCAGATTTATGTTTTACCAATGATTGAAGGTAATTGCCCTAATAAGAAACACAAATGTACAAGATCCATCCAACCTATTCACATGCATTCGGTGACGGCTTGATTAGGCATATACCCTAGGTCATGCAAAGCATTAGGTTTATTGACAACTAAGGCTAAAGCCGTAGCCAGCCACAAAGTCTCATTCCTAGTGGTCTCTAGCGAAGTCAGGTTTACACAGATTCGGTATAGATAATTCCATGGTCAGGTTCTTATCTATTTATAATCCTATTTAATGTCAGGATCACAGGCATTAAGCACATTATATACAGAAACAGGCTAGTTGATCATTATCAATGTTAATTCTAGCATAAATCATGTTCCTAACATCATCTAGGCATTAAGCATGCATAAACTGATCAATCAAAGGTCCTAGATCCCTAATCATACATATTCATATAATCAATTTCATCCCCATCCCAAATTGGATGGGGATCCGGTAATAGACAAACCAATCATAGCAATAGGCATATATGAATAATGGAAAAAGCTTCAATTAAATATAAAAGGAAAAGATAAGAGGGAGAGATGGAAATCCAAAACCCGCTTTGTCGATTCTGATTACAAAAATAGAAGATGAAGAGCCTCTCCCATTAATTGTTCTTCAATAAGAAATAAAAACAGAAATAAACCTAATCTAGAAAGCAGGAAAAGCTAATCTAAACGAAAATATAAATCTACATAATGGAGGAGAGAAAGCCCTAGCGGCTCTCTGATTTATTGAATGGCTAATCCCCCCTCAAGGATTAGGATTAGCTCCCTATTTATAGAGTTAGGGAGGAAACCCTAATGCCTCAAGGGTAAAAAGGGATATTTACAAAGTGTTTAAATGGGCTTTAGGCCCAAATTCGCGCATTCCAACAAGGGGGAAGGCGTTGGTGGGCCTTTCCCCGCATCGTCTCGTCGAGATAAGGAGTGTCTCGACGAGACAGGTAATGTCTCGACGAGACAGGTACTAATTGGGGCGATTTTGCTTTGGCTTTTATCTGTTTAGGTCCCGGGCTTCCGAAAAATGCTCTAATGGTCCCTGATGAATCCCAAAAGTGCTTTGACGGTCCCTGAATAATCCGGAAATGCTCCTATAGGCTTGGGTCTAGTTTGAAAGTGCTCAAATACCGGAAATTACTAATTTTAACTAAAAGGTAACAAAACGATACTAAAATTAAAAGGAAATAAAGCAAAAACGAACTAAAATGATCCTAAAAACCCTATACAAATGGGAGCTATCAACATCCCAACACTTGGATCTTGCTTGTCCTCAAGCAAGACAGAATCCAAAACAGAGAAAAATCAACAAATAGCTTCCGTACAAAAACAAGAATCTATTATTACACTTTATTATCCACAACAGTTCAGACTACTCATTTTGTAATTAAAAACATAATGAACCTTAGACGAGTCTCCAAAACTGATTAATTTGGTTTTAACGATCAATACTTCATGAAAACGAAAGAAAAGGACTAAAATTGATAGCTCACAAGTGGTCACTCTAACGCTCAAGTGTTTGGGTGTAAATTTTTTTTTTTGTAAACGCTCTACATTTTATTGCACAAAGTGGTCACGTTGGGATTGCATCATCCATCCGGTCAAAACTAATGCATTAAAATTAAACAAAATCATAGGTCTTTAAAGGGTTGTAACATGGGATAAAGGTTAGGGTAGGAAAAAGGGAATTTATAGGCAAAAAGTTAAATGACTCAAATAGTTAAATTTTTTGCAAAAAGGACACATTTTTCGCATTAGGGAGCTATAAACCACCTCCCCACACTTAGAATCTTGCTTGTCCTCAAGCAAGTCAGAATCCAAAAGGGACACGTTATCCGCTATGTATAAGAATGTTTAAGCTCAAGGTTGTGTTTGTGAGTTAATGAAGTATTCGGGAAGCAACTAAAAATATAAACACGTCTCTTATCCTTTCCTCTATTTTATTGTTTTTTTAGAATAGCGGGGATAAAGAGTGAAAATCAAATGGGTAAAGGTTGCTTCTTCTATTAAAAGTACAACCTTTTAATGATTGCTAGCGAGAATTTGAAGGATAGGTGTGTCTAAGGATTTATCAAAACTAAATTGAGTCAATTAACTTGGGTGAGAAAGGATATTTAAGAAGGCTAAGGTTTGTAACAGGGTTGATTCCTTCACACCGATTCCTTCATCATTCTCTCCTTCCCGAAAAGGGCTGGACCCCAATTCCTACTCAAGAGGCGCATCTGGCTTGTAAGGACTCAAGTCACACACATTAAAAGAGGGAAAGTCTTTCCTGACCAATTCATGAGTATTTTATGATAGGAATTAGCATTGACTCACTTTCATAACTTTGTAGGGTCTATATTTCCTAGGTTGAAGCTTGCTACTTCGAGACCTAGCTAGGCGCTCCTTATTCAAATACATCATGACCCCATCACTGACCTTAAAACGCACATCCCTTTGGTGCTCATCAACCTTGGCCTTCACTTTTGTATTCTACTATTCAAGCCTCTCCTACACCATATCATGTATTTGTTGGAAATCATGAGATAACTTTTGAGCAGGAATTCTAACCTTGTCAACTTTTAGTATGCTCATAATGTTAAAGGTATGGTTAGAACCTTAGTGTATACCATTTCAAAGGGTGACTTTAAGGTGCCCAAATGAATGGTCTCGTTGTATGCAAACTCCACTTGAGATATTACCAAATCCCACATCTTCAGCTCCCCCTTACACTTACTCCTCAATATCCAGTTCACCACCTTGGTTTTTCTATTAGTTTGAGGATGAACGATTGTACTAAACTTCAAGGATGAAAGGTGTCAGATTAGCATAGAGGTTGTTGCCTATAAAAGGTGGTGGTGCTCCCCTAAATAGCCTGCCAGCTTTCATAGTCTTTCCCCATATTTAGAGCCTTCACCCCACTTAAGCTCGTCACTTGCTTCCCCTTATCTAGAAGCCTCAATGGTTCCCAAATCATTATCGACCTCTCTCCCCCTAGCCAATAATAGCTCTTTCGACTCCTCACACTTGATTGTGATTCCACTTTCAAAGCTAACTTACGTGCATCTTGTACCCAAATGACCATTTGAGTCCCTACCTTATTCTGGTGGGTGAGCTACTTCTCTATTTGACATGCATAAGAATATATAACATTTACACTTGTGTATGGAATAAGTTCTAAAAAAACTTTTTTGGACAAGTGTGTTTTTACAAGTACATGAAAAATGAAATATGTTTAGATCTTACACAAACCTTGGGATCTAATATGTTTCACATAAAATACTTCCTTGACATGTTTAATGGTTGATCAACTACCATGTCATGAGTAGAAATATATCTCACACTAACTTCTCTGCGTGCAATTAATTCTCTAACAAAATGGTATTTGATCTCTATGTGATTCGTCTTGCCATGGAACCTTTGATATTTGGAAAACGTAATAGCAGATTTGGCTAGCACTATTTATCACTACCGGAGTATTAGAGGTATTAAGATTCAGATGGTTCATGAATGTATTTAGCCATACTAACTCTTGTGCTGCAGATGAGTATGACATATACTCCACTTTCATTGATGGACAATGCTACACATATTTGTTTCTTGCTGCTTAAAGATATTGCCCCATTTCCTAGCAAGAAAACATAGTCTGACATGGACTCCCTCTTGTCCAGGTTTCCTGCCCCAATCAACGTATGTTTATCCTTTTAGTTGGAAAGGTCATCTTTAGGTTGATATGATAATTCCAACAAAAAAAACATGACTGGATAAGCGAGTTAGACTATAATGGAAAGGATAAAGTAAGAGGGAAAGATATCCATTAAGTTCACATCTTAAGAGAGTTTCTGATTTCATAGTTCGGACATTTGTGCACATGTGCGTATTTGTGAAAAATAGAAGAATTGTAGAGATCAATACAATAGATGTGATGTGGAATCTATGATAAAGCATACAGACAAGACTCTTTTGGCCTGACACAGCCAAGGGCCGGTAGAGGAGTAGTCCAGGGAAAGGAATAATGACTCACTTGGAGCGAAGGGAAAGGGACGAAGGAAGTCGACTGCAAGGGACGAAGGAAGTTGACTAGCAAGTAATGAGAGGTTTTAGTGTTTTTACTTTCTACCTTATTCTATGTAATTCAGAAATATTTGGTGTTCAATTGATGTTTTTATCTCATATTTTAGTTTCAAAGAAAGTTTAGGTGTTCGGTGAAAAATCTGGAAATTTATAGTTTTTTGGAGCATTTTGGAGTATTTGCAAATCAGAGACCAGCTTCAATTAAGGCTTGGGCACATCCTGTCTCAAATTAAGTTGTAATTGAAAAATTGTAGTGAACTTCAGTTAAGGCGTTGGCACGTGGCTGAACGAATTTGGAAGAGAAAAAAAGATATTTGCATATTTGATTTTGGGATATTATTTTATTTGGTTGTATTTTATTTTAGGTAGGATTTGAATATTTCCTATTATCTCTAATTTAATCATTAATTAATTAATTAATGATTTAATTTCTTTCCTTATCTCTTATGGATATTTTAGGCTTTCTTTTAGGCTTTTTTTATTATAAATAGAGACTTAACATTCTATAGAGAAACAACTTTGTTTTACATATTTTTTATTATGTTGTTGAGTTATTTCATTATGAGTAACTAAGTTTCATTTTCTGATTCGAGTGGGAATTCATTTGGTTTAAAGTTGTGAGGTTTCATGTATTAAAATTTTCAAGTATTAATTCAAGTTCTGATTTTCTCCTTCAATTGTTTTTATGACTATTGAGTCATATTCAATTTTCTATTGCTAAGTAATTGTTCTTGATCTGTAATTGTCTTGAATGAATTACAACAAATAGCAAAAATCGATCTTGGGTAATTGAGTTTTTGCTTGAGATTGATTTGGAAGAAAATTTAGCCAATTACTATTGTTTATCGACGAGCCTCTCAATAGGAATTGATTTGATAAACTTTCTTAATTCTAATGCGGTCATTGAAAAATTGGATATGCTTCATTCCATTTTCTTAAGAACTAGGTTGATTTTGATGCTTCATTTAAATCAATGAATTAAGGGAAAATGAAAGAGTGATTTAGGCAATCCTTACACTTTTTTTATCAAAGAATTGAATTTTAATTTGTTTATCATTTAAACCAAGGATCAACGAACACCCAATGAACGCAATCCCTTGAATCAGATTTTCCCATTATTGAATTCTATCTTTCTCCTCCTCCCCCCCCCCCCCCCCCCTCTTTATTTTATTTGCTCATTTGAATTAAGAGATTATTTGTTCTTTTGGGATTCGTCCCGATCTTACTATTATTACAAATCAAATTGTAGTCCAATAGAGGAATCAATAAAATTATAATCAATTTTGTTGGGCTTCGACAAACCCGTTAGATTTAATTAGTCTAGATCTAATAGCGAATGACCAAATTCATATGATCATGAGGGTCCATATTAACGCAACTGTTCAAAATATTAATATTATGTATTAGCCTAACTTATAAGTTTATTTGTTTAATTAATTTTTTTTAATGAAAAACCTTTCTTTTTTTTGTCAGAGAGATAATTCAAAATCAACTATTGCTAATTAATGTCACAAAATTCAAATCGAAAGTCAAAATCCATTAGGGTTAATTAATGTTTCAAAATTCAAATTGATTTATCATGTATATTTAAAATTACCAAAACTAATTTATCATGTGAAATTTGAATAATTAAAATTTATTGCCTTAATACATAAAGGGTGATACAGATCGGTTTTCACTGAGAGTTTTAAATCTTAAACTCACAAATAGGTTCTTCTCTAGCTAAACTAGAAGGAGTTAATCCCGGGTTTTACATATTAAATCCGTAGGAAATCAAGATTCCCCATTGTTGAAGGTGTAAACCTTAACAAGCTTCTTGAAGAAGATTTTAATTTGATTGATAAAAGTTGAACAACAAATACAAGAAAGAGATGTATTTATATCATCTCAACTCTAAAACAAAATTACATAAAAGGCTAACTTACATAATTAATTAAAGGGTAAGGTTAGGGGGTAAAATGGGGTAATAATAAGGTGATGACATGGATGGTAAATAGGGAGTGGCATGGGTTGTGAATAAGGAGTGGAAGGATTGTAATTAAGGAGGAGCTGGAGTAAGGAACAAGTTCCTGAAAAGTGAAAGTATGCGGAGCGTGGATTGGTCTCTGAAGTTTCTAAGCTCCTTAAAGAAAAAGTACGCGGAGCATGCCCAAAAGTACGCAGAGCGTGGATTGGCTGCTGACTCTTCTCCGGATCATTCCTTCTTACACGCGGAGCGTGTTTTCTTCCACGCGGAGCGTGCCCCATGCAAGCCCTGCGTAAGTGACCTTCTGGACTTTCTCCGGATCAATCTCAAATACACGCGGAGCGTGTCTGAGCTGCTGTGTTGTATTGTTTTGGCCTCTTTACTCGCTTGTTGCTCGCGCTTGGTTCTTCTTCCGACTTCCCTCGTCCGGACCCGATCCTAGGGAAAGATGCCCGGATCATACACTCTCTCTTAAAAAGAACTTGACCCCAAGTTGCTTGCCATGCATTGAAAAGACGTGTTCGTTTTGAGCGGAACCAAGCCCTCAAATCGAACCAAGGTGTTGTTCGAGATGAATTCAAGAAGTCCACTCCACATATTTCCGGATTCACCATCTCCTCACGAGCTTCTCCTGATATCTCAACTAGTACTTCACCCCGGCATTCATCTTCCATGGTGCTCATCTCCCAATCTCCACCAATATCGGACGCCCTACCAACATCGAATGGTATGTCTTGGCGGAGCGTGTCAAACCAAAATGCTTGGATGGTCTTCCGACGCACCTCATTTTGTTGAACAGACCACCCTTGGAACCTCTTGATCTCCCCATCACGAACTTGAGGAATCAACCCAATCTTCGTCCGCTCATGGCCTACCTCGAATGGAATGTCCCGACGACACATATCAACCCAACTAGGATCAATCCCATAAGCACTCTTCAAAACCCCAATATGGTCTTGAGTCGAATATGCCCGGACCTCAATATACCTCACGCCATCAACCCGGATGCTAGGCTCAACCTCCACTCGCTCATAGCCAACCTCAAGTGACATGTCCCGGCACTATATATCAACCTTAGAGTACTCTTCACAACCCAAACATGATTTTGACTTGAATATGCTCGGACTTGGCTATCACTCATCCCACTAACTCGGCTAAAATGCTCAATCTCTCATTGCCCATGGCCCACATCTGATAGGGGTATTTTACCCCTATCTTTTAGCGTGATTTACGGGATGATTTCGGGTAAAATAAATAATTTTAATTACAAAAATAGAGTGTTTTAATAAAATAATAAAATAAAAAATAAAATCCGAACTTTCGGTTAATTTCCTTTATTTTTAGTTGAATTTAGAGAATAAAAAGTCAAGCTAACTCGGCTCTTAAGATTTGCATTTCAGGTACGAGCAAGGAGCAAAAATCTACCCAATATACGCGGGGCGTATCATCATTTACGCAGGGCGTATCGTCATTTACGCGGGGCGTAAAACATGGTCAGAAATAATTGCCTTATCCGCAGGCACCATGTGGAAATGACTCAGCATACGCGGGGCGTATGACACCTCACGCGGGGCGTATGACACATGTCGGAAATGATTGGCCTAATCCTGAAAGTCAGACTGCATTGTCTCCCGGAGTCAACTCTCCATACGCGGGGCGTATCATCCTTTACACGGGGCATATCATCCTTTACGCGGGGCGTACTTCAGCTATGCACGGTGTAAAAGCACCAATTCAAGCAGTAAAACTTCAGAGACTCATTTACGCAGGGCGTATTTCAGACTACGCAGGGCGTATTTGAGACAATTAGACATAGAATTGGTCCACATGCAGGAGATTTCTGATGGAATGGGCATATACGCGGGGCGTGTATCACCATACACGGGGCGTATCATGGGATTTCTGCACAAGATTATGTTCCTCCATGCTTGCACCTTATGGAATTACAATCTTGCCCCCAGCTTGATCTATAAATAAGAGTGACTAGCACTCATTTTATTCATTCAGATTTTGTATAGCTTTACTCTATCACCTTAAGAGCTTGTTTGTATATCCCGTCACTCTGTCAAGTTCCGCTCCATCATTCGTCACCAAGCTCGAGAGTTCCACCTCCAAGTCCTAAGAGACGGCCTTGAGTACGGTTAGCTAGTTCCGAGGGCCGATTCTCCCCTCTTCGCTTGCTAATTAGCTTGCACTCTTCCTATGTACTAGGCTTGGTTGTATTCATCATTTATGCTTTCCACATTTATAATATATGATTTGCAATTTCCGTTTCTATATACGTATTGATGTTTATTGCTTGTTTTGATACTCATAATTGACTATTGTGTAGGGGAACGCGATTTCCGACGCCATTCGGGCTATCTTTAGGGATTCATATAGGTGTTGCCTTACTGGAAGTGACGCTCCGGAAACCGTAGGAATTGACACACCACGGAACTTACGGGCCCTAATTTCTGATCCCCAGCATTAGACACGCCTTGACTAGGAACCACGTAGTCTAAGTACTTCACGGATCGGTCGAACTACACGTAGTCGTCTTTGCAAGAGTAGACCATTAATCGTATATATTCGGAGTCTTTGTTTGTCATATTTATAGCTTATCGTCGCCATTGCACTTCGCAGAGTATTTGCTACATAAATCTGTCTCACTAATAGTTTAGGAGTAGTTTGTAGTTAGTTCCCACATTTACCCCAAAGTAATCACGGCTTAAATAACATACGAAACCGAGTCGTCTAATACTTGTACTTATAAATCTCGTGGATTCGATACCCGGTCTTAACCGGATTATTACTTGATACGACGGGGTACACTTACCCCTAAGTAGTCGTTTAGTCTAGTAGAGTTGAGAGCATTAGAAAGATCACATTCATATTAATAGCACATTCACCGCAATACACATTTAAATCGTCGAAGAAAACTCTACACCTAGGCGCCACGCCTCCATCAAATTTTTGGCGCCGTTGCCGGGGATTTATAATCTCCTACAATATTAGACAAAAACGTTTCATTGTTAGTTTAAGCATTTGTAAATATCATTTTCTTTTTGTGAATAATTTATTTATTTCTTGTTGTTACTAATGATCTTTTCCGTGGTATGATGTCTCATAGTCGTCATCTATGGTGGCGACCTCATGGACGACGAATGTTCGCACCAACATTCAGCCTCGCAATTCGATGTGGTAATCTCCATGCTTAAAGATATTCAAGTGAGATTATCTAACAATGAGGCACATTGCAGGGATTTAGGAAATCAAATCGCTGGATTGGCATCTCGTATCGATTCAACCGCGGACGAATCAATTAGAGACGCCAATCCGGGTGGTCAAGATGTAGAGGTTGAGTTAATTGAGCCCTCTCAAGAGGAATCCCCAAATCATACAGGTTGTCTCAACTGCGAGGAGCCGGAAATCCTAATCGATGAGCTGGTTATGTGCGGACCCATGGAAATGACTCCACAACTAGAAGAGTTTGAGGTTCCTTCTACCTCGGGTTTTTTCACTCTCTTTGAGCTACCCAAGGAGTCAAAGAGGGAGCAAACTAAACTCTTCAATAATTTCTGTAAATATAGTTTTTGGTTTTTGTTAAATTTCTTTGAAACTAATAACCCGTTTTGCAGGTACGGGTTGTTTATTCAAGAATTTGAATTTCTAACGCGAATGGAGGCATACACCTAGGAGGAAATTCTAAGTCGAGCTCACCGACTCTAAAGTAGCGCTTCTTGGGAGGCAACCCAAGCCCGAATAAGGGAGTTTTCTTCCCCAATTTTATTTCCCGCATTCTTCTTTTTCAGTCTCGTTTCTTTTAAATAAAAATCAAAGAAAAACAAATCCCACCTATAATCCAAAAATAAGCCACGCGGGGTGCCATGCCTTTCACGTCCTGCACATCTGCATGTCTGCCCCTATTTTCGCAATAAAAGACAGTTACGCGGGGCGTCCCTCCTGCCATGCCCCGCGTACCCGTGTCTCTGGCCGCAGATGCCCTAGTTTGCATCTTTTGCGCGGGACGCTCCCGTCAGTGCGCCCCGCGTGCCCCACCTGCTAAATAAATAAATTGTCCAGAGACAGGAACACGCGAGGCGCCTCCCTAAGTGCGCCCCGCGTGTTTATGTCTCTGGCCCCAACGTGCTTAAGAAGCACCTTTTGCGCGGGACGCCCTCTCGGGTACGCCCCGCGTGGGGACCAGACCATCTGGGCCCTTCTTTAAAGTTAACTTTACCTTTATTTTTGTTTTTGTTTTTCTTTCTTTTCTTTTGCGGCGTTTTTGGAATAAACGTCATTTTAATAACGCGGAGGGCCGTGCAACCCCGCACTTTCAGTTTGTTTTGCACTAAACAAAAACAAAAATAAAAATTAAATAAACAACGAAATAATTAAACTAATTTCTTGACTCTTAAATTTATTCCGACACACTACCTCCTTCGGAATTTGATAAAAGTTTCGTTATTTGTCGTTAAAAATAAAAGCATCGGAACATAAAGGAATGGTTTAGTTAGAAATTTTAGTCTTGGTTTTGAAGTTAGGGAATTTATGAAAAGCCTAGGTTGGTACTAAACAAAAGCATTGAGTCTTAACCCACATGTCATCTCCATAATGAATTTCAAAAAGGCAATAAAAACGGGATAGTTAAGAATTTAGCGAAGACTTGATAGTACACAATTTAAACCCGAATCTCTGTGAGGTATTTTTGAGCCTAAAAGAGTTCGTACGAGAACTCTAATTCTTTCACAATTTTTCAAGAGCTTTGACTTCACTCGACTCATAGAATTTGCATCCAATACCGGGTTAAGTACACTTATTTTTGGTAAAAAAGGCAATAGATGATAAACCGAACCCACTTAGGCTAATTTTTCTTAATTTATTTTTCTCGTTTTCATTAAACATTAGGAAACCCCTTCGAGCTTATTAACCAACTTCTTTGCTAACGCCCTTATAACATTTAACCCTTTTTCCTCTTGTTCAAATACCGACAAAATCAATTTGCACCCGAATTACCCAAAGTAAGCCACGACCTTAACAATTGAGCACTATAAGCTTTCAAAAGTCGTTTTTGTGCCTCTATCGAAACAAAGGATACAATAAAAGAGAAAAGGCATTCTCAAGCTCCACCCGAGCGATTTTGAAGTATATTTTGTAAAATTCGCCAAGGCCAAAATAAAAACACGGTGCAATCACAAAACGGTATTTTTGAACTCGAGTTTCTTTAAACTAACCACTAAAGAAGCCACCCACATTACAACCCCCCTCCGGGTTCATTTTTAATGTTGCCTATCCATATTTTAGGAGGAAAAACCCGGATGAAAATGCAAATTCAATTGATCTCGAGTAAGTGCAAAGAGGAGTGCTAAACACCGACCCACCTAAAATTGAGCGTAAGAGCGAAATCCCTTGGTGAGGTACTATTGGGTTCTCAAAAGATAATCAACCCCCGTTAATATTGCCTATTAATCTTGATCATGGAGGTTTCAAACAAGTTTTGTACTCAATTGTTGGCGTAGGTACTTACCAAACCCTTTGCATAAAACCGTAACTTTGAAATCACGCACTTGGCAAAACCAACCTTCGGTTTATTTCTTAATTTTCTCAATCCCTTGTCTTTCGATTTCTTTTACTTGAGGACAAGTAAAACTTTAAAGTCCGAGGAGGTTTGATAGGGGTATTTTACCCCTATCTTTTAGCGTGATTTACGGGATGATTTCGGGTAAAATAAATAATTTTAATTACAAAAATAGAGTGTTTTAATAAAATAATAAAATAAAAAATAAAATCTGAACTTTCGGTTAATTTCCTTTATTTTTAGTTGAATTTAGAGAATAAAAAGTCAAGCTAACTCGGCTCTTAAGATTTGCATTTCAGGTACGAGCAAGGAGCAAAAATCTACCCAATATACGCGGGGCGTATCATCATTTACGCAGGGCGTATCGTCATTTACGCGGGGCGTAAAACATGGTCAGAAATAATTGCCTTATCCACAGGCACCATGTGGAAATGACTCAGCATACGCGGGGCGTATGACACCTCACGCGGGGCGTATGACACATGTCGGAAATGATTGGCCTAATCCTGAAAGTCAGACTGCATTGTCTCCCGGAGTCAACTCTCCATACGCGGGGCGTATCATCCTTTACACGGGGTGTATCATCCTTTACGTGGGGCGTACTTCAGCTACGCATGGTGTAAAAGCACCAATTCAAGCAGTAAAACTTCAGAGACTCATTTACGCGGGGCATATTTCAGACTACGCAGGGCGTATTTGAGACAATTAGACATAGAATTGGTCCACATGCAGGAGATTTCTGACGGAATGGGCATATACGCGGGGCGTGTATCACCATACGCGGGGCGTATCATGGGATTTCTGCACAAGATTATGTTCCTCCATGCTTGCACCTTATGGAATTACAATCTTGCCCCCAGCTTGATCTATAAATAAGAGTGACTAGCACTCATTTTATTCATTCAGATTTTGTATAGCTTTACTCTATCACCTTGAGAGCTTGTTTGTATATCCTGTCACTCTGTCAAGTTCCGCTCCATCATTCGTCACCAAGCTCGAGAGTTCCACCTCCAAGTCCTAAGAGACGGCCTTGAGTCCGGTTAGCTAGTTCCGAAGGGCCGATTCTCCCCTCTTCGCTTGCTAATTAGCTTGCACTCTTCCTATGTACTAGGCTTGGTTGTATTCATCATTTATGCTTTCCACATTTATAATATATGATTTGCAATTTCCGTTTCTATATATGTATTGATGTTTATTGCTTGTTTTGATACTCATAATTGACTATTGTGTAGGGGAACGCGATTTCCGACGCCATTCGGGCTATCTTTAGGGATTCATATAGGTGTTGCCTTACCGGAAGTGACGCTCCGAAAACCGTAGGAATTGACACACCACGGAACTTACGGGCCCTAGTTTCTGATCCCCAGCATTAGACACGCCTTGACTAGGAACCACGTAGTCTAAGTACTTCACGGGTCGGTCGAACTACACGTAGTCGTCTTTGCAAGAGTAGACCATTAATCGTATATATTCGGAGTCTTTGTTTGTCATATTTATAGTTTATCGTCGCCATTGCACTTCGCAGAGTATTTGCTACATAAATCTGTCTCACTAATAGTTTAGGAGTAGTTTGTAGTTGGTTCCCACATTTACCCCAAAGTAATCACCGCTTAAATAACATACGAAACCGAGTCGTCTAATACTTTTAATTATAAATCCCATGGATTCGATACCCGGTCTTAACCGGATTATTACTTGATACGACGGGGTACACTTGCCCCTAAGTAGTCGTTGCGTCTAGTAGAGTTGAGAGCATTAGAAAGATCACATTCATATTAATAGCACATTCACCGCAATACACATTTAAATCGTCGAAGAAAACTCTACACCTAGGCGCCACGCCTCCATCAACATCAAACGGAATATCCCGGTGACATTTGTCAACGCATATCATAGTGAGCCCAAGCACACACATAGTAGCTCTTCCCTCACCTTGGGTTAACACTCTCGGAACTTCAAGACTTGCCACTTTACTAACTTGGCTATTACTCTCCAAGCCTTGAATTCCGTCAATCTTCTCAACATCCCTCGGGCGGCTATGCCCACTCATCAAAGACTTCATAAAACCCACTCTCTTCAACAAGCACCACATATACTCCCACACATCCATGTCAAATAAGCACAAAATAATGAGTTCCGAGTTTACCAAGTCTTGATCTCCTTCCATCTTCTCTAGATTCCATGGGAAGCCATTCCCCTTCAATAAACAATCACCAAAGCCCACAACAAGATCAACCCTTATGGTCCCACCATAGGAAATTTTCTCCCTCCACATAAAGCTCACATTCCTCACAACAAGCCTGCCTCTCATAGGCTTATCATAAGGAAGGCTCTCACTCAACATAGAGTCCACATTCCTCACAACAATATCATTTCTCATGGGCTCATCATAGGGAATGTTCTCCCTCGACATAAAGCTCACACTCCTCACAACAAGATCACCCCTCATGGGCTCATCATAGGAAAGGTTCTCCCTCAACATACCCAACCAAGCTTCCAACACATATATTACAACAAAGCACCAAAGATTAAGTTCAGATTTTACCCAATGAGTGACTCGATTCTTTTGCATGTGGCATATGCTAGGCATCTCGGCGCTATCAATAGGCATCATGGAGCAACCTTCATCCTCCTCTTTTGAGTTTAACTCACCATATGTAAAAATGCACTATCTCCCGGATCCTATGCTATGTCACGTGGTAGCTTCCTCAAAGGTGGAAGCCCTTTAAGAAGCCCTTTAGTGGCTCATTGGAAGGCACATACTTGTCACCCTCGAACATTGGCTCAACTTCTTCACTTCCAACTTTGCTCTTTCCCTTCTCAATCGCATTCTCTTCCTTAGTTTTAGCTTTGTTAAGAGAAAGTTTAGGGAAATCATCCTCCCAACCCAAGTCATTGTGAACTGACATTTCTTCCGTGCTACCAAGGCATCCATTCTCACTCAACGTCCAAGTTGGATAAGCTCTCAAGGTGGTCTTCCTCCTTTCAACCTCGTTCTCCTTTTTGGATTTGACTTCATTAAGAGAGTGGCTAGCTAATTCCTCTATGGAGCCCAAGTCAAGATGGCTCAATGTCTCACCCGTTCCACCAATGCACCCATTCACATTCAACTCCCGAGTTGGAAAATCTTCCAAAGTGGTCTCCGTTTTCTTATTAGGAGAACTCTTCAAAGGTGTAAGGACATATCGGATTCCGCCTTTGCATATGGTGTAGGTGTTGCTTCTTCCCGCATGTGAGGCATCACAATCAAATTGCCATGGCCTACCAAGTAGCACATCACAAGCATCCATCTCCACCATATCACACATAGCTTCATCCCCATAAGCTCCAATAGTGAAAGGAACTTTACACCAATGAGTAACTTGAAGCTTTTCCACCTCGTTGACCCAACCAAGGCGGTAAGGTCTAGGATATGGCTCGGGAACCAACCTAAACTTACTCACGACGGACCGACTAATGATATTCACTTGGCTTCCTCCGTCGATCACCATCTCACACTTCTTCCCAAGAACTAAGCATCGAGTTCTAAATAATCGATGACGTTGGCTAGGCTCCTCTTCACTAGGCATTGGCATCCTAGTTACCAAATACACATTATGCTCATTGCCTTCATCATCCACTTCATAGGTGTCTTCATACTCAACACTTCCCGACTCATCCTCATCTTGGAACCGATCTTCTTCACCATCATAAGCATCTTCATTCGGCTCCACCCAAGACTTCCCAACTCATAGTCATCTCAGAACCGACCGTCATCATACTCATAAGCATCTTCATTTTGGTTCCACCTGATATTTCCCGCCCCATAGTCGTCTCGGAACCGATTTCCATCATCATAAGCTTCTTCACTTCGGTTCCACTCTACATTTCCCAACTCATCGTCATAATGGACCCTACCTCCATCATGATCATAAATATCTTCGTTATAGGACCGGTCAACATCCTCCAACTCATCATCACAATAAAATCTACCTTCATTGTCTTCATACAGAGCCTCGTGTCGATCCCACTCAACACACCGATGCTCACTCTCACTATAGTAGACCCCACCTTCGTCTTCTTCATAAGCGGCCCCATACCGGTTCCACTCAACTCTTCGATGTTCATCCTCCTCATGGTAAACTCTACCATCTTCATCATAATCAAACTTATATGCACTATGACAAAGTTCACCATCCTCACAGATTTCATCTTCGGAAACGTGCTCTCTCTCTTCAACCTCATCCTCGAATTCGCCTTCATAATAATCACATTCCTCCTTTCTTAATAGCTCATTCTCGGATTGGTTCTCCTCCTCATCAATCTCCTTTACTAACTCATCTTCTTCATGGTCATAATCAAATTCATTTCCATCTTCATCCACGATCCATCTTTTCCCACGACCTCTCGCTTCCTTCCACTTCTCCTTATAGTTTAAGCCGGATAAACCATTTGAATAGCTACCCGACCCAAACGACACATTACACCCAACTATAGTTGAACCACCAACATCTCTCCCATCTCCATAGCCATCAATCTCTACATATGAACTAATTTCATCATGCTCCTCAAAGAGATTAATAAGCCCATAGTCACTCTCCCCTTCCTCAAGAATAATGCGTTCACTTTCCTCAAACTTACAAATAAGAGTATGCTTAAGAGGCATTTTATCAAACACTTGGGGAGCATTACTTGCTACATGGGCTTCCCCAACATCCTCACCTACCAACACTCCTTCCTCCTCATCCATACATGAACTTGCATTCCCATTCATAACAACATTATCAACAAATCCACAATGAGAATCTAAATCCACTTCAACATCATAAACACCATCCAATTCCTCCCTAGCAATAGGACTATCCATAACTTCAACATTATAGATTGGAAGTTTAGGATTTACCTTTATAATGTATGATGGAGAAACGATTGGTGATGGATCTTTAGGCGGAACTTCTAATGCGGGTTGGGGATCATTTCGGTCTCCTTGCTTGCGACTCTCCAAAGATGCCACAAACTTCCTTGTTACCTCGTTTATCACCCGAAACTCCTCCCTATAACTCGCTTGATACCTTCTCAAGATGGTTTCGAGATTTTCCAATCCCTTGTTGACGGTTTCTACATATCTTTGGGATAAATTTGGTTTAACCATAGTCGAAAGAAGTCTCCGTTCAAGGAAAACGATCGGCTCTGATACCAACTGATACAGATCGGTTTTCACTGAGAGTTTTAAATCTTAAACTCACAAAGAGGTTCTTCTCTAGCTAAACTAGAAGGAGTTAATCCCGGGTTTTACGGACTAAATCCGTAGGAAATCAAGATTCCCCATTGTTGAAGGTGTAAACCTTAACAAGCTTCTTGAAGAAGATTTTAATTTGATTGATAAAAGTTGAACAACAAATACAAGAAAGAGATGTATTTGTTGGTCCCTTATAACGTTACAAGTATAGTTCCAAGGGGGGGGGGGTTAGGAACTATTTAAAAATTTTAAGTTAGGGCAGACTTCTTTTTCGTGAGAAAAAGGTTTTAACAGCGGCGCTGAGTGAATAGCAAGATACTGGCTTAGTCAACTAGTGACTAGGTCAGTTTCTTTACTTGAGTCAGGAGATAGCACTTTGAGTCTATTCCTGAGCTCAGATATTCAATGCGCACAACTCAGCTTGACCTCTTTACTTGGTCAGTTTTTGTTTAAGCAAGCAATAAATAGATAAAGGAGTTTAAGGTTAGAAATATGTTACTCAGCAAATTTATCCAGGTTCGGCCTCCAAGCCTACGTCCTGTCCCCGGAACACGTTCCGAGATTTCAAATTCTCTACTGAGCTCTTTAACGATAGAGCATCAAACCTTTTACAATCTTAGCAACTGAGTATAACAAGAGTACCTTCCTCTATACCTCTACTCAATCCTAATCTCTCGCTGAGTACTATAACCGAGTACTCAGCTTCTCCTTTCTAATCTCTAGAAATGATAAGTGTTTGTCCTAAACAACGATTGCTAAGACACCTTAGATGATTGAATAATCACTCTAGACTTTTACACAAAAAGATATGAAATTTAGTGTAAGATTGATTTGCTTTTTCTTGCAGAACTTTGCGTAGAGATTTGGTCAGCGTAATGGCTTGATCAAGTTCTGTGTTGAATGAAGCAACTGGAGGGCTCTATTTATAGAGACGTCTGAGGCATCGGTCATTTCGAATTTCGAAATAACCGTTGGAGGGAAACGGCTTCCTGTTATTGTCATCCTGTCTTGCTCAGAGCTCTCGGCCAATCAGATTTGAGTATCTTCTGTCCTCGGTCAGCTTTTGGTCAGCTCGGCAGAATGTCTCTTTATTTATGGTAAGGTCAACTAGACAGCATTCTGTGTCGTCTGAACTTTTCCCAAAGTGGAAACACTTTGTCTGGAAGTTGTTATTTGTCAGCTGCTGTCTTGTACTCTTTGTCGAATCAACTCAGCAGCTTCGTCCCGAAGTTGTTCTACGAAGGTCTTGTAGATCCTTCTTCCGCTGAGTTGTGTTTTGTACATAACGACAACGTTTTGACATACGCGGGCCGAGTTGCCTTAAACTGTTTGACTTGGGCTTTGACTTTAGTATTTGACTTTGGGCCTTTTAATCTTTGTGTCTTATAAACAATTTAACTCAACATTGAACAAACACATTAGTAGAATAAATCAAAGCATTTAAATATAGTGTGTTTAGAATATGTTTTTAATTATACTTAAACAATTTTGTCAAATCAAAATTATGTGGAAAGGTGTTTCAACAAACTCCCCCATTTTGATGTTGGCAAAACTATTCAGCGAAGAACTCAGTATTGAGCTCCCCCATGATAGTTGACCTAATATAACTTAGCGAACTCCCCCGTCAGGGTTGAGCTACTGACTTAGTTTTACTCTAAACATTTTAAGGTTTAATTGAGTAAGTCTTAGGTCAGTTTTCAGATATAGGTCATCTCATGAAACATATTCTATTTTACTCAGTGTTCAACGGAAGTTATAGCATTTAGAGGGCGCTGAGTAATTTGTTGTTCAATGAGTTTTATAAGACAATGTTATATAAACATTCGAGTCAATGTCAGACGTGTTATCAGCATTAGGTTCAATAAATAAGTTTTATAAGCATTAACCAAGCTGATGTAATTGAAGATACATAATAACTTAATACTCAGCATCGTATAAAATAACTCATAATCTCAGTTTTAGGATAAAAAGATGCAAGTATTGATATTACTAGAAGTAGTGAGCATAAAGAACAAAAGATAAGCATAAACATAGAGACTACAACTTAGCATAACTGAGCTAGCCTAATTTCTATTTCTTTTTCTTTTGGTTGGACTGACTATGCTCATGCTGTGTTCTAGCTTGTTCTTTCTCCCCCGTTTTATCAGCATCGGGATGAGGAATCCTAAAGGCGTCGGTTAAGACGGCTCTGGTCAGTTCTGTGGACAGCGCCTTAAGTCTATCGGCACTTTCATTGACACCGTAAAAAATAGCAAATCCATTATCTGAGACCTCGGTGGGTATATTAAGTTCAGCTGCGCTGATCATGCTTACTATGAAAGCTTGAGATTTACCTATCCAGGTAAGTGCTTCGGACAGACCAGCAACGAATTGATGAAATGTCTTCAACAAAGCTGAGTCATAATATTAACGCTGGATATTGCTGTGTCGTACATGATCAAAGGTTCTTTTGGTATTCATTAGAATCTCATTCTGCTTCATTTGATCGGTATCCATCTCTTGCTTATTCAAGTTTAGCAGACGGACAGCTTCACCAATTTGCTCCACTGAGCATTGAGAGTATGAGGCCATCTGATTGTTGGCCTTAATTTTCTCGGTGTGAAGCTGGGCAAAAAGCATCTTGACTTCATCAGAAGTTTCATATTGTGTGTTCGCAGCTGACAAGGTCTGAACTTGACCTTGAAGAGTGTTGAGGTGTTGAACAATTGTCAGCTGGAGCTCAGCCAGCTTTGAGATGGAATCCTGCTTAGGTTGATGTGCTTGAAAGGAGACTATGACACTTAGCAAATCCATGAATCCCTTAACTTCATTTAGAAGCTGAGTTACTTGGGAGAGCTAAGTTGTCTCATCAGTAGAAGACCCAGCAGCAGGTGGAGTGGGTTGATGAAGGTCTTTCATTAATGTTTGCACCGAGTCGATGATTCTTTTACCAGACTCGGTGGCATGCAAGTAGCTGAGAGAGCCTTCATGAACTTGTCTTGTTTCTTCAATATGACCGGTTAGAAGAGGAGTTAGGGGAAGGACGTGGTCAGTGACTGGAAATGAGTTTTCAATATGCACTTGAGTCTCGGGTAGAGCTGATTGGTCGGCGGAAATGTTGATTGGAGAAGAAGTATTAGAATGCTGTCAGTGTAGACTGGAGCAGGAATGTCCTGAGTCAGCACAATGCTTGTAGTAACAGCATTGATAGGAATTGGCTCCACTTGGCTTGTAGAGTTAACGGAAGCATTCAAGTCGGCATGTTCCTTTGGTGAAGAAACAGAGGCTTGCTTTTCAAGGGAAGCCGATGGAGTAGAAGATGGTTGTTTTCTGAAAAATTTCAGCTTGATTTTAGAAGGGTCTTGGGTCGGCTTCTGGATAACAAAGTCAGGGATAGTTAGTTTCTGAACAGGAGGGACGACGTCAGACTTCTGACTTGCCTTAACTAATCTTATTCTTCGAGGAGGAGGAGTGTCAGCTTGAATAGACTTTCCTGAGAAGGAAGTTTCTTCTTGATCATCATTAAGCTGGTCAGCTTGTTCTTGTTCTTGTTCTTGATCAACGTTGAGTTGGTCAGGTTCTTGTTCATTTCCAACAGCCAACTCAGTATTGGTTGGCTCATCTCCAACCACACTAGCTGTCTCTTCAGCGTCCTCAGCGTCATCCTGACCGCTTGCTTCTTCTTGTTCTTCATCTTCTTCACTATCGCCATCTAACTCTTCCTTAACTTGTGCAATGAACTGATCATCCAGATGCACATCATCTTCCTGATGCTCAGCTTCAGTTCCTAGACACTGTGTGTAGTGAGAATCACCAGGAACAACGACGTCAGTAGGGATGGCATCAATAAGAGTCAGTGAAGAAGACTTCTGCTTCTTTTGAGGTTGCTCATCAGCATATGTTCTTTCCTCAATTTCAGGCTCAACTTGCCTGCTCCTTTTCTCAGCTGACTTAGGTCTCTTGGCCTTAGGCTCAGCCTTCTTTGAAGGAGTCCCAACAGCTTTCCTCTTACGGGCAGCTGGAGCCTTTGTCCTTTTGCTTTGCTTTTGGAGCTGTTTCCTCAGCTTGTTGTTCAGCAGCAGCTTTTCCTTTTTTTAGTGGCTGATTGAACTTCAAAGTTCTCAGCGAAGCAGCGGTTATCTCAGATCCTCTAGCCTTAGTTTCCTCAGATAGATCAATTTGATGATCTAAGAGGATTCTGGTGATGATCGATCCCAGCCTGAGAGTTCCAGTGCTCCTTAGGAACCCAGCAATCAAGAATACTGGAATGTTGATCGGCTTGTATGTCAGCATATGCCATATGAAGCATTGCTCAAAATTCGTTGCTGAGGTGGTGTAGTTGATCTTGGGATAAATGAAGTAGGTCAGCAGATAGTGAGCCATCTTTTGGTGCTGACCCATTGAGGTACTTGAGATTTCTCCAGAGTAGCCATAGGGTTTACAAAAGGTGGTATCGTACCCAGTATTTTCATGATCTCCAGACCGCCTCAGTTTTGTTCCCTCATTCTTTAACTTCAGCAAGTTAGCAAGATAGGTAGGGTTTATGAAAATGGTCTTTTCCTTTACCACAGTTACCAGATAGTCCTGGTTATCATCAGCAACTCGGAGATTGTGGTAGAACTCTCTTACTAGGTCAGGGTAGGTGTGATCTCTAATGGAGAACAGCTCTGTCTAGCCATTCTTCGATATCCATTCGCAGAAGGGTTGTTCGGATGTCACGAAGGCCTCAGAAACCCATCGTGAGAAGTCTACCTTCCATTCGCTAATGTCTTCAAATACCTTGGTATAGGTTCTGGCCTTGGTCGGCTTTCCCTTAGAGGAGGTAGCTTGGTCAGCTTTGCCTTTGCTTATCGTAGTGACCTTAGTGGTTTCAGGCAATGTAGTTTGCCTGGAGGGTTCATCGGAGCTGGTCTTAGGGTGACCGGCACCGGAGATGTTAACGGAAACTTTAGTCATAGTTTCAAAACAAGATTGGGAGGCTTTGAGAGTTTTTAGAGAGAGAATGCTTTGCCAAAGAATTTGGTAAGTGTAGAAAACAAAATGGGGATTTACCCATTATTTATAGCGGTGAAGAGTGGATCTTATCGAATCCATGTGTCAGTTTTGCCTTGGGATTGTCAACCGACAAAGATCCTGGCTTTTATGACACATTCGGCGCATACGTCATTCTAGGTGGCTATTCGCGTGCTTTTGCATTTAATGCAACGGATCTAACACTCAGCGTTTAGAATACTAAGCGTTTTATATTCTGAGTGGTCAGTAGTATATAAAAGGATTGTTTCTCAGTTTGAGATTACTACTCGGTGTGCATATTTACTCAGTATTGATATGTATTTTGCGTTAAGTACTCAGCATTGCAATCACTCAGCATGCATTTGCATAAATCATTCAGCATTGTGGTTCACTCAGCATAAATTTACATTTTAGGACAGGAATTTACTGAAGAGGATTAAACATACCAATGGCTTCTCTCAGTATGCTGAACTGCTCACGAGCCAATGGCTTTGTGAAGATATCTGCAAGCTGCTCATCCGTTGGGACATAGGTCAGCTTGATCTCACCTTTGAGTACATGGTCTCTAATGAAGTGATGTCTGATGCTGACATGCTTCATTCTGCTGTGCTGGATTGGGTTCTTCGATAAATCAATTGCACTTTTGTTGTCACATTTGACTTCAATTGTCTTTGTTTGAACTCCATAGTCTTCAAGCTGTTGCTTAATCCATAGGACTTGAGCAACACAGCTTCCAGCAGCGATGTACTCAGCTTCAGTGGTAGACAAGGCTACTGACGCTTGCTTCTTGCTGAACCAAGATACAAGACAGCTTCCTAAGAAGTGGCATCCTCTAGAGGTGCTTTTTCGTTCTAGCTTGTCCCGTCCATAGTCAGCGTCAGTGTATCCAATGAGTGTGAAATTATGAGTGTTGGGATACCATAAACATGCGTTCACTGAGCTTTGCAAATATCTAAGGATTCTTTTTACAGCTATGTAATGAGATTCCTTAGGGTTAGATTGATATCTAGCACAGTAGCACACTGAGAACTGAATGTCCGGTCTACTTGCTGTAAATAAAGTAGAGAGCCTATCATACCTCGATATAATTTGCTGTCTACCGACTTACCATTCTCGTCATCGCATAGGACAGTGTCAGTGCCCATAGGAGTGGATATTGGCTTGCATTTTTCAAGATCATATTTCTTCAATATCTCCTTGGCATATTTAGCTTGACTGATGAAGATGCCATTCTTTCCTTGTTTGATTTGAAGTCCAAGGAAGAAGTTGAGTTCTCCCATCATAGACATTTCAAACTCAGTCTGCATTTGCTTGCTAAATTCCTTGCACATTGACTCATTAGTAGCACCGAAAATAATATCATCAACATATATTTGAGCCAGCAGGGTATCTTTACCCTTTCTCTTAATGAATAAGGTTGTATCAGCTTTGCCCCTGACATAGTTTCTAGTCAGTAGGAAACTGGTCAGCCTCTCATACGAAGCACGTGGTGCTTGCTTGAGGCCGTATAGAGCCTTTTTGAGTTTATAAACGTGGTTTGGGAATTTAGGATCCTCAAACCCTGGAGGTTGATTAACATAAACTTCCTCATTTATAACTCCATTAAGGAATGCACTCTTAACATCCATTTGAAACAGTTTATAGTTCATGTAAGATGCATATGCACATAAAATCCTAATAGCCTCTAGCCTTTCCACTGGGGCAAAGGTCTCACCGTAGTCAATACCTTCTTGCTGACTGTAGCCCTGAGCTACAAGCCTTGCTTTGTTCCTGACTACATTTCCTTGCTCATCCAGCTTGTTGCGGAAGACCCATCTTGTTCCAATGGTCTTTTGACTCCTTTGATGTGGCACTAGCTCCCACACATCGTTTCTTCTGAATTGGTCAAGTTCCTCTTGCATTGCGCTCATCCAGAATTCATCTTCCTCAGCATCAGCGAAGTTCTTAGGTTCCTGAACTGAGACGAAGGCTACATTGCTGAGGTACCTCCTAAGTTGGTTTCTTGTCATCAGGGTATTCTCAGCGGCATCAAGGATTGCACTTTCTGAGTGTCCTCTTGGAATCCTTATCTCTTTGGGTAGATTGATGTCTTATGCTGTTTGTGTTTCAACAATCTCTGCAGGTGAAGACTAGTCAGTGAAAACAATATTTGGTTCACTTTTACCTTTGGTCAGCCCTTGAGGGAATGACTCAGCAGCTGTATCTTGATCAGCGGGTGCTGAGTGTGGATCATCCTCGTTCAGCGGCAGATATCTTCCTGCAGGGTTAGTTTCGTCGAACTGAACATGTACTGACTCTTCTAAAACTTGAGTTCGTTTATTGAAAACTCTGTATGCTTTGCTATTTGTTGAGTAGCCTAAAAAGATAGCTTCATCAGCTTTTGAGTCAAATTTAGCTAGGCTATCCTTGGTGTTTAAAATAAAACATTTACAGCCAAAGGCACAAAAGTATCCAATTTTGGGCTTTCGTCCTTTCCAAAGTTCGTAGGGGGTTTTCTTTAGTATAGGTCTAACAAGAGCCCTATTAAGAATATAGCACGCTGTGTTAACAGCCTCTCCCCAAAAATTCTTTGGAAGCCTATGCTCACTCAGCATTGTCCTGGCAATTTCAACCAAAGTTTTGTTCATCCTTTCAACAACCCCATTTTGTTGAGGCGTCCTAGGAGCAGAAAAATTATGGTCAATGCCGCTGGCTTCACAGAATTCAACAAACTGTTGGTTTTTGAATTCTCTACCATTATCACTTCGGATGTGAGCCAATTTTAGGTCTTTGTCATTTTCAAGTTTTCTAACCAAATTTGAAAATGTCTCAAAAGTCTCATCCTTGCTACTCAGCAAGATGACCCAAGTGTACCGAGAGAAGTCATCTACAATGACCAAGGAAAATCTTCTTCCACCCAGACTCAGCGGCTGGACTGGACCAAAGAGATCCAGGTGTAGTAATTCTAACGGACGCTTAGTTGAGACAATGTTTTTGCTATGAAAAGATTGTTTGGTTTGTTTTCCAGCTTGGCAAGCATGGCATAATTGATCTTTTTCAAATCTAAGTTCAGGCAGTCCCTCAACCAATTGCTTTCTTGCTAATTTGGCCAGGAGGTCCATGCTTACATGACCAAGTCTCTTGTGCCATAGCCAGGAATTTTCTTCCTTTGAAACTAAGCATACAGTTTTTGAAAACTTTTTCTCTAAGTCTAGCATAAAGACATTATCAATCTGAGGGGCAGTTAAAATTAACTCATTTGTTTTTCCCTCGTATATTTTACATCCAGTAGCATCAAATATAACTTTTCTCCCATTGCACATAGCTGAGCTACGCTGAGTAAGTTATATTTGAGTCCGCTGACTAGGGAGACTGACTCAATAGTAGGATTACCTCTGATGGTTCCTGACCCTACTATCTTACCCTTTTTGTTGTCTCCAAAACTTACACTTCCTCCTCGTTTACGCTCAAACGTGATGAACTGAGTTTCATCACCAGTCATGTGCCTTGAGCATGCGCTGTCAATATACCACATCTTTGACTTCTCAGCACACCTCAGGCTTACCTGCATTGTAACTAGTTACTTTTAGGTACCCAATTCTTTTTGGGTCCTGGCTTGTTAGGTTCAACAGGTAAAGCATCATATTTAATTTTATGGCGGCATACTTGGACTGTATGGCCATTCTTTCCACAAAAGTCACAGTTGACCTTCCGTTTAGGATTTCTCACTGACTAGTCAGCACCCCAGTGTTGAGTGTGCCAGCACACCTTTGTGGCGTGTCCTTTCCTCCCACAGAAGTCACACTGGACATTCCGTTGGGGATTCCATCTCTGCTGACCAGTACCTCGGTACTGAGTACTCAGAGGAATGTTTCTTTTGTTTGGAACCTTTAGTTGGTTCTGGATAGTTGTGACATCCTTTCTCAGTTTCTTTGAATCTGATTGGACTTCAGAGACAAACTTGTGCATGATTTCCATATTATCATGCAAAGTTGAGTTGTCCTGAAGAAGGAATCTGAGGTCACTTAGCTTGACCTCTTCAACCTCGTCACAGCGCCTGCTGAGTGCTCTGACTTTCTTATTACACTTTTTAACAAGTGTATAGAGATCACTCAGGGCATTTACCATTTCATTTCTGAGCTGGGGTAGTGATATTACCTCATTTGATTGCTCCTCATCATCGGATGCAATGGAGGGGTCAGTATGCTCAGAGACGCACGGCTCAGCAAGTTCGTCAGCCATGAAGCATATCTTTGCTGACTCGGTGGCCTCAGCTTCTATTGATGAAGACTCATCACTGTCGCTCCATGTTTCCACCATTGCCTTTTTACCATTCTTCTTATCTTTCCTCAGCGTGGGGCAGCTTGACTTGATATGGTCAGTTTGATGACATTCAAAGCATGTAATGGGCTTTGAGTTGTCTTTCTTGTATTTGCTGTCGCTGGAGTCAGCTTTATACTTATCAAACTTACTGGAAGGCTTCTTAGAGTATTTGTCGTTCTTTCTAAACAGCCTTTTCATCTTTCTTGTGAACATAGCCATCTCTTCGTCGTCTGTTAAGCTCCCATCAGTGGAGTCAGCTTTCATGACAAGAGACTTCTGCTTCTTATCTTCAGACTTTTCTTTCACCTCGAAGTTTTTCATTGATATCTCATGGGTCAGCAACGAGCCGATGAGTTCGTCGTATTTGTAGGTGGTTAAGTCCTGAGCTTCCTCAACAGCGGTCTTCTTTGCTTGCCAGTCTTTAGGAAGACTCCTGAGTATCTTTTTGACTTGTTCTTCCTCAGTGAAGATCTTCCCAAGTCTCTTGAGCTCATTGATGATGTTGGTAAACCTTGCGTTCATGTCAGATATTCCCTCATCATTGTTCATTTCAAACAGCTCGTACAGTCTCATCTGCTGGTTCACCTTGGACTCCTTTACTTTATTGGTTCCTTCGTAGGTGACTTCCAGCTTCTTCCAGATCTCTTGCGCCGACTCACAACCTGAAATTTTATTATATTCTGCAGCATCGAGTGCACAGTGAAGCATATTAATAGCCGAAGCGTGATTTTGGAGCTTCTTGAGATCATCCTCTGTCCATTTGGCCTCAGCTTTAACAACTGTTTGGCCAGCCACAACTTCGACAGGTACAAATGGGCCTTGGACTATAAATAGCCAGGCACTCATATTTGTAGCCAGAATGAAATTTTTCACCCTATTCTTCCAGAAGGTATAGTTAGATCCGAAGAATAGGGGAGGCCGAGTAATGGACAGCCCCTCAGGTAATATCTGAGTTGTCTGGTTTCCTGGGAGAAACCGAGTGTTGTTTTCGCCCATAGTGGGGATCAGCTCAAGGTGGTTAAACCTTTTACAGTGAGCTTTTAAGCTCTGATACCACTTGTTGGTCCCTTATAACGTTACAAGTATAGTTCCAATGGGGGGTTAGGAACTATTTAAAAATTTTAAGTTAGGGCAGACTTCTTTTTCGTGAGAAAAAGGTTTTAACAGCGGCGCTGAGTGAATAGCAAGATACTGGCTTAGTCAACTAGTGACTAGGTCAGTTTTTTTACTTGAGTCAGGAGATAGCACTTTGAGTCTATTCCTGATCTCAGATATTCAATGCGCACAACTCAGCTTGACCTCTTTACTTGGTCAGTTTTTGTTTAAGCAAGCAATAAATAGATAAAGGAGTTTAAGGTTAGAAATATGTTACTCAGCAGATTTATCCAGGTTCGGCCTCCAAGCCTACGTCCTGTCCCTGGAACACGTTCTGAGATTTCAAATTCTCTACTGAGCTCTTTAACGGTAGAGCATCAAACCTTTTACAATCTTAGCAACTGAGTATAACAAGAGTACCTTCCTCTATACCTCTACTCAATCCTAATCTCTCGCTGAGTACTATAACCGAGTACTCAGCTTGTCCTTTCTAATCTCTAGAAATGATAAGTGTTTGTCCTAAACAACGATTGCTAAGACACCTTAGATGATTGAATAATCACTCTAGACTTTTACACAAAAAGATATGAAATTTAGTGTAAGATTGCTTTGCTTTTTCTTGCAGAACTTTGCGTAGAGATTTGGTCAGCGTAATGGCTTGATCATGTTCTGTGTTGAATGAAGCAACTGAAGGGCTCTATTTATAGAGACGTCTGAGGCATCGGTCATTTCGAATTTCGAAATAACCGTTGGAGGGAAACGGCTTCCTGTCGTTGTCATCCTGTCTTGCTCAGAGCGCTCGGCCAATCAGATTTGAGTATCTTCTGTCCTCGGTCAGCTTTTGGTCAGCTTTTGGTCAGCTCGGCAGAATGTCTCTTCATTTATGGTAAGGTCAACTAGATAGCATTCTGTGTCGTCTGAACTTTTCCCAGAGTGGAAACACTTTGTCTAGAAGTTGTTATTCGCCAGCTGCTGTCTTGTACTCTTTGTCGAATCAACTCAGCAGCTTCGTCCCGAAGTTGTTCCACGAAGGTCTTGTAGATCCTTCTTCCGCTGAGTTGTATTTTGTACATAACGACAGTGTTTTGACATACGCGGGCTGAGTTGCCTTAAACTGTTTGACTTGGGCTTTGACTTTAGTATTTGGCTTTGGGCCTTTTAATCTTTGTGTCTTATAAACAATTTAACTCAACATTGAACAAACACATTAGTAGAATAAATCAAAGCATTTAAACTTAGTGTGTTTAGAATATGTTTTTAATTATACTTAAACAATTTTGTCAAATCAAAATTATGTGGAAAGGTGTTTCAACAGTATTTATATCATCTCAACCCTAAAACAAAATTACATAAAAGGCTAACTTACATAATTAATTAAAGGGTAAGGTTAGGGGGTAAAATGGGGTAATAATAAGGTGGTGGCATGGATGGTAAATAGGGAGTGGCATGGGTTGTGAATAAGGAGTGGCAGGATTGTAATTATGGAGGAGCTGGAGTAAGGAACAAGTTCCTGAAAAGTGAAAGTACGCGGAGCGTGGATTGGTCTATGAAGTTTCTAAGCTCCTTAAAGTGAAAGTAAGTGGTGCGTGCCCAAAAGTACACGGAGCGTGGATTGGCTGCTGACTCTTCTCCGGATCATTCCTTCTTACATGCGGAGCGTGTTTTCTTCCACGTGGAGCGTGCCCCATCCAAGCCATGCGTAAGTGACCTTCTGGACTTTCTCCGGATCAATCTCAAATACACGCGGAGCATGCCCAAATACACGCAGAGCATGTCTGAGCTGCTGTGTTGTATTGTTTTGGCCTCTTTACTTGCTTGTTGCTCGCGCTTGGTTCTTCCTCCGACTTCCCTCGTCCGAACCCGATCCTAGGGAAAGATGCCCCGCATCAAAGGGTCCGTTTGGTACGTTATAATGCAATGTAATCTAATTGAGTTTGTAATATAATCAAATATGTAATGTAATTGAATGAAATAATGATTTCATTACTATGTTTGGTTGGCAAACTTTAATAAAATTGATAATGTAATTATCATTACAATACGTTTGTTTATATTAGTTAAATGCAATTTTCATATTTTTTTCGTATTTGGCCATTAGTAATAAAAATATAAGGGTCCGTCGTAATAGAGATTCATGTCTATTTTGTTTGTAATGTCCATTACATAAATTTGTAAAGAAAAATTAAGTGATGTATTTCTGATTCCATTACGAAAAATATGATAGGACTAACCAAACGTGGTAATGAGCCTCCATTGTAATGGGCTTTCCATTACAACGCCCATAACAATGTACCATTCAATTATATCGTACCATTTAATAATTAATATATTAAATTTATCATAGTAATGGAATCATTATTCCATTCAATTACATTACACATTTGATTACATTACAATCTTGATTACATTACATTGCATTACAACGTACCAAACAGACCCTAAGAGCCCCTAAATTTAGGCTACAAAATCGATTGGCTCCTGAAATTAATGAAAGTTACTTATCGGCCATCTGAATTTGTTTGAAGTATACATATTGATCCCTAAACTTGCTTACAGTGATCTACTAATTTTTTGAACTTGTTTAAAGTGATATACATTTTAATTTGTCAAAATGATATCTTGTTATGCCATGTGGATATGAAAAAATTAATCATGTCAGTTTAAACGAGTTCAAATGACTAATGAAATACCTTATAAGTTTAGAGATCAACTAATTTTTTTAACAAAGTTTAGGAGCGCTTAATATATTAGGACAAATTTATTTATCATGAAAAGATAAATAATTAGTCAAACATTACTAACTCGGTCATAAGCCACTAGTAATTCATTTCTTTGAATGGAAACAAAATTTCAAACTTTAATAAATACCTGAAAATGTAAGGGTAATTTTTATGGTCACTATTTCGGTTGTGGTGGTAGTACAAGTATTAGTAATAGCAGGATTGTGCCTTTTATTATTAGTGTGCTTTAAAAGTCGACAAGCGAAAGAAGATACTGAAAAGGGCGAACATGAATCGGATTCAAGCAATATTCAAGTGGATAAAGGTACATTTGTCTATTATTTACCTGTTTGAGTTTGGTGAATTACATGAATCAAGTATGCTTAACATTTCTTTGTTTATGCTTAAATTTCTTATTGCTTGAGAACTGGCCTTTTGAGCAGTTGCAAAAGATTCGATTGCAATTCTAAAATCAATTTGAACCGGTTAACAAAAAAAAATGGAGATAAGTTTGAAGCTTGGGATGAACATGTGATAGATCTGACAAAATTGCCTACTATGGAACATGATATAGATACGAATTTTATTCCTCAGCAACCACTACCTCCTTCATCATGTTTTCTTGTTAACAAGGTTATCGGCAATTCGGTTGTGCATGCAGAAATATGTACAAGAAGTTCATCAATTAAGAGCTTGAAGTCTACAAGGTTCGTAAGGATTTTCACCATTGCAACACTTCAGCAGTATACAAATAGATTTTCGGAGGAAAATTTATTAGGAAACGACACATTCAGCAGTGTCTATGTAGACGATGTTGAGCTTCCCGATGGAAAGACGAGATTCTTTTGTTTCAACCCAATTATCGATAACCTTGTTAATAGAAAGGCATGGATGGTGAGGCAGTGGTTGTGGCGGGATAAAATTCGCATCTATATCATGTTCCATAGTAGATACTCTTGTCAAATTTATCACATGTTGGTCCCGAAGCTTCAAACTTATCTCCAATTTTTTTTGTTATCCGGTTCAAACTGATCTAATAGAGTTGCAATCGAATCTTTTGTAAACGCTCAAAAGGTCAATTCTCAAGCAATAAGAAATTTAAGCATAAACAAGAACATTAAAAGAAATGTTATATATATTTGATTCATGTAATTCATCAAACTCACACGGATAAACAATAAACAAATTTATTTGTATCCACTTGAATATTGTTTGGATCCGATTTATGTTCACCCCTTTCAGCATCTTCTTTTGCTTCTCGTCTTTTAAAGCACACTAACAATAAAAGGCTAATCCTACTATTAAAGTCTTGGCTAAATCATATACTTAGATTAGTTATTTATATCTTAATTCATTATTCCTTGTATAGTTTGACCATGTGTTAAGATAAAATATCACTGTCTTTGGTTGAATCTAGTTTGCCATTTGTTCATATGTTTACTGATATATGTTAGTTGATTTTACTTTTAAAATATTTAAGTTTAGTAAAATTTTATCTCTCATTTTCAAGGTCAATTTTACCATAACATAATAAAATTTAAACTAGTTGGTTTTATCGTTATTTGATTATGATACCAAACCTTCTAAACAATTTTATCGATAAATTGAAATAATTTCATTCATTTTGACAATTGTTTGTAATTGGGTTAATAATATAATAAATATTTTAGGTTGTATTTTGTGGTTCACTTATATATGATAAATTTTAGTTGAAATTTTTGGTATTTTTTTTAATGGGAAACTGGGACGAGGAGAAAAGTGAATCACTGACATCCCAACTAGGTCGGCACCCAGGCAATCACTATCTCCAAACCCTTATATAAAATAAATCAAAAAATGTATGTACATAGAGTTAGGAAGATCGAAAATAAACAACGTTCAAACGGTCGTTGATAATAAAGGGCGAGTAAAAAGGTGGAGCTGATGGCCACCAAGTAATACTGGGGGAGCTGAGCCCAAATTTGGCTAAGGCATCGGCTGCCTGATTGCCTTCACGGAAGATATGTGAAATCTGAACACACATGTGTCTGCATTGTGAGAGAGTTCGGAGCCAGTCTTGTCGTATTATCCAAGGGACCTCAGTCGAGCGGTTTCTTAGCAAATTGACCACAAAGGTAGAGTCCGATTCTATCCAAAGGTTTCTCCATTCCTTTTCCCAAGCCAAGTCAATAGCAAATATCACAGCTTTAAGTTCAGCAATATGGGCGTGCACAGATGCAATAGGGAAAGCGAAACAGCCCTTTGGGAAGCCACGGCAATTTCTGAAAATGCCTCCCGAGCTCCCCGGGCCAGGAGACCCATTAGTAGAGCCGTCCGTGTTTACTTTAATCCAACCTGCAGGAGGCGGAATCCATCGGACCAAGGTGAAATTTGGTGCAGCAGGTGGTCTAGCCGGCGGGTGATTGATAAGGTGCGCCTCTTTGACGAAATGCCAGAGCATAGAGGGGATCATTTGGATTGAAGGGAGCTGACTGTCAAAAATCGCGTTGTTTCGGATTTTCCAGATGAACCAAGGCGCACTGGCGATGGCGAGTCTCCAAAATTTCACCCATTGTCGCGACAATTGTTGCTGCAACAAAGACACAAAGTGAGAATAAAATGTACCTGTTCCTGTGCAGCTGATCACCGTCGAGAAGATAGAGATGATCGTTTGCCAGACTACCTTCGCAAAATTGCAGTTGAAATTTTTGGTATTAGTAATACAATACACATTTTAGACATAATTGATATTCGAAAGATCTGATGTAATGATTAAATAATGGTAAATCAGTCTGTTCAAAATTTGTCAAATATGGAGAAAATTGATCTGGTCTGAAAATATTAGGGGCAAATATACGTTTTTTTATAGATGCAAATTTAGACTTTATCTCAAATAGTTATACGTCAATGTTTCTATGGTCTACAAAAATGAAAAACCAAAAGAGTGGTGTACTTTGGGTTGTATCCAATTTGCCATTTGTTCGGTTAGCTATTGACTACTAGTTTGCTGGTACATACTAGAGTTTTTTTTTTCAAAAATAGTTATTCATGATTTTTTTTTAATTCTAACTAAATATTTTATATATACTTTTTGGTTTGAAATAAAACAACAAAAAAATATAAATACTTGTTTGAGTAGAAATTAAACAGTATTTACGAAAATGAGAACCAATGAGCATCTTTTCCAAAAATAGATTTCAACAATTGTTTTTCAATTTCGACTAAATATTTTATATTTACTTTTTGGTTTGGAGTAAAACAATTACAGAGCGTTTGGTATTCTATTGGAATATGGATAAGAATAAAGGTTGAGATAGAGATAATGATAAATGGTTGGGATAAGGATAAAAATATGATAATCGAGAATTATTATTCAATGTTTGGTATGTGGGATAGGGATAGATATAAATATAAAATAATATATTTTACTATTTTAACCTTATTTAAACTACATAACATTAATTTGAGGGATAAGATGGACTATTTCATCCTATTAAAATCGTAGTAGCTTATCCCACCTCCTTATACCACCATTCTCTTGGATAAGACTCATATCCCTCTCTTATCTCCCTAACTTATCTCTAAAACAAACAGGGGATAACTCGTCTCTGTTTTTTTTTTCTATCCCGGTAATTTATCCCCTCTAATAAACACCACGTTAGAGGTACAAAAACTTGTTTGGAGTAAAAAATAAATAGTATGTACGAAGACGAAAGCAAACAAGCATTTTTTTCAAAAATAGTTATAAACAATTATTTTTAGAAATATATATTAATTGAGAAATATGCCACCAAAAAAGTGCCTTAATAACTTCAAACCAAATAGTTACGTTAATTACAAAGGTAGATCAAGTCATAGCAAGACGGTGAGTGAGATTTCAACAATGAAATTGATTATCTCTAGTTGATGAAGAGATCATTAGTGATTTCAACTACAACTCCGATTTGATCTTCTATTCAAAGATCAATTGATTTGCTCGACTATAAAATTTCATCACCGGTGAATATAGAGCAGGAAAAAATAGTTTTCACGATTCAATATAGGTAGGTGGGATCAATATGTGATTTTAAAATAGTGGGACAATTAATAAGTGTAGATTTGTATATAAGTTTGGACTAATTAATATTTTGGGCTTGTTTTTAGCTAAGCCCATTGGACAGTTTATAAAATTATGGGTCAATTACATGAATATCATAATTAAGTATAAAATTACAACTAAGTCATATCACAAAACTTAATTCTTAATATGTCATTATTTTCTATATATTATGATTTTACACCCTAATTTAAAAGTTCTAGACTCGAATTCATAAATCATAAACCCTAGAAAATATATTCTAGACTTCTAATTTATAAATTCTAATCTTTAAAATATATTAAAAGTATTGATTTCACTAGTTTAATATAATCCAAAATTATAATTTGATATAGTTATAAATAGTTTTTAAAAGATGAATTTCTGTGTAATTTTCCCTAAAATTGAAGAGAGTATTGTTAATACCCATTTTTTATAGTGGATCCATGTAAGGGCATATTGGGGACGTACACAGAGTTTTCTTATGAGCGGGGATATTTATCCTCGTCTCCGCTTGTAGGGAAAATACAATTTCCATTTTCGTTCTACAGAGATTTTAATCGAAAATTTCCCGTTGGAACAGGAATCCCTATCCCTTTTACATCCCTACTTTTTATTAAAGTTTAAATTGTTTTTTATTTCCAATTCATAATTTCAAATACCTTGTTGGTTGTACCTTGTCGGAGATGTCGGCTAGCTTCTTCACAGAACACAGTCAAATACTTGTTTATTTTCTCTGATCATCATAAACAAATTAAGAATCACCTGTTTAATTTTCATTTTCTTATTCATTAAATAATTTTTATTACCAAATACATTAAACAATTTTTCCTGCAATTTTATTAAAAAAATACATATATTCCGACAGAAAAGACAGAATTATTGTGCAAGAATCAACATCAATCCCAAGTTATTTTTTGAATAAATAAAAGGTTGGTGTGAAAGCTCAATCATGAATTACATACACTAATCTAAATTAAGCAACACCTGCTCTTAACAATTTTGTATAAAGCAATTTTTTGGGCAAATCAATTTCTTAAAAAAAAAACCATTAACGTTTACGAGTATAAGCAATTTTACCCTTAACATTTAAAATGATGCAATTTTACCTCTAACGTTGGCAACCAAAAGCAATTTTATCTCTAATATTGGCAATTTTAGTCAATTTCAGACATTATTATAAAAACATTGGTATTTTATTCCTTATTCTGTATCAATTGCATATCAGTTTGTTTTAAAAAAAATTCATATTTTATGTGGTTTAATAATAAAGTTAAAGATTAATATTTATAAATTCGGTAAAAAAAATATCCAACTCGTACAATAGACAATATATTTTTTAAATTTTTTTTCATATCTAATAATATGTTTATGATTTGTTGCAAATTAGTGATAAAATGACTCACAAGTAAAGTGTATATGACAAGATTAATGACGTAGAAGATAGATTGATGAACTATTTCTCAAATTAACCCAACTTGACAACATTACGGGGTAAAATTGTTTTTGGTACCAACATTGGGGTAAAATTGTTCATTTCAAATGTTAAAGATAAAATTGCTCCTGTATGTAAACGTTTGGTATTTTTACACCTTAAAAAAATTTACCCTTCAATAAAAGAACTGTTTAAATTCTTTAAAGTTTTGATTTTTCATGAATCTGATTTTCTGAAAAAGTACCTAGCAAGCAATCCAAACCAGTAATAAATTTGATTAGGACAGCCATGTTTGGTAGTAGTTCAGTTTTTTTTTGTTATAATTAGGTCGTTTTGGTATTTGCTGTTTGTTGTTCGTGTTTGCTGGTTGCTGTTCATGTTTGCTGTTTGTCTTTGGAAAGTGCTACTTTTCCAAAAAGCAGAGATTCTCTGCTTTTGTAAAAAACTACTTTTGAGCTGTAAAAGACAAACAGGAAGCGTCTAACCAAACATCTAAACTCTACCTTTTAAAATGAAAAAGCAAATAGAAAATAAAAAGTAAGTAAGCAAACACCCCCTTAGTTAACTTATTCTATTTCTTTGATTCGAACTCTTGTTAAAAGTGTAACAAATTGGGTGTACATTAAATGCCTAAAATTGGCAATTTATACAACTTTCGGGTTTGTGAAGAAATTTTATATAGGTAAATTATAATTATGGTATCTGAATTTTCTCTTGTTTATACTTTGGTATTTAGAATTTGTTTTTACATAAAAAATACATAAACTTAAAATGGATGGACAATATAGTATCTATGACCTACTACAACCAGTTAATTTCAGGATGTAGTTGATGAAAAAATAAATTAAGTTCAGATATTTTTTATGAAAAAATGAAATCTAGATACCAAACTGTAAAATAGGGTAAAGTTATGGTTGTAATTTACCCACCATTTTAGTATCTCATCAAATGAGATTAAAGCAATGGAAGAAGAAAATCGTTTCCATGAGATCAAACCATCGATCTACTAAAGGGACGAAAGAAATTGGGACCAAATGTGTCCTCAAGATAAAAGTGAAAAGTTAATGAAAGTATTGAAAGGTATACAACTCGATTGGTCGCTTAATGTTATACGCAACAAAGAAGATAGGTTTCAAAGAAATTTATGTTGGATAGATAAGTAGCTCACTTATACGAGTGTTTACTTTTACTTTGTCTCATATTGACAAAAAAGGATGAGGTTGTTTTTGAACAATCAATAGTTTGTTCAATAATATAAGTCGTCTTGTAGAAACTATAGAAGTAATTTATTAAATTTTCGAAGATAGTTATTAAAGTAAGAGAACTTAGGTTAAATGTTGAGATACATCTGAACTGATGCTTTCGTATACTGTTAAGATATGCACTTCCTTCAAGAATAAGGAATCAACATCATAATACATCATGTGTGCTTAGCGACCATTAGATGGAAAAGACTGATAGTGTGATACTCGCTTGTAAAACTATGATTTTTTGACATGTTATCCTCACTACCTTAATTTATTTTGAAAGTATAATTTAATGTGAGTATCTTAGAAGGATACTCTCATAGGCAAGATGACAATTCACCTAGGACAACGACCGACTAGATTAGCGAATCAAATTATGATGCAAGGAATAAAGTAAAAGGGGAAGATTACCATGTATTCACATCTTCAAGTTTCTTCATTTCACGACCCTTGCAATCATGCACATGTATATAATTGCGATAATTGTAGAGATTCAAGTAATTACAGTGGATGTGATCTAAGATAATGTATACAACTTTTCTATTAAATTTCATACAGATGCTACATATCCATAACAAGTGTATATTACTCTTCTATACATGTTAATCAATAAATTATATATCCATAGTAGGTGTATAGTACTATATTTCAGTACATGTTTAATAAGGACGCTATATATCTCTAATAAGTGTATAGTATGAGATATTTATCGTATGTTGGTCGCATGAACTATTACGAGTATAAATGAGAGTGTCGGAGACAATGGGGGCCTGGAGGGGCCCAAGCCCCTTAGTCGTGGGAACACCATTACCATGGATGGTTTTCGAGGCCATTAGAACTACCCTTATTATGGATGATTTCGGTCCCTCTGTTTCTGAAAAATTAAGGTTCGGAGTGGTTAATTAACTCATCAAGTTTGTATTTAACTACAAAATTCAACTAGATTAATATATGATATGCAATAAATTTCTCTAAGTTTGTTCAAAATGACTAAATCTTACTTTTGCATTATAATTCTAGCTTAATTTTGAAAAGTTTTACATTGGTACGTAAAAACTGATTCTGGACCACTCAAATGATAACACGTATATATACGGGGGAATTTAGTAGGTTTGATTTAGAAAAAAAAATTGTGCGCACGCATGTGTAAAATCGGTCCACCCAATGGACCAATCTTGTATTCACCACTAGACGGGATAAAACTAAATCCTCAGTTATGTACGAGTGTGAGATGTATGAATTATCCATCCGTAATTAAATTGGATTAGGTGAATATTATGGATTCAGATTTATCTAATTAAGTTATTCAGATAAATAAGAATTTTAGATAGAATCCTATTTATTTTAATTTTTCTGTAAAAAAATAGAATTATAATTGATTAAGATTTACCATGTATAACTATGATTAAGATTAGTTTTTATCCCCCTCTATAGATAGAGCATCAATCAAACCATAATCAATAATGATAGATGTGCGTCTCTTTCCTATCTCTCTTATTATCAATATTCGTTCTTAGTTCGTAGAATCATCGCAACTCCTCCCGATTAATATTGGTATAGGAAATGTATGACCAGTAATATAAGATCATGAGTCGATTTTTCCGTTACAGCAAATCAACGAGGTTCTACACTACAAAATACTCGATAACCCGTATTTCATATTCGAATTTATATATAGTAGTTTCCTCTTGTCGTTTTAAATTAGTTTGATGTGCATCCCACTAGCTAAAAGTTTACTGTTAGTAATTATAATTAGGCCTAATACATCAACCAACTCCGTGAACTTATACATAATAGTAAATTGACTCTCTAAACTTTGCAAGTGTCTCACCAGCTCATTGAATTTGATTATTTCTTATCACTAACTCCCTGAACTTATCCATAAAAGTAAATTAGCTACTTGAAACAAATGTCTCACCAGCTTCTTGAACTTGCTTATTCCGTAAAAACTTAATACAAAACTCTATTAAACCTAGATTTTAAAAATACATCTTCATCTATTCGTGAGGTAATTTTATCTCTTCTCTTACCTTTCAACTTATTATAAGAATTAGTGTTGCAGGTTTGGGAGATCGAATTGATGAGAATTGAGAGATAGTATATTATGGTTTTTGTATTTAGTTGTTACCGAATAAGCAATCTTAAGGCGGGTTTGTTTTACCTACTGTTTGCTGTTACGGTTTGTTGTTGGAAAATTCCAAAAAGCAGATGTTCTCTGTTTGTATAAAATGCTACTTTTCAGGGGTAAAACGCAAACAGGGGGGTCACTAACCAAACACCCATTTAATGAGTTGGTGAGACATTTATAAAGTTCATGAAGCTAATCTACTTTTATAGATAAATTCAGAGATTTGGTGATACGGAATAATCAAGTTCAAGAAGCTAGTGAGACACTTGCAAAATTTAGAAAGTCAATCTACTATTATGTACAAGTTCAGGAAGCTGGTGATGCATTAGCTCTTATAATTAATTACGGGTGTTGTTAAACCCAGCCCCAAATTCCCACCCCTAGCCCCGTGAAAGGACGAAAATGCCCTTTCATAGGTTTTGGGGAGGGAATACATATTTTTTTTTCCAATCCGACACGCGGGCATGTGGCTATCACGCCTCACCGCGGGGTCGGACATGTTAGTCCACCGCCTCACCGCAAGGTCGGGCGTGTGGCTATCACGTTCGACCACTCGGTGAGACGTGATAGCCACACGCCCGACCAGGCGGTGAGGCATGATAGCCACACGCCCACGTGTCGGATTGGCAAAAAAATATATATGTTTATGAACCCGTAAATAGGCCGTTAAACCCGTACCTACAAAATTGTACATAAAACCTAAAAAAACCATACATATTTGGGAGTACAGTACTCAAATCCAGAAACAATAATACATATTAGGGAATAAATATTATTAATTACAACACATAAAACTACTATAACCTAGTCCAAGCCTCTCTCCTTTCAGCGTATAGATTGTCGAACTGACGAACACTGGGTTGATGATATAGACGCCATTGGACGGCAATGGGAGGCACTGGAAATGCAGGATGTAAATAAAGACATATGTAGTGATGATAGCTCCTCAAATGACAAATAACAATCTCTCGCTCTGGTGGTCTTCCATCGTCCGAACGCATCGGCAGTATAGTGCAACATCCTAACTGTGATGTAGTAAAAAGGAATATGACTGCATTCAATATAGATGCAACAGCGTATAAGTCATCCGGAGTCACCATCTAGTGGGACTCACCACACCCCGCTCCTGCCCATTTAATACGCGTGAGGGCAGCATCAAATTCATTCCCGTACACTAGCACATACAGATCACGGTTTGCCCGCATCTCATTCTCTATGAGCACTCTCATCGGCTTCCACTCCTCTTGGTTATAGGTGATGGCATCTGCTAAAACACGAAATCCACAGTTGCCATCTGCTACAACATCGTGGAATCCAGTAATAAACGGAACGATGAGACCTTGAACCCGATGTAATTGGTGGTAACCGGAGATATCCGCATCAAATCTGGCTGAAAATATTAATATATGAATTCCATCAATAAAAATATATTTACTTTAACTTCGATATATATATTAAGGAAATAAAATATACCCGGCTTCTCGTTGTTATGCACAGATGATGATGAGGAACGACCTCGACTATGACTACTCCTCGAACCTAAGGACCGTGCTCGACCTCGTGGTGCCTGACTCTACTCCCATCAACTCGGATTTCTTTTCGTTGATGAATTCCCTTTTTGTTTACCCCTAACTGTGTCCTTGACCTCAGGTTCTTTGAAGCCACTTTGTTCCGGGTGAATCCGGTCATGAATCATCATCGATATACTACGCACCATTGAAGGATCTAATTTTTCAACCTGCTCCACAAGTGAGTGAAAATACCGGTGATCCTCAAACCCGTCAGCATATACGGGAGCAGTAACAGGTATGTCACTCAAACCTTCAAACGCAAGGGATCTCCAAAAAGGATGGATTCGGTCAGCACTGACCGATTCATTTTTGTCAATATACGTTTTAAGCTCACATGCACATGGAATGCCATGAGTCATGGGCAACACGCATCCGCATTCACTAACCATATCCATGTCCCTTTTCTTTCTATAATTCTTAATACCACGAGCACATTTAACTAATATCCACTTTGTCTTGCCCCCTGTTTTGTGCGACGCTGTGGTTAACTCGAAGCCGATCCCAATTGCCGTCTGTTTTGCCCAATTAACAGCTTCGTGATATGTTTGAAACATTTGTTTGGGAAAAAAATGTGAACTGTAATCAATGTCGTTTCCGCCAAATTCTTCCCACGAAACCCCCTGCAAATGATAAATAACGAACATTACATTCCAATATACAACAATTCTATAGCGTTTCGGTGTGTAAAACCAAAAAACAGCAAAAATTAAGGACGGGCGTGTGGCTATCACGCCATACCATATGGTCAGGCGTGTAATCATCACGCCTCACCATATGGTGGGGCGTATGAACATCACGTCCTACCATACGGTGGGGTGTATGAACATCACGCCACACCGTATGGTGGGGCGTGTGGCTATCACGCCACACCGTATGGTGGGGCGTGATATTCACACGTCCCATCATACGGTGTGGCGTGATGCTTACACGCCCGCGGTGCGTAAAACTGAATTTTTTTAAAATGAAAGGACAGAAATCAAAGGAAGTTTTAATCGGAAAAATACTTCAACTTCAGATATAGCATCACTCCCGTCTCTCCCCGGTGATAACGGATTGCTCGCCATCGAACGTCTTGTCTTTGATTTCGGATCAAAATGTATGTAGGAGAGTTTGAGAGAGTTTGGGAGGGTTTGAAAATTTCAATTTTTTGCTAAAGGGCGGTTACGTCTTTTTTCGTGGCTGGAAGTGTGAAATTAGGGCTGGATATAGCAATTCACTTAATTAAATATTCTAACATGTCTATATAAAAATCATGAATTTGATGAACAAAAAAGTGAGAAAAACAATGTCGGATCTGTATATGATATGAGGAGAATGTGAGTTTGTTTACTTCAATTGTGATAGTTTACTAATTTTCTTTTTCTTCTAAAATAGCTAAAAAGTTATAACAACGAAAACGATAGCTAAACGAACACTGCAACATAAATAAAAGATTATAGAAGTTATTAAATGATGCAATTAGTATTAAAAGTACTTAATTATAATTAAGGTTGACATAATCGGTAAAGATCTTAAATTGTTTAGTGCCCGTTTGTTTCTATTTCTCCTAATTGCTTTTTACCTTTCAATACTAAATAGAAAATAATAAGTATCTGGTAAAATTCTGAAACAATTGCTTTTTAAAGAAAAAAACAATTAGTGTCTATTGTCTATCAGGTTACAGCAAACAGGAACTAGGGGTGCATAGGAAAATCCGAAAAACTGAAAAACCAAACCGAAACCAAACCGAAAATAAGGTTAACCGAAACCGATGCACTAGTGTATGGTTTTTAATTTTAAAAATAATGGTTAATGATTACGGTTACGGGTTTCTTATTCCAAAAACCGCGGTTAACCGAAACCGATCGAATTTCAATTAAATATTAAAAACTAAAAGAATACATTTATTTATATTTATATTTATATATATAATTATATATTATCCAACTATATTAATTAGTAATTAATTAGTTAATTAATTATATTTATCTAATTAAATATGTACTTAGTGATGTTTGTTAAAGAAAAAAAGGAAAAGACATATGAAGAAGGAACTTTCAAAATAAAGATAATCTGGTAACAATAAAAAAAATAAAGATAAAAACATAAAGAAACTTAGATCATATAATAAAGAACCTAAAAAATTGAAATAATTTTCTGAATTTAGAAAATGTCAAAATTAAATCCTATTTTTACTTGGTTCATACTTTTTAGTTTCCGCTGCTCTTTTCTCCACCTTATTCACTCTTCCATGCACACTCCACACATATACAATGCACGCACATCTCTCTTTTCACCATTAATTTCTTCAACTCTCTACTGATCCACTATCTCACTGATGCAGCGGAATTAAACAGACTTTCGTCCTAAACAATTGTTCGCGCAGGAACAATGATTAAAACCTTCAACGATCGTTGAATCGCGCACGAATAACGTAAATTGGAACAAATAGAGACTAAACTCTGAAATTTTATTAATCAATAACTGTCTACATAAGGTGGGGGGTCGAGCCTTTATATAGGCTGACAAATAAAACCTAATCTGAAACCTAAAAGGAAAAGCAACAAAACAGGAAAATAACCGAAAGTGCGATAAAAACACAAAACTGCCGTTTTGAGGCCCTAAACGACCTCGGAAGGCTAAAAAAACACGCCCGCCATGGCTCAATAGACGGATGGGTTTGATTCAATGGGCCGAATCCCATAAAGTTAGGGTCCGAAATCACTAAATTCCAACAACCCCATTTTAACTTCAAAATTTCAGTTTTGCCACCGGTTTCGCTTTCTCCAAATAGTTCAAGGCTTGCTCCACTTCATCATTCTCCCTGGGTGAACAGAATTCGTCCTCGAATTGTCATCATCAGAAGAATCACCAGAAAAAGGGATCGGGTGCTTCACATTAAAAACATCTGCAGTGCGAATATGACTAGGCAACTTCAACCGGTAAGCATTTGGGTTGATTTTCTCCATGATCTCCACGGGCCCTATCTTCTTGGCAAACAGTTTGTTATAATCTCCCACGGAGTACCTTTCCTTAGTCAAGACAGCCCAAACAGAATCCCCAACTTCGAACTCTACATGGCGACGCTTCCTATCCGCATATTCCTTGTAATTGCTTGCTGCCGTTACGAGATTATCATGAACTTGCTTATGTACCTCCACCAAGCTGTTCACAAAAATTTCTACCTTCCCATGCACGCGCGTCTTCTCTGGTAATGGCACCAAATCAAGTGGACCCCTAGGAACAACAGAATAAACCACAGCAAAAGGACTGAAACCCGTACTGCGGTTAACAGCATGGTTGTGCGCAAACTCAGCTTTGCTCAACATTACATCCCACGTTTTAGCCTTGTCACCAATCAAACAACGCAACAAATTGCCTAAGGACTCATTCACAACTTCAGTTTGCCCATCAGTTTGAGGATGGTAGGCACTACTAAAATTCAATTGCGTATTGACCATTTTCCACAAACTATGCCAAAAATGGCTAAAAAAATCTGGTGTCCTGGTCAGACACGATGGTTTCTGGCAAGCCGTGCAGCTTATAAACCTATCGGAAGAACAATTGGGCTACTTGAACAACATCAGTTATCTTTTTACAAGGAATAAAGTGTACCATTTTTTAAAAACGATCCACCACAACAAAAATGGAATCATTACCTCGTTGTGTACGCGGTAACCCCAACACAAAGTCCATACTGATGTCTACCCACGGTTGTGTAGGAACGGGAAGTGGACGATACAACCCTGCATTGGTAGCTGTTCCTTTCGAAACTTGACAGACGCAACACCTCTGCACCAATTTCGCCACTTCTTTTCTCATAAAAGGCCAGAAGTAATTGGCCTGAACCAACTGCAAGGTACGATCCCGACCCACATGACCTTCTCCGTGCATCTCTTCAATAATTTTTAACCGCCAACTACAATCAGGGACACACAATTGGTTGCCCTTGAATAGAAAACCATCTTGAAGGTGGAAACCTGTACGCTCCCCAGCTCGTATTTTTGACAATACGCTAGCAAAATATGGGTCAGTGTCATACAATTCAGCGAAAGAGTCGAATCCAAATACCTCAACTGACAATTTGGTGAGCAACCCTCTCCTCCTACTCAATGCATCCACCACCTTGTTGGTCACTCCAGATTTATGTTTTAAAACAAAAGTGAATTGTTGCAGATACGCCACCCATCTCGCATGTCTGACTGAAACTTTGTCTTGACTATGCAAATGCTTCAACGCTTCATGGTCAGTGAACAATACAAACTCCCGCTGGAACAAGTAATGCCTCCAATGCTTAATGGCCTGCACAACTGCGTAAAACTCAACATCATAAGTACTGTACCGCAGTTTAGCTCCTGACAGCTTCTCACTGAAATACGCCACTGGCCTATTATTCTGGCTGAGTACAACTCCAATCCCCATCTTGGAAGCATCAGAATAAAGCTCGAATGGCTGCTGAAAATTAGGAAGGACTAAAATCGGAGCCGAAGTAAGGTGATCCTTGATGAGCTCAAAAGCTGATTCCGCTTCGTTGGTCCACACAAATTTCCGGTTCTGCTTCATACAATCAGTAATAGGAGCCATGATACTACTAAAATGAGGTATGAAACGCCGATAAAATGATGCCAGCCCATGAAAGCTCCGAACTTCAGTAATAGTATTGGGCCTGGGCCAGTGTCTTACAGCTTCAATTTTGGACTCATCCACCTGTAAACCCACATCTAAAACGACATAACCAAGAAACAGCACCCTGGTTGACAGGAAAACACACTTTTTGACAGCATCAATAAATTTCTCTCTCCTCAAAACAGTGAGAACCTCCCTCAAAATAGCCAAATGTTCACGCGGATTTTTACTGTAAATTAGAATGTCATCAAAATAAACAACGACACTATTACCAATAAAAGGTCTCAAGACCTGGTTCATAACTCGCATGAAGGTGCTAGGTGCATTTGACAACCCGAACGGCATCACCAGCCACTCATTTAGTCCTTCGCGTGTTTTAAAAGCTGTTTTCCACTCATCTCCCTCCCGAATACGAATCTGATGGTACCCGCTCTTCAAATCTAGCTTTGTAAACACAATAGCTCCACTCAACTGATCCAACAGGTCATCTAAGCGAGGGATAGGAAATCGGTACCTGATCGTGATTTTATTGATAGCTCTACTATCCACGCACATTCTCCAAGTGCCATCTTTTTTTGGAATCAACGGGGCCGGTACTGCACAAGGGCTCAAACTCTCTCGAATGTACCCCTTTGCCAGCAACTCCTCTACCTGTCTTCTCAACTCTTCATGCTCACCTGGACTCATTCAGTAATGTGGACGGTTGGGTAATGCGGCCCCTGGCTCAAGATCAATCTGGTGTTGAATTTCCCGTATGGGTGGCAAACCATTGGGCAATTCTTCTGGGAACAGATCATGAAATTCTGACAGCAACGGCTTAACATCTTTTGGGACCACCCCCTCTTGATCTGCACGCTTACCCATCAACACATACACTAGTGGAAAAATGATCATTTGCATCGACGTATTTGCATCGGCCCTTTGTAAAGTGCGATGCAAAAAATCCATTTGCATCGGCCCTTTGTAAAGTGCGATGCAAAAAATTCATTTGCATCGGCCCCTTAAAAGGGACCGATGTAAATAATTGTATTATTTGCATCGGCCATTTTAAAAGGGCCGATGCAAATATTAATTGAATTATTTGCATCCGCCCCTTAATAGGGACCGATGCAAATAACAATATTATTTGCATCGGTCCTTTTAAAAGGACCGATGTAAATACTAATTGAATTATTTGCATCGGTCTTTTATGAGAGACCAACGCAAATAGTATTAGCATAAATTTAAAAAATCAATAAAAAGGAGGAGGGTTTATGTAATTAATTTGGGGTCAATTTATATTTATAAAAAGTTAACTTTGGATTTTAGGGTTAATTTTGTGCAGCCGCCTCCCATCTCCATCTTCTGCTTCTCACAAGACCTAAACCCATCTCCCTTCCATGGCTGCTCTCCAATCCGACTACTTCATTCTCCTCTCTGTTCTGGTCTTTCGGAGTTGAGTCTCAAGTTCCTGCCTCCAATTCGAAACTAGGAAGCTTTTACAATGGCGGCAGCCTCTTTTGTCTTTGTCCACGCTATCTTCTTATTTCCTTCTAAACCCTAAACCTACGATGCCGTCTTCCTTCAAGAAGGCACGAGGAGGATTATGTTCACCCAATCGGAATTAGATAACAGTTTCTTGAACGGTTACAATCTCGTCTTCCACTGATACTGGTATTTCTACTGTCCTCAATGATTTTGATTACTTTCGTTTGACTTGAGATTTATGTGTAAATGATGCGACTCTTTTCTTTTCTTGAATTCGTTCTCTTAGGTGTTAGCATGGAATTGGATGTTGTCGCTGGTTTCAGTGAGATGGTTCGTGATACTGTTATCTTCTATGATTTTGAGAAGTAGATTTAATTCTCTTTCAATAATTTAAATTCATTTTAGCTAGTACAAATTTAACCTTGAGTTAACAATTTTACTTGTTAAATTTCTTTTTACTTGCTTGATTGATTGTTATTTCGCAATTTTGATGCATGTTTCCTATCCAAACATGTAGTCTTACAGGTGTAGTCAGATTTGACATATCTTTTAACCGTAGATGGCAAAGTTATGCTGGCTACTAGACAGATTGGTCATGTCAGTCACTCTCCATACACTTCTTTTCAATTATTAGATTTGCCTTGTTTAGTATGGATGAGCTATTACTTACTTAAATTTGATGGTTATTTGAATTGAATTTCTAATGATAGTTATGTTGTGAGAAAATTATTGATTTGCTCTGATTGATTCTAATTAATTGTTCTAGATTTAGTTATATGTTTGGATTAATAATAGTTATATGTTCATTCTCATAGCTTGTCATTGCTGCTGATATTTTCATTCTCATAGTTTGTCATTGCTGCTGATATTTTCATTCAATAGCATTATCATGTTGCACTCTAGTTTGTTCATATATATCAGATTTTTAGTTTTGGTAAAGTACTAAGCTGAAAAATAATTCATAAAATGTTTAAATCTGATGTTGAAATTTCCAGAGTTTTCGTCCATTAAGACGGAAGCACTTAGGCGAGATTAATTTATATAAGGTTTATCAGGTTTTTGTCGAGTCATATCCACGTGATGCTTATCTTGGGAAAAAACAAAATAATTTTCAAGTCCTTGATCTTAATTTCTTAAGCCAACAATATTCATTGCTTTAAATATCCATATTATGCGGAAACACGTTAACCTGTATTTTTAGGAATTTTCTTACAGCATTATGTCGAGTCACTCTCCATATGCTTTAAAACATGAATGCCTTAGTGGCAACCAATAGGAATTTCAAGCTTGCAGCAAGGCTGCTGGGTTTAGACTCTAAACTTGAGAAGAGTTTGCTTATTCCTTTCAGAGAAATTAAGGTACTTTATAAATTTATAGATGTTGTCTTTATTAATCATTCTAGTTATGACAAGGATATCGGATAGAGCAGAAGTTATGACAAAGGCCAAGCCTGTCGGTTCGACCATGACGGGTTCAAATATTATGACAGATGAGGGTAAGACAGAGTTGTCAGAGAAGCCCAAGGAAAACGAGCCTCAAAGAAGGGAGATGACTTTCAAAGAGAATAAGATATTAAGTACTAACCTACTGAATTTGTCCTCAGATAAATTGGATAATGTTGTCCAGATTATAAAGAAGAGGAATCTCGGGCTATGCCAAGAAGAAAATGAAATTGAGGTGGACATTGATAGCTTTGATTCTGACACATTATGGGAACTTGATAGACTTATGAACAATCACACATGAAGGATTCAGGCAAGAACATGACACAAGGCCAACCTTTGCTCCAAACAAGAGAAGATATTCTCCCTGAGACTGTAAGACTATGAATTGTTTTATATAGATCAATTTTTGCTGCATGTAAAAGTCTTTCATCTTTCACACATTATTGAAACAACAATTATCCATGCAGAATCTGACTTCTACTGCTACCTAGGCTTTTACAAGAATCTGATGCTGGTAAGCTCCTCAAACTAAGATGTATGCTGATTTTATGTTCTGGCTGAGTACCTGTTGTTTTCAATTTCTATGCACTGATTCTAAAATTCAATTTGCTTATAAAACAGCTGAAAAGATCGTCAGGAGCTCTCCAATGGTTCGAGAAGAGCAAGATATGTAAGCGGGTCATGTAGTTCAGGCAGTTCTAGTGGTGGCCCTGGATCTTCTTCTAGTGGTAATTGAGACATTTTCCTTATAAATTATAATTAATGGTACAATCAAAAGGTTTTTAGGTGGCATTGCGGTTAGCATTATGAATACGGATAGATTTGTATTAAATTTTGTTATGATTTTTCATTTGCAGATTCTGACAGTAGTTCCTCAGGATATTTTTCAGATACAGGTCGATAACATGAGCTGGTAAATCTGTTAAGGTAGGCAACACTGTTCTTGGTTTTTGATTTCATTGTGTCTCTTGTTTCTTTCCATGACCTTTACAATATTCAAATATCAGACTGTCCCCTGAAATGAATCTCTCCGCCTTAGATAAAGTATATTGGTGGTTGTAAGGTTACTGTTAGGTCCTATGACTATGTAATGTTTTTCTTTTACGGGTAGAATACGCTAAATTCAGTAGGTACTGCTTGCAGGTTGAATGTACTATACCTAAAGTTGATGGGGCATTGGCCTCTTTTGTTGGGTTCAGAATGCAGCATGATAATGCTAGAGGTCCCATGAAATGAGGAATCAGAATACTGTTAACAATTTATTTCTCCGTGTTATTAAAGTTTGTAAATTATGCAAGGTGCTTGAAAATTCTCCATTTAATATATATGAATCAAAGCTATTTGCTATATTATAGAGCTCCATTCAATCCAAATTATTATTTTTTTTTATTTTTTTAAATGACATTTGCATCGGCCGTTTAAAAGGATCGATGCAAATGAGACTACATTTGCATCGGCCCTTTAAAAAATGTGATGCAAATGCTACATCATTTGCATCGGCCCTTTTAAAGGGCCGATGCAAATAAGATGCATTTGCATCGACCCTTTTAAAGGGCCGACGCAAATGATGCAAATGGCCCTAAATGGCCGATGCAAATGGCCATTTTTACACTAGTGATAGACCACCTCAGTATTCCGAAGCTCTTCCTCCAGTTGTACCCGATTCACCAATAAGACGCTTCCGTTGGGCGCTGTTTTACTGATTTCCTCCTTCCTAGGTACCAACACAATTTTAGCACCATTGAAAATAAAACTGTAAGTATTGGCTCTACCATTGTGGAACGCGATTCTGTCAAACTGCCACGGTCTCCCTAATAGGAGATGGCACGCATCCATAGGTACCACATCACACCACACCTCATCTTTATATCTAGACTACCAAGACTTGTTTGGTCACAGTCAACTCACCTCCCTGCTTCAACCAGGCCAACTTGTAGGGTGCCGGATGATTCTCGGGTACCAGTTCTAATTTCTTTACTGCCTCTATTGAGATGATATTTTCACAACTTCCAGAATCAATAATAAACTTACACACCTTCTCCTTAATAGTGCAAGTGGATTGGAATATATTATTTCGTAGCCACCGTTCCTCCACAGCTCGGGGCGTTAGACACGATCGTCTCACAACCAGCGAAGTCCCAACATCTCCTATCACAATCTCCTCATCTATAGGCTCATCATCATCAAAGACAGTTTCTCCATCTAATTCTCGATAATGGACAGTCTCCTCTCCTTCTCCCGTTTCAGCAAACATCTCTCTCTTTCCTCCCTTTCTACAGTCAGCCTGTCTATGCCCAACCTCACCGAATGAGAAACACTTTATAGAACTACTGCTTGGTCCAGTTCTTCTGTTAGCACTAGGTGCTGCTATTGTTGTAGGGGCTGAAGTTTTCACAAATTCTCGAGTTCCTCCTACAGACTGCCCGAACCCGCTAACACGCCTCTTCTCTAGTTGGACTGCCCTTTGGTGTGCTGCAGAAACCAACATGGAATCAAACATATTGACGGTTTCCCTAATTTGTTCTAGCAAACCACCAATATACCTGGCCACCAATTGATCTTCTGTCTCATGTACCTCGTTCCGAGCAATGAGCTGGTAAAATTCGGTCGTGTATTCATCAACTGAACGACTCCCTTGCCGCAGATTCTGCAACCTCTGGTACATAATACGCTGGTAATTGTATGGCACGAACGTCGCTCACATCTGCTTCTTCATCTTCTCCCAGCTTGTAATTTTCGATTTGCCCAGTCGAACCCTAGTTTGCTTCAACTGCTGCCACCACGCCATCGCTCTATCTCTGAGCCGAGTAGCGACTAAAGGCACCCTTTTATTTTCAGGAACACCTTTAAATTCTAGGATCTCTTCCGCAGTGGTCAACCAATCAAGGAACTCTTCAGGTTGAAGGGAACCTCGAAACTCAGGAATCTCCGTCCTCATTCCAGCCTCCCAACGCCTATCATCTCCCACAATACGTGGTGGACGAGGCCTCCGGACTTCTTCATAATACTCCTCATCGGTCCCTTCTTCATCAAACTCAGCAGCAAACAGATTCCTTTGCTGATGAAGATACTGTGGATTAGGGTTTCGTTGTCCTTGATTTACGAACATGTCACCCAACCTCCGTGTCAGCTGATCCACGATATCATCGAATCGCCGTTCGAATCGTTGCCATATCGCTTGCTCAACCCGCTCTCCAATCCTTTGTTCCAGCCGTTGTTGATCCTCTCGCGCGTTAATCTCATCCACTCTTCTTTTGGGCGGCATGACAATAACGGTTTAGGCTCTGATACCAACTGATGCAGCGGAATTAAACAGACTTTCATCCTAAACAATTGTTCGCGCAGGAACAATGATTAAAACCTTCAACGATCGTTGAATCGCGCACGAATAACGAAAATTGGAACAAATAGAGACTAAACTCTGAAATTTTATTAATCAATAACTGCCTACATAAGGTGGGGGTCAAGCCTTTATATAGGCTGATAAATAAAACCTAATCTGAAACCTAAAAGGAAAAGCAACAAAACAGGAAAATAACTGAAAGTGCGATAAAAATACAAAACTGCCGTTTTGAGGCCCTAAACGACCTCGGAAGGCTAAAAAAACACGTCCGCCATGGCTCTGTAGATCGATGGGTTTGATTCAATGGGTCGAATCCCATAAAATTAGGGTCCGAAATCACTAAATTCCAACAACCCCGTTTTAACTTCAAAATTTCAGTTTTGCCACCGGGTCCGCTTTCTCCAAATAGTTCAAGGCTCGCTCCACTTCATCACTCACTCACAATAAAAATTAGAATTCTTTAATTATTTTTATTTTTATTTACTAATGGTTAGAAACCGAAATAAAAGGTTAACCGGCCGAAATAATTGGTTAACCGATTAATGGTTAACCGAATTTAGTGGACTAGTCTATGGGTAGTGATTTTAAAAAACCGATCAAATGGTTAACCGACCGAATTAAGCTAAATAGACTGGTTAACCGACTATGTGCACCCCTAACAGGAACAGCGTAAACAAACGGACCCTTAAACTATATTTTGAATTCAAATTTTAGCGTATATAATAGAAATTAAATGCGAGATAGATCATTTAAAGAGTATCTAAACAACCTTAAACCGGGGCGGAGATAATGAGGGGCCTAGAGGGGCACAGGCCCCGGATAGCCGAAATCACTTCTATCATAGATGGTTTTTGGGGCCGATCATTGGAACTATTCCTATTATGGATGGTTTTGGCCTACTCTTTCCGATAAATTATGTTGAGATTTGTTAATTAACTAATTGAGTTTGTATTTAATTGCAAAATCCAACTTGATTAATATATTATAGACGATAAATTTTTCTAAATTTGTTCAAAACAACTCAATCTTACTTTTGTAATCTAAATCTAACTTAATTCTGAGAAGTTTTATATTGGTATGTAAAAATTGGTTCTAGACCATTCAGATTACAACACATAGCTTAATACATCATTTGCTTTCTGAACTTGTCCAAAAAGCTTGATTGACCCCTGAACTTTCAAAGTGTCCTGATAGCTCCTTCAACCTGCCTAAAATGTTCATTTAGCCCCTGAACTTGCGTAAAATGTAATCAATTGATCATTCGATTGCAAAAAAAAAGTAAGTCAAATCTGAAGATGTATTCCACGCATCTTAGAATGTTATTACATAATTCAAAAATATATTAAAAAGGAAGTTATTATTGCTCAACTATAAAACTTCTCTTCTTTGATATCGGAACTACATACCCCGATTTTGGTCGTTTTACTTTTTTAAGATGCGTGCAATATATTTTCCGCATTTAACTTATTTTTTGTAACCAAATGATCAATTTATTACATTTTGTACAAGTTCGGAAGACTAAGTGAACATTTTATGCAAATTAAGGAGACTATCGAGATACTTTGAAGCCTGGGATTTTGCTTTCCTTACCTACGTGCGTCACTGGCGAAAAAGAGGTAGGCTTTACTGAAGAAGGGGCGGCCCCTTCCGGTGTCATATTTTGGCTGAGTTTACCATACTTCCGGCCCTTATGTTACGTAATAAGTTACATTCCACCGCTGTTACGCCAGAAATAAAAGGTTCCACACGAGTTCTCAAATTCAAAGGGTAAATGATGTTTATAATTTATTAATTAGAAAAAATTGTTAACACCTAATATATGAAGGATTATTATCTTCCACCTAAAACAAGCTGTTATAAGAAAAGATAGGCTCACAATATACATGTCTATTGGTGTGGACGTTCGGTTGTAATTGAAATTCTAACTAAAATATAAGTTTGTTTCGATTTATTTTACTAACTTTATTCGAATATACAATTTAATTTTATAAATATTTTCAATCACTTAGAAATGTCAATTCAATCAAAAATTCATTATTTTTTTAAAAAAATTTGATACATTTAGTAGTTATTTAATAGTTTCATCATGTATGATTGTTGGGTTTCGTTTAATAGTTTGAATTTAGATTCAAAGTTTTAAGATTTGCTTTCAAATGGATAAAAGATAACAGAAGTATATTATATTGAAAAAGTTTTATTTTGTAAGTGCAATTTATAGAAAAGTAGATTGCTATTCACTGCTCCTTTTATTTATCACCGTTCTATATTTGATATTTTTGTCCTTTTCAGTTTTTTAACTAAAACTTCTCATTGTCACTCTAATCTCTCCAAAAATCATAAACTCCTAAACGAAAATTATGGCGGAAAATTACGGCAAATGAAAAAGATCGAATATTAGAAAGTTACGTTTTTTTTTTTTGTTAAATTTTCATCGAAAACATGAGTTGCGGATGAAATATTATATATATATATATATGGAATTTTCTGTAGTACTATTTTTGTATTTTTTTTTTTGTTATACATTGTCATTTTTCTCTTGAATTAATGAAAATACACATACGATTTCTTAATGAAAAGAACAACACCTAATGCACTAGTCTAACACACAGATTGATTTATCAAAGAAAAGAAAAATACACAGAGATTTATATTAGATTTTAGGCATAACACCCATTTGACACCTCAAACTAAAGCTTCAAAATCAATTAAAACCTTAAACTATTAAAATCATCAATTAGGTCATTAAACTAAGTAAAATTCATCAATTGAGTCCCCATCCTAAGCAAAAATCATCAATTGAGTCTTCATAAAAAATCATTCGGTCCAACAGTTACCCTATTCCCCAAACCCAATTTGAGTCAATACAACGATCATTCTAATCCATGTCAAATTGTCACAATTTGTGATTTTAGGATTGGACGAGAACTCAATTGATGATTTTTGCTTAGTTGAAGAATCTAATTGATGATTTTGATAGTTTAAAAGTACTAATTGACATTAAAATTTTAGTTTAAGAGGTCAAATGGTTTTTTTTTTTTGAACAGAAATGGAATTAAGAAGCCACAGAAGGGCAATCAAAGTTTATTACATCAACTAAAAAATTCGGAATAGAATCAAAAATCATGTGACAAGTTGATGTTCGGGCTGACCTAGCAATGGCGTGGGCGCTCCGTTCGCTGGTCGCTTAACAAATGTGACTGAGAATGTGTCGTTATGATGAAGGTAGTTCTGACAGCTTGCAATAATAGAACCAAATTCGGAGATGTCATCATAGTCGGAGTTAATGGCATCGACAACTACTTTGGCGTCTGATTCGACAATTACCCGTTGGTGCCCCAGTGATTGTAGCAAGTGCAAGGCTTGGAGTACTGCAAGGGCTTCGGCTTCGTCAACTCGAGGGAAGCAAGGGATAATTGATGACCGAGTAGCTATAAAGGATCATTGGGAGTCTCGAATAACGGCTCCCACGCCAATCTGTAACATATCTTCGAATCGAGCAGCGTCGGTGTTGCATTTGACAAAGTTCAGAGGAGGCTTGGTCCATTTTACGAGGGGCAAGGCGTTGCTATTAAGTGGCGATGTCTGGTGATCTTGTGGTACGTTGCTGTGATGAACCGAAGGTGGTATTGTGATGTTTGTTGCAGTAGTCCTATCTGTAATTGCGTTGCCGACAGCATCAAAGTGAGCTGCAGGTGTGTATCTCCGGTCAGAAGTAGGTTGTTGCCTCGGTTGAGATGAATCATGGATTGCTAAGGTGTTGGAGTTCCTGTGCTGAGTTCTAGGAAGAGATGCAGTAGCTGTATTGTGTTCTGAAGGGCCAAAATTGGTATCATTCCTCAACAAGGGGTCCTTCCGCACATTGATGGAATTTCCATCTCCAATTTTCCATCTCCAACCTTCATTCAGTACTAATTGGACGCTCCAAAGACTCCTCCAAATAAAACTCGGCGAGTTTCCCAACCGAGCATGCATAAAATCCCTCGACGGGTAGTATTTAGCTTTGAAAATCCTGCTTACAAGAGTATTCGGATTAGTCATAAATTGCCAACCTTGCTTGCCAAACATAGCCAAATTGAAGGCTGTGAAATTTCGAAAACCGAGACCACCATTCTCCCTTGAGACGCATAACTTATCCCAACTGAACCAGTTAATGTTGCGGTCTCCATTCTTTTTAAAACCCCACCAAAAGGAATTGAGCATCCTTTGAAGTTCCTCAGCAGTGAATATTGGGAAAAGGAAAACGCTCATGAAGAATACAAGGATGGCTTGGCCCACAACTTTAATTAACACAGCCTTGCCAGCTTTTGAAAGAGAATTACCTTGCCAATTTTGCAACTTCTGCCAAAGACACTCTCTTAGGTGAGCAAAAATAGCCTTTTTCTGCCTTCCAACCAATGAAGGGAGCCCAAAATATTTTCCGGTAGTTATTGAAGTTTGCACACCCAGAATGCTAGATACTGCGGACTGTAATTCCGGAGCGACATTGTTGCTACAAAAGATGCTGGATTTCCCATAATTTACTGCCTGGCCAGATGCTTGTTCGTAATCCTCTAAGACCTTTACCACACGCCCCTCATCAATTGACGCCCTGAAAAATAGGAACGCGTCATCGACAAATAATAAATGACTAATGGGGGGGGCACCTCGACTTACCCGACAGCCGTGTAAATTCCCGTTACTTTCCTCCTTAGTGAGTAGTGCGGATAGGCCTTCAACACAAAAAAGGAATAAAAAAAGGGGAGAGTGGATCCCATTCTCTAATCCCCCTCTGGGGAAAAATAGGACCCACCACTTCATTATTCATTCGGACAGAATACTGAACCGTAGAAATGCATAACATCATCAGATTCACCCACTTAGTTTCAAAGCCCAATTTCAGCATCATACCCTCCACCCTGTCATAGGCCTTGATTATATCAATTTTGAGTGCAACATCTCCATTCTTCTTATTTGTGTTCCGCTTCATACTGTGGATGACCTCGAAGGCTATGAGCACATTATCCGTGATATCTATAGTTTAATTTTCAAAATGCATAATATAAAATTCATATTCTTAAAAATAAACATTTTATTGTGGTGAAGCTCTTAGCTTAGTGGTTGAGAGCTTACCTATGCCTTGGGAGGTCATGGGTTCGAATCACATCCGGGTCTGGTGGGGTTTTTTCTTTCTTCTTTAATTGTAAGCGCATTGCGCAAATTTTTTTTTTAAAAAAAAGCTTATTGAGATTCTGAAATTATCTTAAGAAGGATAGCTTTCAACCGGTTGGCTAGGACTTTAGAGAAAAGCTTGTACAACATATTGCAAAGTCCAATTAGTCTCAATCCTTCATAGTGCAGGGATCAGAACATTTAGGGATGAGACAGATGATAGTATCATTGAGATTACTGGGAACTGACCTGAATCGAACCATTGAAGGCCTGCTGTGAAAATACTGTCACCCAAAACCTCCCAAAACCTCCGATAAAAATCCGGGTTGAAGTCGTCCGGTCCCGGCGTTTTATCTGGATGCATCTAAAAAAAAGCCTCTTTGAATTCTTCTTTGCGTGGAGGTGCCAGTAACATAGCATTGTCATCAGCGGACACAATAAGTGATATGAGCTGAAGAACATGATCTGATGTACTGCTGCTAGGTGAGAATAGGTTAGAAAAGTACCTTGAAGCTATCTAACATAATTTGTCATTTGGGTATTGATGCGCCTCAACTGAACGCTCAACTGAGACTCACTAAGGGATAAGTGTACCACGTCGTTATCAAGTAATAAATTTCTGGAAAGTCCAGGTATCGTCCACATGATTTATTTCTGCAAGTATCAAGCTACTTGGTTTCAGGTGTTATCTAGGCTTTGGGGGGTTTGAGTTTGGTTTTGCTAAGTTAATCTACTCCTAGTTGAATTATGCTACTCCTAGCTAAATTATTCTAATTCTAATTAAGTTAAACTATGCCTAATTAAGTTACTCTATCCCTAATTAAGTTAAACTACTCCTAGGTGATCTTTCACTAATGCAAATACCCGAAGGAACATGGTATGAACAATAATAATGAAGATAGATTATTAGGTCTATTGATCAAAACCTAATCTAAGTCACTTATATTCAAGGCGATTAACCCTACTTACCCTCCTGAAGTTTCTAGTGCGTGATTCCCTTGTAAGGCCGAAACTAGGTCTAAGGCTCAGCAATTTGGGCTTAATTAACTAAGAGGTTGTCAATCTCCTAGGCTCTGACTAGGTCAGATTCAGCTCACAATATGTGCCTACTAGATTTTGGGGCTTCTGAATGAGTTAAACCAATTGAATAAAGCGTAAGATAAAGATTAAACAATAAATCATAGAACAAAATAAGAGCTAAAATATTATTAAAGGCGAAGAATATTGTCACAGGATACAATTAGCCTAGGATTCATAGACTGTATCAAAGAGTACAAACAAAGTAAGATAAAAGGAGATACGAAAATCCCTTTCAGGGAACATGTCTACTCTGCAGCCGGCTTCCTAGGTCTTAAGGACAGACCTTGAATAATCCTCGGTGAATGGAGCTTCGAAGGTGCTTCAATGGAGGTTGAAGGATATGGAGGAGGTGGAGAGGATTTTCCAAGGGTGAAGGCTAAAGTAAATTACAATAATGAAAGATAGCTAATTTACAATTAAAAGGTCCTATTTATAGTTGTATTTGAGTCCCGATGCTAATTGGATTTGTTTTCTGTTGCATGTGGAGAAGTCGGGGGCAAAACGTGGAGTCGTGGGGCCGGGAATCAGCAAAAGACTGATTCCCGAGGTGCAGCTCACCGAGCTGGGCAAGCCAGCTCGTCGAGCTGGCCTCTGGCAGCCAGCTCGGCGCGAGCTAGGCACCAGCTCGGGCGAGCTGGCCTCTGATGGCTAGCTCGCCGAGCTGGAATCCAGCTCGCCGAACTGCAGGACGAGCTGGAAAACAGCTCGCCGAAATGGCCTACAGAGGCCAGTTTTTGCGTCATGGACATGCCCAATTCGCCAAGCAACTACCGAGGGTCCCCGAGACGCGATTTTTACCCGAATTTAGTCTCGTTTTAACCTGCACACGCACGTAAACTCCAAACAACGTTAGTCCAAAGGCTAAATTGACCCACCAGTCGTTAGATTTGAGTGAAAATGTTATTTAGTGCGACCTTTGGTGGATCAATTAGCCATAATAAATAATTGGAAATTAACATACGTGCTATTTTAGCAATATTTGCCCAAAAACAATCAGAAAACGTCCTCAAGCTACAAAAAGTAAATAGGACGCATACAGAACACAACTATCACGCACACATGCATAAAAATACAAGAATTGCTCGCTTATTAGCAGAAAGTAAACTAAAAACCGTCCTAAAACCGTACCTAAAGATAGGGGTTTTTGATCAGAGAATGCTGAGAAAAAGTGCAGTTCTAGCACAAAAGTTGATAAGTAAAAGTATACAGTTATGAACAAATACAAAAGATATGAACAAGTATAAAAGGTATAAAGAATTATATATAAACAGGTATAAATGATATAAACAAAAGATATTCACAAAGGAATGCCTAAACTAACAAATCGACCTTTAGTTCGATATTGTAGAAGAAATAAATCCCCGGCAACGGCGCCAAAAACTTGATGCGCCTCAACTGAACGCTCAACTGAGACTCACTAAGGGATAAGTGTACCCCGTCGTTATCAAGTAATAAATTTCTGGAAAGTCCAGGTATCGTCCACAGGATTTATTTCTGCAAGTATCAAGCTACTTGGTTTCAGGTGTTATTTAGGCTTTGGGGTGTTTGAGTTTGGTTTTGCTAAGTTAATCTACTCCTAGTTGAATTATGCTACTCCTAGCTAAATTATTCTAATTCTAATTAAGTTAAACTACGCATAATTAAGTTACTCTACCCCTAATTAAGTTAAACTACTCCTAGGTGATCTCTCACTAATGCAATTACCCGAAGGAATATGGTATGAACAATAATAATGAAGATAGATTATTAGGTCTATTGATCAAAACCTAATCTAAGTCACTTATATTCAAGGCGATTAACCCTACTTACCCTCCTGAAGTTTCTAGTGCGTGATTCCCTTGTAAGGCCAAAACTAGGTCTAAGGCTCAGCAATTTGGGCTTAATCAACTAAGAGGTCGTCAATCTCCTAGGCTCTGACTAGGTCAGATTCAGCTCACAATATGTGCCTACTAGATTTTGGGGCTTTTGAATGAGTTAAACCAATTGAATAAAGCGTAAGACAAAGATTAAACAATAAATCATAGAACAAAACAAGAGCTAAAATATTATTAAAGGCGAAGAATATTGTCACAGGATACAATTAGCCTAGGATTCATAGACTGTATCAAAGAGTACAAACAAAGTAAGATAAAAGGAGATATGAAAATCCCTTTCAGGGAACCTGTCTACTCTGCAGCCAGCTTCCTAGGTCTTAAGGACGGACCTTGAATAATCCTCAGTGAATGGAGCTTCGAAGGTGCTTCAATGGAGGTTAAAGGAGATGGAGGAGGTGGAGAGGATTTTCCACGGGTGAAGGCTAAAGTAAATTACAATAATGAAAGATAGCTAATTTACAATTAAAAGGTCCTATTTATAGTTGTATTTGAGTCCCGATGCTAATTGGATTTGTTTCCTGTTGCAGGTGGAGAAGTCGGGGGCAAAACATGGAGTCGTGGGGTCGGGAATCAGTCAAAAGACTGATTCTTGAGGCGCAGCTCACTGAGCTGGGCAAGCCAGCTCGGCGCGAGCTAGGCACCAGCTCGGGCGAGCTGGCCTCTCATGGCTAGCTCGCCGAGCTAGAATCCAGCTCGCCCGATCTGGCCTTTGATGGCCAGCTCGCCGAGCTGCAGGACAAGCTGGAAAACAGCTCACCGAGCAGCTCGCCGAAATGGCCTACAGAGGCCAGTTTTTGCGCCCTGGACATGCCCAATTTGCCAAGCAACTACTAAGGGTCCCCGAGATGCGATTTTTACCCAAATTTAGTCTCGTTTTAAACTGCACACGCACGTAAACTCCAAACAACGTTAGTCCAAAGACTAAATTGACCCACCAGTCGTTAGATTTGAGTGAAAATATTATTTAGTGCGACCTTTGGTGGATCAATTAGCCATAATAAATAATGGGAAATTAACATACGTGCTATTTTAGCAATATTTGCCCAAAAACAATAAGAAAACATCCTCAAGCTACAAAAAGTAAATAGGACGCATACAGAACACAACTATCACGCACACATGCATAAAATACGAGAATTGCTCGCTTATTAGCAGAAAGTAAACTAAAAACCGTCCTAAAACCGTACCTAAAAATAAGGGTTTTTGACCCCTATCATGTATTCCCACGATCCGTCTTCAGACTGTAGACGAGAGATTCTGTTCTTTTTTCTTCTGCCACTAGCATATGAATGGAAAAACTGTGTGTTCAGATCCCCTTCCGTGAGCCAAAAAAACCTTGGAGCGCTAACGCTAATGATCTTCTTCCTGTAACAGGAGAGATATAAGCTTTCTTTTTCAACATCATAGTCAGAAGCTGCCCCCGGGGATGATGATTCACGCAGCTGCTCAAGCTTTCTGTTACAATTTTTAATTTCGTTCTTGAAGTTCTGATTCAGCTGACGACCCCAATCAGAAAGGCTTTCCGCCACTCTGTGTAACTTGTCCGATATGGGAAGTGCTGATGTCGCTAGCCATTCCTTCTACACAACACTCTTTAGGTTAGGTTCTCTTTGTTGGTGTGCCCTAGTTCTTAGGCATTGGTTCATGTATATCGTATTATGCTTTTTGATTATTCTTGCATAGATACACTATTTGTGTTACATTAATAAAGGCATTAATCTAGTTCATTTATATCTTGTGCTATAATATGAATAGAGAATCCATTGATTGATAATCGTAAAACCATATCCCAAGTCTATTCTATCATGGGAATGATTAGGACCACAGACTTGTATATTCGACGACTGTATGGTAGTAATTGATACTAGCCATAGCACTTGATAAGTCAGTTGTGAATATGGGTACATGTTGTATACATGTGACTGGATCGATCCGCCTGAGAAAACTACATGGTGGTTGTGTCATTAGTTTTCTTAAGTAGGTCTCTAACTGTCTTCAGACCAGATTTCATTATAATATCAATATGGGATCCGGTTCACTTTGACATACGCCCAATAGGTCTGTAACAGGATGCCAAATACGGGTATGATTGGGTGAACAGGTGCACACATTGGCATTGATAGCGAAGTGATGGAATTACCACTCACGTAATAGTGAGATGATATCACAGGCCACTTGATAAGTGAGATTGATAAGTGTGTGGCCACACCCTGATAAGTAGTTTATTTATCTGATTCATTAATCTACTTAAGATCAAGAAATATCATAAACAACAGAGAGGATGATAGCCGCCATGCCTCTAGTTTATAATATCGATATCAAATGGTAAAAGAAGTTAAGAGATAACTACAGGGTCTCTGCATCTTTAGACTGCTGAAACTCTGTCTTGGTTAGGGACAGTAATGGTTTGCTAGAACCCACTTACTGTCTGTGGGCCGTGAGCCCACTGCTAACTAAGGGCAGTCCCATAGGATCGTGCACATCGAACATCTGAGTTAGAACTTATAGAACGGTACATTGGAGAGATGAAATTAATTAATTGATTGACAGTAAAATGTCAAGGTAATTAATTGGTGGTTAATTAATTGATTAATTGGTACTTTGTATCAAGGTAATTGATTAATGGTTTTAAGTGTTGGGTATTTAATTGATTAATTAGTTTACGGGATGTAATTAATTACGGAGATCATACTACTTTGTGGATTCTTCCGCCGTCTCTAGAAGAGACAATCCGGGTAAGTTTTTACCCTTAAATGGATCCAAAAGGTTTTACAATCAATGGTTAACGGACAAAGATCAAACTAAAAGGGATTAGAAATAAATTTTAAACCGCAATTCCGCTGCGCTACATTTGATTAACTGGATATAATCCCTAACAGTGGTATCAGAACCATGGTTTAGTCCGTTTTGATTGATTGAAAATTAATAAGATTTGGTTTTTATTATTTTTCCAAATCAAGTTTTGAAATTTCCTATTAATTCCTCGTATAGAATTGTTCTAGGAAGTTTTCTAATTTTATTTCTGTCTGTATTTTTTTTTGTTTCGTTATGAGATTATTATTTTTAAAATAATAAATTAAATAAAATACAGCAGCCATTTTTTTTTAAAACAGAAAAAAATAGTCCGGGTTCGCGGGACTGCTGTCTGCGGACAGCGGCACTGCTGCTGTCCACGGACAGCAACCCCGACTGCCGCTGAACGCGAAATCACCGAATTTAGTAATAAATTTGGTGTTTGGGACAGATTTAATCTTTTAAATTTTTCTCGGGTAATTTTAATTAAATCTGGGTCCTAATACCGTTTAATTTATTAAACGTGTTTTGAATAAAAAATTAATTGGTATTAAAATGTTTTTGATTGGCATGCATATTTAATTTTTTAATCGAATTGATAATTTGTATAAAATTGAATATGGTTAATTTGTGAAATTGGCCCGATAGACCGTGACACCGGTTTAAATTGGGAGTGCTAAATTTTAGATATGTGATGACCCTAAAAATTTAGTGGGAGCGAAATGTAATTTTGCATTTAAATGGATGTTAACCGTTTGGGCCTTTATGGGCCTTAGTCACATATGGTAAAAAATTGGCGATTCACCCTAAGTAACTCGGCTTAACTTTATTAGATGATTTTGGAATGCCATGATCATGCATTATATTTGTATGTCTTACCGTGCAACAACGTGTTATAGAGTTCTATGGGCCCTAAATAAAAGTCGGTGTGTAATTTAATTATTTTGGGAAATATGGCTTGCGTGCCATTCTTTTATTAATGTAATTTTAGAATAAATTCTATTTATAAAATTGTAATTGATCGTGAAGAAGCTCAGATGGTCCAAGCCCATGGTGGGAGCCCAAGGAGACTTGAAGCAAGCCCGTGAAGATTAGATACTTTATCTAGTTTCACTAGGATGTATTATAAGGCCCATAGAGTCTCTATGTTTATTTTGATTATACAATTGCTTAGTATAACATGAAATATAAGTAGCAACGATCACCAAATCATCACCCGTGATAATTATATGTTAAAGTCGTATCACTTAATTAATCCGGATAATGAAATATTGAGTCGCTTAAAAGTGCTTTCCAGATTCACACTTCTTCCTCCCAGGTAGTGCTACAGTGTATGACGTGCCCTAGCAGGTATGCTGTAGTAATTAGTGGGCCATCGAGGGTTAGGATACTTCGGTATGGCTAACACGTGTATGGTGGTTGGACTCAACGTGGGTAGCATTAGCTCAGAGCGGGCCCTAAGCACAGATGGGCTAAGTGTCACAAAGCCCATCAAACCAAGAGTCCTCGTGGAGGATTGGATAGTTTATCCTACCAAATCATCAATGGTCGACGGCGGAGCCCTAGCTCGGTTGATTGTTGATGGATTGTGGATCTTGGTCAAGATAGCCAAATAAATATCACCAATAACGAATTAAAATGGATTATTAATTTGATCTTTGGCTTAAGCCCTTTATTCTAACTCTAATGTAATTTTTCCACGTAGATAAAAATCACCAAGTTACATAAAAGAAATAATGACTGCAACAAGCAACAACTCACTCAGACCACTCCTGGAAAAGGAAAAGCTTTCAGGGACTGATTTCCTTGATTGTTCTATAGACTTGCAAAAGGTTTGTAGACACGAGTGGAAGGAATCTGTACTAACTGCTACCTTACCAGCCAACAAAGGGAACATGCCTAAGGGAAAGGCCAAGTCCAAGTCCAAGGCGAACGCCTAAAAGGCCAAGTCAAAGATAAGGAAGGCGGCAGCTCCTAAGGGTAGGTTGGCCTCGACAGATGATGTCTGTCACGAGTGTAATGAGAAGGGACACTGGAAGAACGTGTGTCCAAAGCTAAGGGAGAAACAGAAGGCTAAAGCTTCTGGTTCTGGCATTTATGTTGTTGAGATAAATCTGGCTATTTCTACATCTTGGGTTTTAGACACTGGATGTGGTACTCACATTTGTTCAAATGTGCAGGGACTGATAAATAGGAGGTTGTTAGGATCTGGTGAAGTGGATCTTCGAGTCGGGAATGGTGCTCGTGTAGAGGCCTTGGAGATCGGAGATTACACTTTAGAGATGCCTACTGGTTTAGTTTTAGAACTTAGAGATTGTTGTTTTGTACCTGCAATGCGCAGGAACATTATCTCAGTTTCTATGTTGGATATTTTCGGTTTTAATTTTAATATTGGACGTGGTAGGATTTCTATACATCGTGGCAATATTGTTTATGGAACCACATTTCTAGAAAATGGTTTGTATATCCTTGATCTAAAACGTAGTGAATCAATCTATAACATAAACGCTAAAAGGATTAAGACTAATGAACTGAATCCTACATATATCTGGCACTGTCGTATTGGCCACATAAATGAGAAACGCATAACTAGGGTTCACTCTAGTGGAGCGCTAGGGTCATTTGACATGCAGTCTTATGACACGTGTGAATCCTTTTTAAGAGGGAAGATGACAAAGGCGCCTTTCACCAAAACTGGTGTAAGGTCCACAGAGCTATTGGAGCTGATACACTCAGATGTATGCGGTCCAATGAGCACCAGTGCTATATCTGGTTTTCTGTACTTTGTTACCTTCACAGATGACTATAGCCGATACGGGTATGTGTATCTGATGAAACATAAATCTGAAACTCTTCTGAGATTCAAAGATTTTAAAAATGAAGTAGAAAATCAACTTGGCAAGAAAGTAAAAGCGCTTCGGTCTGATAGAGGGGGCGAATACTTGAGCCAAGAGTTTGTCTCATTCTTGAGAGAGTGTGGGATTGTATCCCAACTCACTCCTCCTGGTACACGCCAATGGAATGGAGTGTCAGAAAGGAGGAACAGGACCCTGCTTGACATGGTCCGCTCAATGATGAGTCAAGCTTCTCTCCCTATCTCCTTTTGGGGATTTGCTTTGGAAACTGCTGCTCATATAATTAATAATACACCGAGCAAGGCAGTTGAAGGAACACTATATGAATTATGGACGGGCCGAAAGCCCAACGTTTCCTTCATGAAGATTTAGGGCTGTGATGCACATGTTAAGAAATTGATGAGTGGCAAACTAGAGTCCAAATCTGTCAAATGCCAGTTCGTGGGTTACCCTAAGGAAACTAAGGGTTATTACTTCTACAACCCATCCGAGATTAAAACATTCGTGGCTAGGTTTGTAGTCTTTTTGGAAAAGGAATTCCTTTCCAAAGTAGACAGTGGGAGAAATATTGATCTCGCTGAGATTCAAGACTCACCAACCCCTACAGCAGATGCTGAGGATGCTCAGGTAACTGATTTAGGTCCTCAAGAAATTAAGGAGGCTGAACCAGTTACACAGGAACCTAGAAGGTCTGATAGGACACGTCATCAACCCGAAAGGTACGGTTTTATCGTGACTGATGATGGGGACATAATGGTTGATGACCAGGATGAGCCCAAGACTTATCAAGAGGCTATTGAAAGCCCACAATTAGATCAATAGCGTAAAGCTATGGAGGCTGAAATGCAGTCTATGCGTGATAACCAAGTGTGGAACTTGGTGGATCCACCTCCGGGTGTTAAAACAATTGGCTGCAAGTGGTGTTTCAAATTAAAAGCCGATAACACCTTCAAGGGGCGACTGGTGGCAAAAGGTTATAGACAAATCCAAGGAATTGACTATGATGAAACTTTTTCACCAGTTGCTATGTTCAAATCCATTAGGATAGTACTGGCCATAGCTGCATGGTATAACTATGAGATATGGCAGATGGATGTTAAAACTGCTTTCCTGAATGGGAAGTTACTGGAGGATGTCTACATGACACAACCAGAGGGTTTTATCGATCCGAAGTATCCTAACCGAGTATGTAAGCTTCAAAGATCCATTTATGGATTGAAGCAAGCATCTAGGTCTTGGAATCAGAGATTCAATGAAGCCATAACTGAATATGGTTTCGTGCAGAATCCTGATGAACCTTGTGTGTATATGAAATTCAGTGGGAGCATATCCACTTTCCTGATATTGTATGTCGATGACATACTACTCATTAGAGGCGATATACCAACACTACAAGGCGTGAAGCAGTGGTTGAGTAAATGCTTCGCAATGAAAGACTTAAGAGAAGCCGAAACGATCTTAGGGATCAGGATCTACAGAGATAGATCCAACGGACTTCTAGGCTTGAGTCAGACAACGTACATAGACAAAGTTCTTAGAAGATTCAGCATGGACCAGGCTAAGAAAGGATTCATGCCTATGCGCCATGGGTTGAAACTTGGTAAGAAAGATTGTCCTCAGACAAAATAGGACAGAGAGAACATGGAAAAGGTCCCATATGCGTCAGCTATAGGATCTATCATGTACTCTATGTTATGTACAAGGCCAGATGTTGCATTTGCACTTAGCATGACTAGCCGGTACCAGTCAGATCCCGGTGAGGACCACTGGAAGGCAGTTAAGGCTATCCTAAAGTACCTTAAGCGTACCAAGGATCTCTTTTTAGTTTTTGGTGGGCAAGAGGAGCTGGCAGTATCAGGTTACACTGATGCAAGTTTCGAGACTGATGAGGACCAGAAACAATCACAGTCTGGTTATGTTTTTCTCCTGAATGGCGGTGCCATTAGTTGGAGATCCTCAAAGCAGCCTACCATTGCCGATTCTACTACGGAAGCTGAGTACATAGCTGGATGCGACGCTGCAAAGGAAGCAGTTTGGATCAAGAAGTTCATAACTGACTTAGGTGTAGTTCCTACTATCCTAGGTGCAGTTGATGTTTTCTGTGATAACAACGGCGCCATAGCACAAGCACTCGAGCCCCGATCACACAAGAGATCCAAACATGTACTTAGAAAGTTTCACCTCATCTGGGAGATCCAGGCGAGAGGTGACATTACATTACAGAGAGTTGACACCGAGAACAATGTCGCAGATCCGTTTACCAAGGCACTTGCACAGCGCCTACATGATGGTCATACTAGATCTATAGGGATTAGGGCAATGCCTGCTTGGAACTAGTCCAAGTGGGAGACTGTTGGTGTGCCCTAGTTCTTAGGCATTGGTTCATGTATATTGTATTATGCTTTTTGATTATTCTTGCATAGATACACTATTTGTGTTACATTAATAAAGGCATTAATCTAGTTCATTTATATCTTGTGCTATAATATGAATAGAGAATCCATTGATTGATAATCGTAAAACCATATCCCAAGTCTATTCTATCATGGGAATGATTAGGACCACAGTCTTGTATATTCAACGACTGTATGGTAGTAATTGATACTAGCCATAGCACTTGATAAGTCAGTTGTGAATATGGGTACATGTTGTATACATGTGACTAGATCGATCCGCCTGAGAAAACTACATGGTGGTTGTGTCATTAGTTTTCTTAAGTAGGTCTCTAACTGTCTTCAGACCAGATTTCATTATAATATCAATATGGGATCCGGTTCACTTTGACATATGCCCAACAAGTCTGTAACAGGATGCCAAATACGGGTATGATTGGGTGAACAGGTGCACATATTGGCATTGATAGTGAAGTGATGGAATTACCACTCACGTAATAGTGAGATGATATCACAGGCCACTTGATAAGTGAGATTGATAAGTGTGTGGCCACACCCTGATAAGTAGTTTACTTATCTGATTCATTAATCTACTTAAGATCAAGAAATATCATAAACAACAGAGAGAATGACAGCCGCCATGCCTCTAGTTTATAATATCGATATCAAATGGTAAAAGAAGTTAAGAGATAACTACAGGGTCTCTACATCTTTAGACTGCTGAAACTCTGTCTTGGTTAGGGACAGTAATGGTTTGCTAGAACCCACTTACTGTCTGTGGGCCGTGAGCCCACTGCTAACTAAGGGCAGTCCCATAGGATCGTGCACATCGAACATCTGAGTTAGAACTTATAGAACGGTACATTGGAGAGATGAAATTAATTAATTGATTGACAGTAAAATGTCAAGGTAATTAATTGGTGGTTAATTAATTGATTAATTGGTACTTTGTATCAAGGTAATTGATTAATGGTTTTAAGTGTTGGGTATTTAATTGATTAATTAGTTTACGGGATGTAATTAATTAATTTGTAAATTAATGAAATTGCATTCAGTGAATAATTAATTAGATTAATACGTCAATTTATTAATTAGTGTTATTCATTTAATTGGGGTAATTAAATTTAATCTAATCGCAACTAATTGCATAGAATAAATATTATTGGTATTTATTTATGTAATTAGATTAGGATTGGATTAGTTTTGTAATTAACCAATTAACCCTAAACCAATTAGGTTTAGGAATACACTATATATATAAATTAAAACACTCTAAAACCCTAATTAACATACACATATTCGGCCAACATTGTTTATTGCTTTGGAAAGCAATCAATTTCCGCAGCCACTAATTCAAGGTGGAGAAGCTTTATTGGCGAATTACATAATCTCTCCAGTTCTTCTTCGTTCTTCGGCTAGCATCGGTTTTGGCTCGATAGCTGTTCGTGCACCTGACTACGGAGATCATACTACTTTGTGGATTCTTCAGCCGTCTCTAGAAGAGACAATCCGGGTAAGTTTTTACCCTTAAATGGATCCAAAAGGTTTTACAATCAATGGTTAACGGACAAAGATCAAACTAAAAGGGATTAGAAATAAATTTTAAACCGCAATTCCGCTGCGCTACAATTGATTAACTGGATATAATCCCTAACACTCTTAGCCACTTGTTTTCAAAAAAGAAGCATTTAGATGAGTGGGTGACAATCTGTCTCGTTGTTTGACGTATAATTGGAGAGTGATCTGAGGTAGGTGCGACAGAATTTAGAGAAAACCCATTAGGGAACTTCAGCTGCCAATTTGCAGTGACGAACGCCCTATCAAGACGCTCTTGCACCTCATTAGGCTTACCTCTGTGCCGTATCCAAGTGAATAGGTACCCCTCCAACGGCACCTCGTAAAGACCACAAACCTCAATGGTTTCTCTAAACCCTTTGAAACACCACTCCGGGTGAGCAACAAGGCCTTGTTTGTCCGTTGGGGATAAAAGGTCATTAAAATCTCCAACAATAGCCCACAGAAGGGCTGATGCTGCTGCAATATTTCGTAGAATCTGATATGACTGCTTTCTTTTAGACCTTTTCGGACAGCCATAGAAGCCAGTGAGCCTCTAGTGATATCCGGCTTGTGAGCTCTAACAAGCTGACAGAAAATTGGAACTTCCCAGACACTCCCTCCTCCCCGACAATTCTAACTCAGTACTTTCATGGCATTTGGTAGACCCGAGCCTCCAGGTCTGCCGATTTCCCATTTTTTAAGCCGGGCTGCTCCTTAGTAATCTGTTTAACACCTGCTGCAGCTTTGTCTACTTCCATTGAACTAATAAGATGTGCAAGCGAGCCTCTTGAAGTTATATTAGACCCCCCTGATTCTAGAACCCGTTGTTGACTCTCATGAGTTCATGTTCTTCTCCCCTTTTTCTCCTCTGTTATTACAATCCCTGGTTCCTTGGCTGTAGTGTTGGTGATATCCGTTAGGACCGATGTCCCTTTGGATATTAGGTTGGCTCCCAGGTTACTTGCCAAATTCTAGAGATTGGATGGGATCAGTGAGTTTCTTTGGTTACGTGTGTTGGTCCCTTATAACGTTACAAGTATAGTTCCAAGGGGGGGGGGTTAGGAACTATTTAAACTTTTTCACGTTAAGGCTGACTTCTTTTTCTTAAGAAAGGGTTTAGAACAGCGGTGCTGAGTGAATTGCAGAATACTAGCTTAGTCAACTGGTGACTAAGTCAGTTTCTTTGCTTGAGTTAGGAAATAGCACTTAAAGTCTATTCTGAACTTCAGATATTCAACGCACACAACTCAGCGTGACTCTTAACTAAGTCAGTTTTTAAGCAAGCAATATACTAAAGGAGTTTAAGGGATAGAAAGATATTACTCAGCAGATTTATCCAGGTTCGGCCTCTCCGCCTACTCCTGTCCCCAGAATACTTCCGGGATTTTTGAATCCTCTACTGAGCTCTTTAAAGGTAGAGCACAAAACCCTTTACAAATCAGAAGCTGAGTATAACAAGAGTACCTTCCTCTATACCTCTACTCACTTCTATTCTACGTGCTGAGTACTATAACCGAGTACTCAGCCTCTCCTTTCTATTCTTCTAGAAATGATAATTGATTTGTCCTAAACAACAATTGCTAAGACACCTTAGATGATTCTGAGATCACTCTAGACTTTACACAAAAAGATATGAATTTGGTGTAAGGATTGCTTTGCTTTTTCTCACAGAACTTTGCGTAGTAATCTGGTCAGCGTAATGGCTTGATCAATTTCTGTTCTGTGTGGAATGAAGAATCTGAGGGCTCTATTTATAGAGACTTCTGAGGCATCGGTCATTTCGAATTTCGAAATAACCGTTAGAGGCAAACGGCTTCCTGTCATTGTCACTCAGTCTTGCTCAGTCCTCTCATCTAATCAGATTCAAGCATCTTCTGTCTTCGGTCAGTGCTGAGCAGCTTTTGGTCAGTCCGACAGAATGTCCCTCCATTTATGGTAATGTCAACTAGACAGCTTTCTGTGTCTTCTGAACTTTACCCAAAGTAGAAATACTTTGTCTGGAAGTTGTTCTTGCTCAGCTGCTGTCTTGTACTGTTTGTCGAATCAACTCAGCAGCTTCGTTCCGAAGTTGTCAACGTGGATCTTCTCGATCCTTCCTTCACTGAGCTGCGTTTCACACACAACGGCATCATTTTGGTTACGCGGGCCGAGTGGTCTTGATCTGTTTGACTTTGGGCTTTGACTTCCGTATTTGGGCTTGGGCCTTTTAATCTTTAGTCTTATAAACAATTTAACTCAACATTGAACAAACACATTAGTGTAATAAATCAAAGCATTTAAACTTAGTGTGTTTATAGAATATTTAATTTTACTTAAATAATTTTGTCAAATCAAAATCATGTGGAAAGGTGTTTCAACAAACTCCCCCATTTTGATGTTGGCAAAACTATTCATCGAAGAACTCAGTGTTGAGCTCCCCCATGATAGTTGACCTACTTACTTTGTAAACTCCCCCGTCAGGGCTGAGCTACTGACTTAGTTTTACTCTAAACATTTTAAGGTTTAATTGAGTAAGTCTAAGGTCAGTTTTCAGGTATAGGTCAGCTTATGGGTCATATTCTATTTTACTCAGTTTTAAGCGGAAGATCTATCTTATCAGAGATCATTGAGTAATTTATTGTTCAATGTTCATTGTAGACAGTTTTTAAGCATTTAAGACAATGTCAAACATTTTGTTACACAGCATACTATCAACAAGTATATTTAATTATTAAGTTAAGTTGATGTATTAGAAGATGCATATAGGCATTATACTTGACACCATATATAAAATAACTCAAGTTTGTAAAGGATGCAAGTATAGTATTAAGATGAAGCAGTCAACATACATAGAAATTACAGAGTTAAAAATAAAACTAAGTAAAGCTTATTTTTATTTCTTCTTTTTAAGCTTGGACTGACTACTTCCACCTGCCTGAGTTCTAGGCTGATCTTTCTCCCCCGTTTTGTCAGCATCAGGAGGAGGAGGAGGCCTAATTGAGTCCAGGAGGACAACTTTTGTAAGCTGAGCTGATAAGGCCTTCAGCTTATCGGCGCTTTCGTTGATGCCATCAAAGACAGCGACGCTGTTGTCCAACACATCCTTCGGTACACCGATTTCAGCAGCACTGAGCATACTCAGTATATATACTTGTGACTTACCCACCCAAGTGATAGTATCCGTCAGCGCGGCAATGGCCTGATGAAATGTTTTCAGTAGAGTAGTGTCATAGTATTGTCGCTGGATGTTGTAGTGACGCAGATGTTTGAAGGTATCTTGGGTAGTGGTCAGTATTTCATTCTGCTTCAGCTGATCGGTGTCCATCTCTTGCTTGTTCAGATTGAGCAATCTAACAGCTTCATTGAGTTGCTCCACCGAGCATTGAGAATAGCTTGCAAGTTGATGGTTGGTTTTGGATTGTTCGGTGTGAAGCTGGGCAAAGAGCATCTTGACTTCTGAAGAAGTTGCATACTTGGTGTTCTCATCTGACATGGTCTGAATTTGTCCTTGAAGGGCGTTGAGATGTTGTACCATAGTCAGCTGGAGCTCAGCCAGCTTCTGAATTGAGTCCTGCTTGGACTGATGTGCTTGGAGTGAAGTCATCACACTGAGCAAATCCTTCATCCCTTTAACTTCGTTGAGAAGCAAAGTGACTTGGGACAGCTGAGTGGACTCATTGTGAGCAGACCCAGCAGCAGGCTCGGCTGTTTGATAAAGGTCATTAATCAATGTCTGCACCGAGCTGATGATTTTTCTTCCAGACTCGGTGGCATTCAGATAGGTCAGTGAGCCTTCATCAGTTTGACCAGCTGGAGGAGGAATGAGGTCAATGTTTGAAGGTCCAGAGAGGTTAGTGACTGGTGGTGGAGTTTCAAGCTGCACTTCGTTTATTTGATTTGAAAGTGGTGGATCAGCAGCATTATTGAGTCCAAGTTCAGAGGCAGCCTGAATGGGTGCGGTGCTGGCTGGAGCAGGAGTTTCCTGAATCAGCGCATTACTTGACCCAGCAGCAGTATCTTGAACTTGCTCAGTTTGGATTGTTGGGTTGGCAGAGACATTCAAGTCGGCTTGTTCCTGTGAGGAAACAGAGGCTTGCTTTTCTGCAGAAGAAGTAGGTTCAGTTGATGGTTGGGTAGGAGTTGGTTTTCTGAAGAAGGTCAGTTTGATCTTTGATGGATCATTGGTCGGCTCGTTGACTGGTAAGTCAAGAACATTTGACTGATTTGCCTTGACCAGTCTTCTTCTTCGATGAGGAGGAGTGGGATCAGCTTGAATATCTCCTGAGTTAGATGGAGAAACTTCTTCAGTATGATCAGTAGTGTGCTGGTCAGTTTGTTCCTGTTCATGTTCATCCTCATCAGCCAACTCAGTATGAGTGGGCTCAGTTTGCTCCTCATCACTTGCTGTCTCCTCAGAGTCAGCTTCTTCACTTTGTTCCCCTTCCTCACCTTGCTCATCATCATCATCTTCCTCATCTTCCTGTTCGAGCTCTTCCTCAAGCTGAGCAATGAATTGATTGTCCAGCTCAATATCTTCATCATTTTGATGCTCAGCTTCAGTCCCTTGACTCTGAATATAAAGAGAGTTGTTGGGAACCATGATGTCAGTTGGAATGGCATCAATGGGAGTCAGCTCAGAAGAAGACTTGTGTTTCTTCCTTAGTGGTTGCTCGTCTTCAGCATCCACTCGGTCTTCTGCCTCAGGCTCCCCTTGCCTAGGTCTTTTATTAGCTGATCTCTGCTCAGCTTCTTCTTGCTGAGGCTGAGTGTCCTTAGAGACAGACTTCACCTTCTTTGGTGATGGCTCAACAGTAGAGGTTTGAACAGCTTTCCTCTTCTTGGCAGCAAGAGCCTTTGTCCTCTTGCTCTTTGCTGGGGCTGTCTCCTCAGCAGGTTGCTCAATAATCTTGCCTTTCTTGATAGGCTGATCAAATTTCAAGGCTCTCAGCGAGGCTGCTGTGATCTCAGAGCCTTGGGCCATAGTCTCCTCAGCTAAGTCCACCTTGTGATCAATGAGGATCTTGGTGATGAGTGAACCCAGCCTGAGATGCTTGGTGCTTCTCTGGAACCCAGCTATAAAAAAGACGGGCATATTGATAGGCGTGTAGGTCAGCATGTGCCATATGAAGCACTGCTCAAAGTTGGTCACCGAGCTGGTGCAATTAATCTTTAGGTAGATGTAATTGATCAGCAGATAGTGGGCCATCTTTTGGTTTTGGCCCATAGAGGAACTAGAGATCTCTCCTACACGGCCAGGAGTCTTGCAGAAGGTCTGTGAATACTTAGATCCATCTTGGTCACCATTCCTCCTCAGCTTTGCTCCCTCATTCTTCAGGTTGAGTAAGGAGGCGAGATAGGTAGGGTTTATGAAGATGGTCTTCTTCTTCACCTCAGTGACCATATAATCCTGGTCATCGTCAGCAACACGGAGGTTGTGCTAGAATTCTATGACTAAGTCAGGGTAGGTTGGAAATCGTAGGGAGAACAGTTCAGTCCATCCATTCTGGGATATCCATTCGCAGAAAGGTTGCTCGATCTGTACGAAGGCCTCAGATACCCAGCGTGAGATCTCTACCTTCCATTCCCTCACGTTCTCAAATACCCTAGTGTAAGTTCTGGGTTTGGTCGGTTTCCCTTTGCTTTAGGTGGCTTTTACAGCTTTTCCTTTGCTTGTCATAGTTGCCTTAGCAGTTGAAGGCTGAGCAGAGGGCCTGGAGGGTTCATCGAAGCTGGTCTTAGAACGATCAGCACCGGAGATGTTGAATGAAGTTCTTGCCATTGATTCAGAGAAAGCTTAGAGAGTTGAGAATTTTTGAGAGAGAAACTGATTGCCAGAGAGTTCTGTATACGTAAAGAATAGAAAGTGGGGAAATTCCCACTATTTATAGGCAAAATCGGTTGATCTTTTCGAATCCATGTGTCAGTTTTGACCTGGGGATTCTCAACTGACAAGAATTCTGGCATTTATGACACATTCGGCGCAGATATTCGTACTTAGTACGATTACGTCATCCTAGGTGGCTATTCGCGTGCTTTGCATTGAATGCAACGGATCTTTTACTCAGCGTTTGGAATTATAAACGTTCCACATTCTGAGTAGTCAGTTTTATACAAAAGGATAGTTAAAGTAATTTGTTACTCGGTCTGAGGTAACTTACTCGGCGTGCATAATTTAATCGGTATGTGATATTGATTCGATAAACATTAATCACTCAGCATGGTAATCACTCAGCATGCATGTATCACATTTGTACTTAGGAATTTAAGACAGTGGATTAAACATACCAATGGCTTCTCTCAGTATGTTGAATTGCTCACGTGCTAGTGGCTTTGTGAAGATATCAGCAAGCTGCTCATCTGTTGGAACATAAGTCAGCTTGATCTCCCCTTTGAGTACATGGTCTCTGATAAAATGATGTCTTATGCTGACATATTTCATCCTGTTGTGCTGGATTGGGTTCTTTGATAAGTCAATTGCACTTTTATTGTCACATTTGACTTCGATTGTTTTAGTCTGAACACCATAATCTTCGAGCTGTTGCTTGATCCAAAGGACTTGGGCAACACAGCTTCCAGTGGCAATGTACTCAGCTTCAGTGGTTGACAAGGCTACTGACGATTGCTTCTTGCTGAACCAAGACACCAGACAGCTTCCAAGGAAATGGCAGCCTCCTGAGGTGCTTTTACGATCAAGCTTATCTCTTCCGTAGTCAGCATCAGTGTATCCAATGAATGTGAAATCATAAGTATTGGGATACCATAAACCTGCATTCACTGAGCTTTGCAAATATCTAAGGATCCTTTTTACTGCTATGTAATGGGATTCTTTAGGGTTAGCTTGATATCTAGCACAGTAACATACTGAGAACTGAATGTCCGGTCTACTTGCAGTTAAGTAAAGTAAAGAGCCAATCATACCTCGGTACAATTTGCTGTCTACTAACTTACCATTCTCGTCAGCGCAGAGGACAGTGTCAGTGCCCATAGGAGTGGATATTGGCTTACATTTTTCTAAGTCATATTTCTTCAATATCTCCTTGGCATATTTAGTTTGACTGATGAAGATGCCATTTTTGCCTTGTTTGATTTGAAGTCCAAGGAAGAAGTTGAGTTCTCCCATCATTGACATTTCAAACTCAGTCTGCATCTGCTTACTAAATTCCTTGCACATTGACTCATTAGTAGCACCAAATATAATATCATCAACATATATTTGAGCCAGCAGGGTATCTTTACCCTTTCTCTTAATGAATAAGGTTGTATCAGCTTGACCCCTAACATAATTTCTAGTCAGCAAGAAACTGGTCATACCAAGCACGTGGTGCTTGCTTGAGGCCTGAGAGGGGTGTTTCGTCCCTATCTTTTAGCGTGATTTACGGTTTAATTTTAGAAGAAATAAATAAGTTTAATTACAAAAATAGAGTGTTTTAATAAAATAACAAAATAAAAATAAATTCCTTACTTTCGGTTAATTTTCCTTATTTTTGATTAATATTAGAAAATAAAACGTCAAGCTAACTCGGCTCTCAAGATTTGTATTTCAGGTACAAGGAAGGAGTGAAAATCTACTCAAATACGTGGGGCGTATCATTATTTACGCGGGGCGTATCGTCATTTACGCGGGCCGTAAAACATGGTGTCAGAAATAATTGCCTTATCCGCAGGCACCATGTGGAAATGACTCAGCATACGCGGGGCGTATGACACCTTACGCGGGGCGTATGACATATGTCGGAAATGATTGGCCTAATCCTGAAAGTCAGACTGCATTGTCTCCCGGAGTCAACTCTCCATACGTAGGGCATATCATCCTTTACGCGGGGCGTATCATCCTTTACACGGGGCGTACTTCAGCTACGCACGGCGGCTCCAATTCAAGCTATAAAATCTCCGAAACTCATTTACGTGGGGCGTACTTCAGCTACGCAGGGCGTGTTTGAGACAACAAGACATAGAATTGGTCCACATGCAGGAGATTTCTGACGGAATGGGCATTTACGCAGGGCGTAGATCACTTTACGCGGGGCGTATCATGGGATTTCTGCACCAAATAATGTTGCTCCATACTTGTGCTTTGTGAAGTTACAACCTTGCCCTTGCTTGATGTCTATAAATAGAAAGCTCTTGAACTCCATTTGATACCAATTTGCATACTAGAAAGCAAACTATACTCTTTTATTTCCTTGTAATCTAGATTCAGATTTTGTAGTTAAACTCTCCCCCTCGAGAGCTTGTTCGGTTGTTCCGGCGTTCCATCGAAGTTCCGTTCCACCATTCGTCACCAAGCTCGAGAGTTCCACCTCCACGACCTAGGAGACGACTTTGAGTCCGGTTAGCTAGTTCCAAGGGCGGATTCTCCCTTTTTACTTGCTAATTAGCTTGTACTCTTCCTATGTACTAGGCTTGGTTGTATTTCATCTAATCACTTTCCATATTTATAATTCATGGTTTACAATTTCTATTTCCCTTTACGTGTTAATGTTTATTGCTTGTTTTAATATTGATAATTGATTATTGTGTAGGAGAACGCGATTACCGCCGCCATTCGGGCTATCTTTAGGGAGTTATATAGGTGTTGCCTTACCGGAAGTGACAAACCGGAAACCATAGGAATTGACAAGCCACGGAACTTACGGGCCCTAATTTCTAACTCCCCCGCATTAGACACACCTTGACTAGGAATCATGTAGTCTAAGTACTTCACGGGTCGGTTCTACTACACTTGGTCGTCTTTGCAAGAGTAAACCATTATCCGTATATATTTAGAGTCATTATTTATCATGGTTATAACTTATCACATTCATCCCACTTCATAGAGTTTTAGCTACACAAATCTGTGTCGCCATTAGTTAGGAATAGTGTGTAATTGTGTCTTACTTTACCCCAAAGTAATCACCGCTTAAATAACATACGAAACCGAGTCGTCTAATACTTGTAATTATAAATCCCGTGGATTCGATACCCGGTCTTAACCGGATTATTACTTGATACGACGGGGTACACTTTCCCCTAAGTAGCCGTTGCGTCTAGTCGAGTTAGAGCATTTAGAAGATCACATCCATAGTCATAGCGCACTCATCGCAATATACATTTCATCGTAGAAAAGCTCACACTAGACGGCACGCATCAAGGCCATACAGAGCCTTTTTTATTTTATAAACGTGGTTTGGGAACTTAGGATCCTCAAACCCTGGAGGCTGATTAACATAGACTTCCTCGTTTATAACTCCATTAAGGAATGCACTCTTAACATCCATTTGGAATAATTTAAAGTTCATATAGCTAGCATAAGCACATAGAATTCTAATAGCTTATAGCCTTGCCACTAAAGGTCTCACCATAGTCAATACCTTCTTGCTGACTATAGCCCTGAGCTACAAGTCTTGCCTTGTTCCTGACTACGTTCCCTCTTTCATCTAGCTTGTTGCGAAAGACCCATCTTGTTCCAATGGTCTTCAAATTCTTTGGATGAGGCACTAACTCCCATACTTCATTCCTTCTGAATTGATCAAGTTCTTCTTGCATCGCATTCATCGTGCTCAGCTTCAGCAAAATTCTTCGGTTCCTGAACTGAGACGAATGCTACGTTGCTGAGGTATCTCCTGAGTTGACTTCTCGTCATCAGTGTGTTGTCAGCAGCATTAAGGATTGCACTTTCTGAGTGCCCTCTTGGTATTCTGATATCCTTTGGGAGGTTGATGTCTTATGCTGGTTGTGTTTCAACAATCTCTGCAGGTATAGATTGGTCAATGAAAATAATTTGAGTTTCACTATTACCTTTGGTCAGCCCTTGAGGCAGTGACTCAGCGGCTGTCTGTTGATCAGCGACCGCTGGGTATGGTTCATCCTCGGTCAGCTGGTTGCCTTTTCCTGCAGGGTTAGTTTCATCGAACTCAACATGTACTGACTCTTCTAAAACCTGAGTTCGTTTATTGAAAACTCTGTATGCTTTACTGTTTGTTGAGTAGCCTAAAAAGATAGCTTCGTCAGCTTTTGAATCAAACTTTGCAAGGCTGTCCTTAGTATTTAAAATAAAACATTTACAGCCAAAAGCACGAAAGTATCCAATATTGGTCTTTCGTCCTTTCCAAAGTTCATATGGGGTTTTCTTCAATATGGGTCTAACAAGAGCCCTATTAAGAATATAGCAAGCTGTGTTAACAACTTCTCCCCAGAAGTACTTCGGAAGCCTATTCTCACTCAGCATTGTCCTGGCTATTTCAACCAAGGTTCTGTTCTTCCTTTCAACTACCCCATTTTGTTGAGGAGTTTTAAGAGAAGAAAAATTATGGTCAATGCCGCTGGCTTCACAGAATTCAACAAATTGTTGGTTTTTGAATTCTCCACCATTATCACTTCGGATGTGAGCCAACTTTAGTTCTTTATCATTTTCAAGTTTTCTTACCAAATTAGAAAACGTCTCAAAGGTTTCATCTTTGCTACTCAGCAAGATGACCCAAGTGTACCTAGAGAAGTCATCTACAATGACCAAGGTAAATCTCCTACCACCCAAGCTCAACGGCTGGACTGGTCCGAAGAGATCCAAGTGTAGTAACTCTAAAGGACGCTGGGTTGAGACAATGTTTTTACTATGAAAAGATTTTCTTGTTTGTTTTCCATACTGACAAGCATTGCACAATTGGTCTTTTTCGAACTTAAGTTCTGGCAGACACTTAACTAATTGCTTTCTTGCTAATTTGGCCAGGAGGTCCATGCTCATATGACCAAGTCTCCTGTGCCATAGCCAGGAATTTTCTTCCTTTGACACTAAGCACACAGTTTTTGAAAAACTCTTTTCAAGACTCAGCATAAAGACATTATCTATTCGAGGAGCAGTTAGAATCAACTCATTTGTCTTACCCTCGAGAATTTTACATCCAGTGTTATCAAATATAACTTTTCTCCCATTATCACATAGCTGAGCTACGCTGAGTAAGTTATATTTGAGTCCGCTGACTAGGGAGACTGACTCAATAGTAGGATTGCCACCAATGGTTCCTGACCCTACTATCTTACCCTTTCTGTTGTCTCCAAAACTTACACTTCCTCCTCGTTTACGCACAAGTGTGATGAATTGAGTTTCATCACCAGTCATATGCCTTGAGCATGCGCTGTCAACGTACCACATCTTTGACTTCTCAGCACACCTTAGGCTTACCTGCAATATTGCTAGTCATTTTTAGGTACCCAATTCTTTTTGGGTCCTTTCTTGTTAGGTTCAACAGGCATAACATCATATTTCTTTTTATGACGGCATACTTGGACAGTGTGTCCAGTCTTTCCACAGAAGTCACATCTGACCTTCTGTTTGGGAAATTTTATTGATTGGTCAGCACCCCAATGCTGAGCATGCCAACACACCTTTGTGGTGTGTCCTCTCTTTCCGCAGAAGTCACATTGGACATTCCGCTGAGGATTACTTCTCTGCTGACTCGTACGTTTGTACTGAGTGTTCAGAGGAATGTTTCTCTTATTCGGAACCTTAAGTTGGTTCTGAATAGATGTGATGTCCTTTCTCAGTTTCTTAGAATCTGATTGGACCTCAGTGACAAACTTATGCACAGCTTCAACGTTGTTGTGCAAAGTTGAGTTGTCCTGAAGGAGATATCTGTTGGGGTTTAGTGTCCTATAGACAATTGTTGCAGGATACAAACTTAATGTAAATGAATTGTTCTTTATATCATTTGTTTTAATGAGATATATGTTTTATAACTATATAAAGGCAATCCCTTTTAAGCACTGAATAAAGTCTAATAAAAGGAAATCCGTAAGTTTGTTTAAAGTGATTATAAAGTGTTCATACAAGCATGAAGTGAGACAAAACTTTATAATAAACTAATAAACTTAAAACCACCCCAAGTCAAGTGATATGTTTAGGATTGATATATCACTGTTGAGACTTGTATGTAACAATGTCTTCTGTCCGACAGAAAGCTGATCTCACAAGCTTCATATATATAGATATCTGGACAGTTACATAGATCCGATGAAACGTCGTTCATTAGGATTGGGGATCCGATTTGAGATAACAGGATGGGTAGATTCATCCTTGTCACCTGTTCATCTCATTGGTATTAATAGGTATAAGTAATCCTCAGACTCAAAGGAATGTTAATTGGTCATCCTGAATTACTGAATGTGAGACTTTGATCCTGTGGTCCCACGATCCTTAACAGAGATGACTCTAGGGTGTGAACTGCAAAGGTTGGGTGTCACAGGAGGTAATGTCAGGGTAGTTATACATTGGATTGAGCATTTATCACTCCCGATTAATGGGAGATATATCCAAGAATCGCTTGTGGAAGACTCGACTCTAAATCCTTGCAAGGTGATAGCTTAAGACTTGAAATACAGATTTCACTTAACCTATCTATTTGAGTTGACTCGGCCGTGAACAAGTAAAATGAACGTCTCGCTATATGTGACTTGACATCACCCATAGTCATAAGATTCAGTTCAAGGATATAGTTGATAAAGGATCGAATTATACTGTAACTAATACGGAAGGGTTAACGACAGAATCAACCTGTCTTCTTAACGGACTCTAGGGGAATGATTACAGACTTGCCAATAACATACTCAGTACATCATTCCGTTATGCAAGGATTAAATATAATTCTTGAAGAAATTAATTTAATAGTTGCATACGGCCAGAAGTAGTAAGAACCTAATGGATCACACATAAGACTTGGAACCAAAAGAGAGATGGATGTCATTAATAGATGGAAGCCCAAATGAGCCCAGTAAGGCCCATTGAATTAGGGGTGGCCGAAATTTGTATATAGTAAGTAAGGAATTATTTTAATTCCCTTAATCCTAATTTGATTAGGTTTGTGAATTAAATTAATTAAGAGAGATAATTAAACTAGGAGTTTTAATTAGATTAATATACTCCTATTATTATCCAATTAGGTTATTTATTATTATCCTAAATATATTAGATATATTATAAGATAATAATTAGGAATCCTATTCCGAATTGAATTCCTATTAAGTAACCTATTCCTATCTAACTAGGGTTTAGATACAAGTTATTATATATACCCCCATAATGTGTGAATTTCGACTAAGCCAATCCCCTCCCCTTATTGTGATTTTCGAAACCTACATTAAGAGAGAAAAAGTCAATTCGCATCCCCTAGTTCGTGGACAAGAATTCATACGGCTTCCGTCAATTGATTAATCTCATTCATCTCCTTTTCTTTTTGATCTTGTGTTGGTTAATTAGAGGCAATCTAATTTGGTTGCATCTCATAAGGGTTGATTCCATCTTAACCTCACCGTGTTATACTTTGTGGTTGGAATCTCGGAGAAGAATTATGGGCGCTTCTTTAACAACGGTAGATTGTTCATCGAAAGGTATTCCTTCTTATCTCTCTTTATATGAAATAACGATTAACGGATCCTATGGTTAAAAGGAAATAGGCTAAAATTTTTATATTTCCGCTGCTATATCTTAGCCTTAATTTCCAACAGTGGTATCAGAGCCATCGTTAAATCCGTTATTTCATATATGAAAATTTAGAAGTTTTTCAATAGGATTGAATAAATATTTATGGTTAGGATTAATTAACAAATTGTTTGATTAATTAATTCTAAAGATAAATAAATTTTAGTTAATTGTTAATTAAAATAGATTATGCGTATGTTCCTAATTATTTCCGTTGATAATCATTATAACAAAATCTATTTGTTTTATAGTTAGGTTAATAAAATTAGTTTTATTAATTCTAAAAGATAAAACGGAAATCTATTTTAGTTTTTCCTATTTCTGAAAATCGTTTTTAAAACCGTTTTAAAAACTGATATATATATATTTATATTTTATAAAAAAAAAAATACGACAGCGGCTCGGCCCGAATCCCACTTGATTTTAATTGTTAAAATCGGCTTGTAAATAATTTATATATATATATATATATATATATATATATATATATATATATATATATGTTTCGGAAATCAATAGTTTTCTGTTTTGATTATCGAATGAAAAATTCGTTTAAGAGTTTGTTTTTACCAAGTTGTAAATCAAAGCATTAAATGAATTGAAATCAAAATAATTGGGACATGCATAATCGACGTTTTATATGGTTATATTAATCTAAGGGTTAATATAAAGATACGAAACGATGAGATGTAAAATTGGATGAAAGTTAATTTGACGAGTTAATGTGATTAACCTAAATATTACATAAGACGGTTATGTAATCAACCAATTAAATTTATTTAATTGAGTCTTTGCATGTTTGGAGTTATGGACATATTTGGAGCCTCTTTTAGTCTTTTGGTATTTTTTGAAATAGGGCCTGCGCGTCATGTCTTTCTACTATCTATTGTAATTTCTCCTCTCATCTAATTCCCTTCAATTCAGTTGAAGTTTTCTTATAGTAGTATAGAAATTAATATGTAATTTCAAGGCGCCATGGAGAAGACGGAGGACCTAAAGAGAAATATGTAATAGTTAGTATTTCCTTAGGTTTGGCCTTTTTATTCCGTCTCTGGCTCGACGGAATAATTTAGATGATATGTCCATAATGCAAATGTATGTATGTATGTGTGTCTGATGTATGCTAAAGCAAATCAAGACTAAGTTAGATTATGAGACTTAAATAAAAATCTCTCATTAAAAGGTTAAGTAAATAAGCAAGTTATTAAAATCGGTTGCCCCTCCCTAATATTATAATTCAGCCGGCAGTACTGGGGGCCTTTGGGTTGTTGGCTAAAGTCAAGCTCGGGGTCTTATGGTAACACCTGGATTATCGAAAATCGTTCTTTCATGAATATGGGGTAGTACTTAAATTAGAGTATGATAATTGTATGGGCAAACTCATGTTGTCATAAACTAATGGGAAAAATGGTTGGGATTAATATGAATGACATATTAGTTACTAATGTGGTTAGTAACCCAATAACCTAGGAATCACATTCGAGATGTGATTGATTGCATGAATCTACCTAACGAATGGGACTAGCTTGTTGGCTAAAGTCAAGGCGAAATCTCAGGAGTTAGGATCCTAGCTCGCTAAAGGATTTGTGAAATTCTTCGAATTAATATGGAGGGTTATTAATTTGGCAAAATAGTGGGAGCAATCTGAAATAAATTAAAAGGCCTATAATTTTAGATTGTGATACTTTAAAGCAAATGAATGACATACGTTTACTCTTTCTCACTCTCAGGTTTTGTTTAAACATACGCTCTTAAAATCATGACTAACACCAATCTGCGTTACATCCTTACCGATAACAAATTGAATGGTTCAAACTTCACCGACTGGTTTCGTAACCTCAAAATTGTTTTGAAGTTCGAAAGGAAAGGGTATGTACTTGATACACCGATACCCCCTTACCCAATGGATGATGCTCCCTACCAAGAGGTTTATGCTTACTTGAAGCATAAAGCTGATGACGATCAAGTAGGGGACATCATACTTGCATCATTGACACCGGAGGTTAAAAGGCAACTACATTCAGATATGGATGCCTCTTCCATGGTCAAGCACCTTAAAGAGCTATTTGTGATAGAAACTCGGTGCGAGCGCTTCGAAATAACCAAGGATTTATATAAAAGCAAGATGCAGGAGGGCACATCTGTGATGGTACATTGTGCCAAGATGATCAGCCTCATAACCAAGTTTTCTAGTATTGGAGATGCGATGGACCATGAACTAAGTGAAAACTTACTTCTACAGTCCCTCCCTAAGAGCTACTCACAGTTCATCATGAACTATCAGATGAGTGGCTTGCAAACCTCTCTTGTAGAGCTTGCACATATGCTCGAGTCAGTCGAGCCCATTATAAAAGAAAACGAGGAAATGTTGGCCCTTGCTATTGAAGGCTCGAGAAAAAGGAAAGGGGTCGCTCCCGATCCAACCCATCTTGATAAATGCAAGGGGGCTGTGCTCACCGAATTAAAGGGAAAGGAACCAAAGAAGCCCAAAGGAAAGTGCTACTATTGTGGTGACTTAGGGCATTGGAAGAGGGACTGCATGGAGTACCTAACCTTCCACGAGAAGGAAAATAACGGTGCTTCAGCATCTGGTATGTTTTATATTGAAATAAATACAGTTTCATTGTCTGAATCTTGGGTACTTGATACCGGATGTGGATCTCATATTTGTACAAATATGCAGGAGCTAAAACAGACTAAGGAACTTAAGAAAGGAAGCATAAACTTGCGAGTGGGAAATGGAGCAAGAGTTGCCGCCCTCGCAATTGGAGATTATGTTTTACTTTTGCCTTTTGGGCTTGTAATAGAATTAAGGAATTGTTTATACGTTCCTGAGATGTCTCGTAACATTATTTCTATTAGCCGTCTTGTTGACGACGGTTTTCATGTTTAAATAAAGAACAATAGTTGCAATTTTTACAAAGATTCGATCTTTTATTATTCAGGAATATCACAAAATGGGATTTATGTGTTAGATGATAAAACTCCTGTTTTTGCAATTGATACCAAAAGACATAAGATAGATAATTCAACTTACGTGTGGCATTGTCGTTTAGGCCATATAAATAAGAGACGCATGCTAAAGCTACATTCAGATGGGCTTATAGATCCAATCGATTCCGAATCATTGGAAACATGCGAATCATGTTTAAAAGGTAAAATGACAAAGACACCCTTTAGCAATAAAGGTGAGCGTGTATCAGACACTCTAGGACTCATTCATTCAGATGTATGCGGTCCTATGTCCGTCCAAGCAAGAGGAGGATTCAGATACTTCATAAGCTTCATAGATGACCATACTCGATATGGTTACATCTACTTGATGAGGCACAAATCAGAAGCCTTTGACAAGTTCAAATGCTTCAAGAATGAAGTGGAAAATCAATTAGGAAAGAAAATAAAGACGCTTCGATCCGATCGAGGTGGTGAATATCTTTCAGATGATTTTCTGAATTATCTAACTGAATGTGGGACATGCTCACAATGGACACCTCCCTATACACCACAACACAATGGTGTATCCGAGAGGAGAAACCGTACCCTATTAGATATGGTACGATCCATGATGAGCATGGCCTTACTTCCAAAGTCGTTCTGGGGCTATGCCTTAGAAACTGCCCTCTTCACCCTAAACCGAGTACCAACTAAATCTGCTAGTTCCACACCATATGAATTGTTCGTTGGTAGGAAACCTGTGTTCTCATTTATGAGAGTATGGGGTTGTTCAGCGTATGTCAAACGCATAGCGTCCGACAAATTAGATTCTAAATCTGATAAATGTTTCTTCATTGGATATCCCAAAGAAACCATAGGGTATTACTTCTATCATCCAGATGATCAGAAAGTAATAGTATCCAGATACGCAACCTTCTTAGAGAAAGAGTTTCTCGAAGAAACACAAAAGGGAAGCGTGATTGAACTCGACGAAGTTCAAGAGGAAGAAACGCCGACTGAAACAACGGAAGCGGTTGAGGTACCCGAAGAAGTCCCATTAGATGAGACAACAGTGGCACCTATTCGTAGATCACGAAGAGTTCGTGAACTCCCAGTTAGATATGGTTTTCTAGTGGGAGATGATAACGAGGTTCCCGTGTTAGACGACGAACCTGAAAACTACGAAGAGGCTCTTACTAGTCCAGATTCTAAAGCATGACTTGAAGCCATGGATTCTGAATCCATGTATACTAACCAAGTGTGGACTTTGGTTGATCCACCCGAAGGGATAATTCCCATTGGGTGCAGGTGGATCTTCAAAAAGAAGACTAACATGGATGAAAAGGTTAGCACCTACAAGGCTAGGTTGGTAGAGAAAGGATATCGTCAGAAACAAGGTGTTGATTATGACGAAACCTTCTCTCCTGTTGCTATGTCCAAATCAATCAGAATCATGCTTGCAATTGCCGCTCATTTTGATTATGAGATTTGGCAAATGGATGTGAAAACAGCTTTCCTAAATGGAAATCTGCTTGAGGATGTATACATGATGCAGCCTGAAGGTTTCATATCAAAGGATGCAAATAAAGTTTGCAAACTTCAGAGATCCATTTATGGACTCAAGCAAGCATCTAGAAGCTGGAATAAGCGTTTTGACGAAACCATAAAACAATTTGGTTTCGAACAAAATTGCGAAGAAGCTTGCATTTACAAGAAAGCAAGTGAGAGCTCTATAACATTTCTCATACTATATGTGGACGATATACTGTTAATGGGAAATGACATTGCTCTACTACAATCGGTGAAAGTATGGTTATCCGGTAACTTCTCAATGAAAGACCTTGGTGAAGCAGCCTATATACTTGGTATAAAGATTTACAGAGATAGATCGCGTAGACTGCTTGGTCTTTCACAGGCTACATACATTGAAAAGGTGCTAAATCGGTTTAGCATGCTTGAATCGAAACGAGGTAACTTACCCATGGTACATGGAGTAAAGTTAAACAATCATCAATGTCCTAAAACTGATGATGACAAACGACGCATGGCTATAGTCCCGTACGCCAGCGTGATCGGTTCGATTATGTATGCTATACTATGCACTAGACCTGACGTAGCGTTCGCGTTATCTGTAACGAGTCATTACCAAGGGAATCCAGGAGACGAGCATTGGATTGCCGTCAAGGACATTCTTAAGTACTTGAGAAGGACTAAAGATATGTTCCTAGTGTCGGAGAAGGAAATCTGAAAATTGAAGGATTTTCAGACGCTAGTCATCTCACAGATGAGAATGATTTTAAATCCCAATCAGGATACCTGTTTATCTTGAATGGGGGCGCGGTCAGTTGGAAAAGTTCCAAGCAGGGAAGCGTAGCTTTCTCTACGACCGAGTCAGAGTACATCGCTGCTGCGGAAGTAGCAAAGGAAGCAGTTTGGATTAGAAAGTTCATTACAGAACTAGGTGTGGTGCCTGACATTGTCAATCCCATTACTCTGTACTGTGATAACAATGCAGCCATTGCGCAAGCAAAGGAACCACGGTCTCATAATGCATCCAAGCACTACCTAAAGCGATACCACATCATTAGAGAGATTGTGGCTAGAAGAGATGTGAGAATAGAAAGAGTACCTACAGAGGACAACGTTGCAGATCCGTTGACAACGCCTTTAACCCAGAAAGTACATGATCGTCATTTAACTTCTACTGGGATAAGTTTTAGAAACAATTGTCTTTAGTCCAAGTGGGAGTATGTTGGGGTTTAGTGTCCTATAGACAATTGTTGCAGGATACAAACTTAATGTAAATGAATTGTTCTTTATATCATTTGTTTTAATGAGATATATGTTTTATAACTATATAAAGGCAATCCCTTTTAAGCACTGAATAAAGTCTAATAAAAGGAAATCCGTAAGTTTGTTTAAAGTGATTATAAAGTGTTCATACAAGCATGAAGTGAGACAAAACTTTATAATAAACTAATAAACTTAAAACCACCCCAAGTCAAGTGTTATGTTTAGGATTGATATATCACTGTTGAGACTTGTATGTAATAATGTCTTCTGTCCGACAGAAAGCTGATCTCACAAGCTTCATATATATAGATATCTGGACAGTTACATAGATCCGATGAAACGTCGTTCATTAGGATTGGGGATCCGATTTGAGATAACAGGATGGATAGATTCATCCTTATCACCTGTTCATCTCATTGGTATTAATAGGTATAAGTAATCCTCAAACTCAAAGGAATGTTAATTGGTCATCCTGAATTACTGAATGTGAGACTTTGATCCTGTGGTCCCACGATCCTTAACAGAGATGACTCTGGGGTGTGAACTGCAAAGGTTAGGTGTCACAGGAGGTAATGTCAGGGTAGTTATACATTGGATTGAGCATTTATCACTCCCGGTTAATGGGAGATATATCCAAGGATCGCTTGTGGAAGACTCGACTCTAAATCCTTGCAAGGTGATAGCTTAAGACTTGAAATACAGATTTCACTTAACCTATCTATTTGAGTTGACTCGGCCGTGAACAAGTAAAATGAACGTCTCGCTATATGTGACTTGACATCACCCATAGTCATAAGATTCAGTTCAAGGATATAGTTGATAAAGGATCGAATTATACTGTAACTAATACGGAAGGGTTAACGACAAAATCAACCTGTCTTCTTAACGGACTCTAGGGGAATGATTACAGACTTGCCAATAACATACTCAGTACATCATTCCGTTATGCAAGGATTAAATATAATTCTTGAAGAAATTAATTTAATAGTTGCATACGGCCAGAAGTAGTAAGAACCTAATGGATCACACATAAGACTTGGAACCAAAAGAGAGATGGATGTCATTAATAGATGGAAGCCCAAATGAGCCCAGTAAGGCCCATTTAATTAGGGGTGGCCGAAATTTGTATATAGTAAGTAAGGAATTATTTTAATTCCCTTAATCCTAATTTGATTAGGTTTGTGAATTAAATTAATTAAGAGAGATAATTAAACTAGGAGTTTTAATTAGATTAATATACTCCTATTATTATCCAATTAGGTTATTTATTATTATCCTAAATATATTAGATATATTATAAGATAATAATTAGGAATCCTATTTCGAATTGAATTCCTATTAAGTAACCTATTCCTATCTAACTAGGGTTTAGATACAAGTTATTATATATACCCCCCCTAATGTGTGAATTTCGACTAAGCCAATCCCCTCCCCTTATTGTGATTTTCGAAACCTACATTAAGAGAGAAAAAGTGAATTCGCATCCCCTAGTTCGTGGACAAGAATTCATACGGCTTCCGTCAATTGATTAATCTCATTCATCTCCTTTTCTCTTTGATCTTGTGTTGGTTAATTAGAGGCAATCTAATTTGGTTGCATCTCATAACGGTTGATTCCATCTTAACCTCGCCGTGTTATACTTTGTGGTTGGAATCTCGGAGAAGAATTGTGGGCGCTTCTTTAACAACGGTAGATTGTTCATCGAAAGGTATTCCTTCTTATCCCTCTTTATATGAAATAACGATTAACGGATCCTATGGTTAAAAGGAAATAGGCTAAAATTTTTATATTTCCGCTGCTATACCTTAGCCTTAATTTCCAACAATATCGAAGATCACTCAGCTTGATCTCCTCTATCTCATCACATCGCCTCAGCTTCTGAAGATGATGAAGACTCATCACTGTCACTCCAGGTTGCCACCATAGCTTTCTTGCCGCTCTTCTTGTCCTTTCTCAGATTAGGACAGCTTGACTTGATATGGCCAGTTTGATGACACTCAAAGCAAGTAATGGGCTTTGAGTTGTCTTTCTTGTATTTGCTGTCGCTGGACTCAGCTTTGTACCTATCAAACTTCTTGTAGGGCTTCTTAGAATATTTATCATTCTTTCTGAACAGCCTCTTCATCTTTCTAGTGAACATGGCCATCTCCTCATCGTTTGTTGAACTCCCATCAGTGGAGTCAGCTTTCATGACAAGAGATTTTTGCTTCTTGTCTTCAGACTTTTCCTTCACCTCAAAGTTCTTCATTGAGATCTCATGGGTCAGTAGTGAGCCGATGAGTTCATTATACTTGTAGGTGGTTAAGTCCTGAGCTTCTTCAACAGCAGTCTTCTTTGCCTGCTAGCTTTTGGGAAGACTTCTCAGTATCTTCTTGACTTGCTCTTCCTCAGTGAAGATCTTGCCAAGTCTTTTGAGCTCGTTGATGATGTTGGTGAATCTTGCATTCATGTCTGAGATCCCTTCTCCATCATTCATCTCGAACAGCTCATACAATCTCATATGCTGGTTCACCTTGGATTCCTTCACCTTGTTGGTTCCTTCATAGGTGACCTCCAACTTCTTCCAGATCTACTGTGCTGACTCACAACCTGAAATCTTGTTGTACTCTGCAGCATCTAACGCACAGTGAAGCATATTGATAGCCGAAGCATGATTTTGTAGCTTCTTGAGATCATCTTCTCTCCACTTAGTCTCAGCTTTGACAACCGTTTGGCCATCAACAGTTTCAACAGGAACAAATGGGCCTTGGACTATAGATAGCCATGCACTCATATTTGTTGCCTGAATGAAATTTTTCATTATGTTCTTCCAGAAGGTATAGTTAGACCCGAAGAACAGAGGAGGCCGAGTAATGGACAGTCCCTCAGGGAGAATCTGAGTTGTCTGATTCCCTGGGAGAAACAGAGTGCTGTTCTCAGCCATAATGGGGATCAGCTCAAGATAGTTATATCTTGTTCAGTGAGCTTTTTAGCTCTGATACCACTTGTTGGTCCCTTATAACGTTACAAGTATAGTTCCAAGGGGGGGGTTAGGAACTATTTAAACTTTTTCACGTTAAGCCTGACTTCTTTTTCTTAAGAAAGGGTTTAGAACAGCGGTGCTGAGTGAATTGCAGAATACTAGCTTAGTCAACTGGTGACTAAGTCAGTTTCTTTGCTTGAGTTAGGAAATAGCACTTAAAGTCTATTCCTGAACTTCAGATATTCAACGCACACAACTCAACGTGACTCTTAACTAAGTCAGTTTTTAAGCAAGCAATATACTAAAGGAGTTTAAGGGATAGAAAGATATTACTCAGCAGATTTATCCAGGTTCGGCCTCTCCGCCTACTCCTGTCCCCAGAATACTTCCGGGATTTTTGAATCCTCTACTAAGCTCTTTAAAGGTAGAGCACAAAACCCTTTACAAATCAGAAGCTGAGTATAACAAGAGTACCTTCCTCTATACCTCTACTCACTTCTATTCTACGTGCTGAGTACTATAACCGAGTACTCAGCCTCTCCTTTCTATTCTTCTAGAAATGATAATTGATTTGTCCTAAACAACAATTGCTAAGACATCTTAGATGATTATGAGATCACTCTAGACTTTTACACAAAAAGATATGAATTTGGTGTAAGGATTGCTTTGCTTTTTCTCACAGAACTTTGCGTAGTAATCTGGTCAGCGTAATGGCTTGATCAATTTCTGTTCTGTGTGGAATGAAGAATCTAAGGGCTCTATTTATAGAGACTTCTGAGGCATCGACCGTTGGAGGCAAACGGCTTCCTGTCGTTGTCACTCAGTCTTGCTCAGTCCTCTCAGCCAATCAGATTCAAGCATCTTCTGTCTTCGGTCAGTGCTGAGCAGCTTTTGGTCAGTCCGGCAGAATGTCCCTCCATTTGTGGTAATGTCAACTAGACAGCTTTCTGTGTCTTCTGAACTTTACCCAAAGTAGAAATACTTTGTCTGGAAGTTGTTCTTGCTTAGCTGCTGTCTTGTACTATTTGTCGAATCAACTCAGCAGCTTCGTTCCGAAGTTATCAACGTGGATCTTCTCGATCCTTCCTTCGCTGAGCTGCGTTTCACACACAACGGCAGCGTTTTGGTTACGCGGGCCGAGTGGTCTTGATATGTTTGACTTTGGGCTTTGACTTCCGTATTTGGGCTTGGGCCTTTTAATCTTTAGTCTTATAAACAATTTAACTCAACATTGAACAAACACATTAGTGTAATAAATCAAAGCATTTAAACTTAGTGTGTTTATAGAATATTTAATTTTACTTAAATAATTTTGTCAAATCAAAATCATGTGGAAAGGTGTTTCAACAACGTGTCTGAGCGTGTGCAGGTTCCCTGCTATCTTCAGATTCCCTGTTCTGACCCGCAGGGTTGTCCTCTTTCAACCATCTCTCTCCTTCCAGATTGGATAGACGTTTCGGTAAGGCTCTAAGTGTAATATCCCAATCCCTGTGAACATCATCCATTGCCATATGGTAGTATCTTTCACAGTTTCTGTCAATGTGTCCAATCAGACCGCAAATGAAGCAAAATGTCGGGAGTTTTTCATACCGAAAGATACTGGTTATCCATTCCCCTCTAGGCTTGTAGATCTTCTTCTCTTTTTAAGTGGTAATCTGATGTCAACCCGAACCCGGATTCGCATGAAAGGTCTGTCATGGGACCAAACATTCTTAGTGTCATAAGAGACAAAACTGCCAATAAAGTCAGCTAGTGCCCTCCCCACAACTTCTGAGAAAAAACCCACTGCTAGTCCATGGACCTGTACCCAGAAATTAGCAAAGTGTAGGGGTGCCTCAGTTGGCTCTTCCCCTGGCTCTAACTCATGTAATACAATCAGATGGTTGTCAAAGGTCCACAGACCACCATCTATAACCCATCGTATATCATAAGCATGGAAGAAGCGGAACAGAATTAACTTATTACCTCCCAGTTCAGTGATCTGAATGCCTTTTCATAGTTGCCAAATGTTCGCCATCCGGTGTTTCAAAATCATGAAATTGTATGATCTCGTCGTGATAACCACTCCCACCAAGCAGAAATCATACTCGTTTGCTACCTGAGTATCTCCCAGATTAGGGAATTCAAAACCATCATCCACTATGTTAAGCGATTGGAGCTGCTCCTCCATTGATTAATCCAATTAGAGAACGTCTAGGTGATTGTCACTAATGATAACCGCTAGATTTCGATCGAAAGCAGCTGACCTGAGGGGCGTCTGGGTTATTATAGGGAAAAACGCAACTGATGCGTAGAGACACAGGGTGTGGAAAAAATAGATGTAGGGGATGGAGAGATTAGAGGGTAAGAGGGGAAAAGGAAAGGATTAATGGAGTGAGGAGGGGGATGTGTGGCTGGATTTGCTAATCTGGGGAAAAAATCGCCGCCCTCATCTGGGGGAAAAACGTCATTTCTGTTTCTGGTTTAAGGTTACTTAAGTGACTTTATAATCTTCAAAATGAAAAAGGTCAAATGGTTGTTATGCCTAGTTTAAGTTCTACTTCTGTTATACATTAATGAAAAATAAAAAAATATACCCTTTCAACCCTCTCTTATTTTGTTATTTCCTTTTATATCCCTGAATTCTAATATTTGCCTATAAATAGCAGTTCTTTAAGCAGTCAAAAGAGGGGATGAATTTCATAATAAAAAGAGCGGTAACTCTGTTTTTATCACCCGAGAAAAACCCAGCCGTCTGAATATTAATTTCGTGTTTCATTATTTGTGATTTTTCCAATCCTTCCACAACCTAAGTAAAAGTTTCCTAGGGACAAATCCTATTTATTATTTATTTTTGGGTTAATTATAAATAACTACCATGTGATTTGACCGATTTGGAGACCAATACAAGTTCGAGCTTAATTCGAGCTCAAATTTGTGTTCGAGCTCGACTCATTTAGAAGCTCGTTTGTTCACGAGCTCCTCATGAGCCAAGTCATTTATCTTGTTCACGATTTTTCTCGCAAGCAACTCGTTTATTTTGTTCACGAGCAGCTCGTTTATTTTGCTCGCGAAAAAAATAATATCAAATAAAAAAATGACAATTTACAAAATGAAATAATACAAGTGTTTACCCTTATTTTAATTTGGTCCAATTTCATAATAAATTACTTAATTCGGTCTAAATTATGTACTTTGATAGGATTTGGACTGATTGGGTAATTTCACCAATAATTCTGGCTTGAATTTATAATTATTTTATTGATTACTCTTTCCATCAAAAGTTTGTCTAACATTTGAAGTTCCGTACCGATTTGGTAATTTATCAAAAGTTCTGGTTGAAATAAATAATTATCCAATTAAATACACAAATATACAGCAGCAAAATTGGCGTGGAAGTTGGACAAAAGGTAGTGGAGCTGGATAAAGGTTAGTGGGTGAAAACAATTGGGAGCAACCTTGCTTCAGAGTTAGGGAGCATCCTTGACAATTACAGAACTTTCTTGTTGGGCATATAATCTACAACATAATTACAGAATTTAACAACAGAAAATAGATAGTGGATGAGAGCAGTTACAGAACTTTCTTGCTGAAATGAGAAGCTTCCTTGCTAGGCAGTGTTAACTTGAGGAAAAATCCTTGATCGGAGCACTTCCCTGTGAGGTGCCGTTGGGATCGGCCGGGGACACTCCGATGCCAAAGTCAGTAAGATGGATCAAGGAAACCAACGGAATTGACAAGAATGGTGAGAATGTGTGTGTGTACCTTGATAACCTAGGGGATCAGGCTATATATAGCTGGGAAGTTGTAACCTTCAGGTAACTAGAAAGTCTCCATTAATGCCTCATTAATGGCGGTTACGGGTTATTCTGAACCTGGCGGATTAGCTAATTAATAACTCATTAATGGTCTTTATGGCCGAGTCGGCGGCCAGCCGTTATAGAGGCGAAGGGAGAGATTCGCCCTATAGGTCCGCCAGCGGATCTCTCTGAGCTGATCTAGGGAGATCCGCCAACCAGTTTCCTTTTGGAGACCCCTATGCGGCGTACTTTGAGGTGAATATCCCTTTTGGTCCTCAGGATAATATCTCAATGTTATCAGAAGCCCCCCTAAAATGTCTTTAAAGTCCTTTAGGGCTTTTGAACTTCCGCGCGCCGTCATAAACACTTGCATTAATGGGCACATTGTTCAATGCCATTGGATGATTGACACGTGTAGTGGACACACTGTCCCAGGAAGAAGAAAACTTCTTTCTTCTTCTTACGCTTTCTCTTTCTTCCTCATTTCCCCATTTTTCTCCTGCGCTCGAAGCTTTTCTGGGATTTCTTCTGAGTTTTGCACCAAGCTTCCGATTTCTCATGTAAGTTTTTCTTTTCACTTTAACTTTTCCTGGATGTTTAGAAGTTCGTCTTCATCTTCTAGATCAACTTCAGAACTTTTTAATTCCTCTCCTCCTCCTGAAATTGAAGTAGATTTTAGCTGGACTACCTCGTCATCGGAGAACTCCCATTCTTCCGAGGACACGGTTAATTCCGATTTAGCTGAGTTTGATAACTCGGCGCGTAATCATTACCAGACTCGTTCCACTAGGAATCCCTCTCTTTTCACTTCTATCTCCGGTGCTGCTCCGGCCGGTGACCCTAGGTGGTTCCGGGGATCAATGGCTTCTTCTTTGATTCCTCCCAAGAAAAAGAATCCCCGAGCGGAGTCTACTCCGTCTCGCATGAATGCCGCGGATCTAGTGAATCTGGCGGATCGCTTTCCCTGGATAAAAAATTATGAGACCCAGCTCGCCGTATCTCATCAACGTCCTTCCTGCCTGCCTAGCGGCTTCCTTATAGTGTATAGTAGTCATGTGGAGAGAGGGTTCCGACTTCCTCTTCCAAAGATGATGGCGGACATCCTCTCTTATTTTGACATCACAGTCAGCCAGCTACATCCTAATTGCTGGTTGGACATTGCTTTAGACTGCTACCTTGCCTCGAATTTAGGAGTTGTATACACGGGCCGTATCTTTAGAGCTTTTCACAAACCCTCAAAAAGGAAGTCCGAATCCTATCTCACGTTCGCCAAGTTCGGAGCTTATTCGCCTTTTAGCAAAAAAATGTCTAATGTTCATTGCTGGGATGAGAAATTCTTCTACGTGAAGATAAAGGATGGCGAACCATTGGGCTTTCCTTCAGTCTGGAATCCCAGGCCGCTACATATGGCGGGTGACATGCGAATTTTAACAAACAGTGATGAAGAGGTGGCGGAGCTCATGAAGCAGATTAAGGCGGATGCATGGACTTATGCAGATGCCTTAGCTTTCATGATGAGTGATATCCCACTGATTCGCCGGGAAGAGGATAAATTTATTTACTCAAAGATTGCGCAATTTGACCAAGGTACCCTTCATTTCTTCGTGAACTTTGATTACCTTAATGTTTTCTTTGGCAGGGGTGTATCTAAGGCCAATCACGCTCTTGCAGAGACACGCAGGAAGTTTTTGGAGGCTGAAGCACGCAAGAAAGGTCAAGCGGTGAATCCTCCAGCTGATACTGGTAAACATCCCGCAGAGAAGGTGGCTGATCCGCCACTAAAGAAGAGGAAACCCAACACCACTAGGGGCATTAAGCTTATGGCGGACGCCATAAGGTCCGCCAAACCTGCTGAGGAGATTGCACAGGTAGTTTACCTTTTGATTTCCTTTCGTTCATCAAGTTTTTAGATCGGAGTATGACTTTTTCATGCTTGTGTAGACGGCGAAGCCTGATATTAGTGGATATTGGTCCGCCAAATTGGGAGCCCAAGGTTTTTTTGAGAACGAATCCATCCTAAATTATCTGGATGAGGCCTTGGGTCAGGTGGGCGAAGTGCAGAGGAACTATGACCAGATTCCTGGTTCAATTCATGCTCAAAAGGGGAAGATGGAGCTCCTTTCGGTGAGTTTATTTTAGAAAAGATGCAGAAACTATTAGTTCCTTAATCCTTTTGCTTTTTTGATTGAAGCGTTTGTTTTTGACAGTTGTATGCTCGCCTTCGCACTATGGAAAATGAGCTCCTTCAGAATGTGGCGGATAAGGCAACTATTGAGAGGTTGGAGAAAGAGATTGTGGAAGCCAATTCCACTATTGCCTCTATTAATGCAGGTCTTGCTTCTGCGAATGCAAACCTTGCTTCTGCCACAGCCGCCTTAATTCTTAGGGATGAGGAGATTAAAAGTCTAAAGGCAAAGATTGCATCTGATGCCAAGAGCCATGAAGACGCCCTTGGAAAAGCTGAATACACGGTGGGTGTGCAAGCTTTTTATTACGGCGAGATGCTTATGGCGTACTTCTCCTTGGCGCATCCTGAGATTAACTTCACTGATCCGCAATTCGCCGTCCCTGAACCGGAAGATGTGGCGAAGTTCAATAAAATGCCAGACGCTAAGGAGTACCTCCGTGATTACGTTCGGAGATGGATGAAGGGACCTATGGAGGAAACCAAACCCTCTACTACGGTCTTGGTGGATGAGCTTGATGAAGTGCCCCTTAAGGCGGATGCAGAACCAATTCCTGACCAGGCTCTTCCACTTGGTCCCGCATCTTTGGTGAATAAGGAGGTATCTCCTGATGGCGTATCTGCGAATGTGGAGAAGGAGGATCCCCAAGCAAGCACCGTGGGCGAAGAAAGCGCAAAGGAGGATGCTCCTATTGTTGTTTAGCTTGCTTTTATTTGGGATATTGTAAAAACATTACTAAGTACAATTTGTTTTGATCCTTTATGGAAACTATGTTATTTTACCTTTACGTTTGCGTAAGGAAATATATAGACATTTAGGATTTGGAGTAGGTGGCCAGCCATACTCCACCGTATGAACCTTTGTGAAGGTTTGAAAGTTGTTCTATTCCTTCTAGAGGAAGTAAAGCTGCCCAGGGGATCGACTTGCTACCTATCTTTGAGGTGAAATGATCCGCCCGTAGGACTTGTGAATTCCTTTCTGGGAAGGATAAGAGAGTGTAAAGACCTTGCGTCCAAGGATCGTTTTAACTCTATTGGAGATTGGGATCCGCCTAGAGACGGATCCGCCCATAAGATTGATCCTCTTATGTTTTCAAGGGCATCGAGGACGTATCTCTAAGGTAGCGATACATTGCAAATGTGGAGAGCGTTGGATGCCCCCCCTCTTTTTAAGACTGGAATATTGATATTGCTGTAGTAAACAATAAAAAGAACATAGATAATAGAACAAATGATGTTTATTAATGGGAGAAACCTTATTACAGCAAATGGGTCTTATAAGTGAGCCTCGTTAAAACCTTTAATAAGAAAAACCACATGGGAAAAAGCTTATTAAAGGAAAAAGAGTACTCAAGACCGTGTATACACTTCATTTTCTGACAAAGTATTTGCGGAGATTTTGGAGGTTCCACGTGCGTGGTAGTGTATTGCCCTCCATGTCCTGTATTTTAAACGTGGCTGGTCCAATCTTGTCCACTATCTGATATGGACCCGTCCAGTTAAGTCCTAGCTTGCCCTTGCCTTCTCGAGATTGGACTTTATCAGCTTTACAGAGCACGAGATCTCCCACATTTAGATCCACAAGTTTGGCGTTTTTATCATGGTAAGCTGCGATCCGCTGTTTGTATGCTGCCATGCGTACATAGGATTGATCCCTGTGATCTTCAATTTGATCTAGGTGCTCCCTTAGTCGTTTGTCGTTGTCCTCTTCATAATAAAAGGCCACTCGGTCACTGGGGACCTGTATTTCGACTGGAATAACGGCCTCAACGCCATGAGAAAGGGCGAACAGTGTTTCTCCTGTAGCCGTCCTTGGGGTGGTGCGATAAGCCCATAAAACACTTGTTAGTTGATCCGCCCACTTCTTATCATGCTCTCCCAATCTCTTCTTTATCCCCTTCACAATCGTTCGATTGGTTACTTCGGTCATTCCATTGGACTGGGGATAATAAACAGAGGCGAATCTGTTTAGGATGCCCAACCCTTCACAGAAAGCCTTGAATTCGCCACAATTGAACTGTGTTCCATTATCGGTGATAATGGTATGTGGAACACCGTATCTTCCTACGATGTTGTCTTTGATGAATTCCACCATTCGTTCCGCAGTAATGGAGGAAACAGCTTCGGCTTCTACCCATTTGGTGAAATGGTCCACTGCTACTACCACGTACCTTCTTTGCCGACGAGTCGGGGGAAATGGGCCGACAATATCTATTCCCCAAAGGGCGAATGGACGTCCCTCAATGATTGGCCTCTGAATGTGTTTGGTAGTATGTGATTCATTCGCATGAACCTGACAATTGTGACATGATTCTACCAATTTTTGGGCATCCAATTCAGCCGTGGGCTAGTAGAAACCTGCTAACCTGGATTTTTTCAAGATGGTGGCGGATGCTTCATGTGCCCCACATGATCCCTCATGTAGCTCTTTGAGGATCTGTTGCCCTTCTTCCGGTAGAATGCATTTTAACCAAGGATGACTAAAGGACTTTCTGTAAAGGCCGTCATTGATCAAGGAGAAATAAGCTGCTCTCCTGACTATCCGCCGTGCCTCTTCTTTGTCTTCAGGTAAGGTTCCATTTAGCAGATATTGGCAAATGACCGATCTCCAATCATCTTCTACTGTTGTGAGCAGGGATACTTCCTCTAAGGCAAATGCTGGAGCTATTTTAACTTCAAAGGGACAATCCGGATCTGTCCAGTTTTCCTCACAAGAGGCCATTTTGGCCAAATGATCAGCCTCTGTGTTGGACTCCCTTGGTACGTGAATCAGCTCCCATTTAGTTTCCTTAGCTTCAAGGCGATCCAGCAACTTTTTGACTTCCGCTACATATTTGGCTAGAACCTCATCTTTCACCTCGTAATTCTTGATTACTTGGTTGACCATTAGTTTAGAGTCGCTGTAGATTACGATCCGCTCCGGAGTGATTTCTTAGAGTAGGCGTAATCCCAATATCAGAGCTTCATATTCAGCAGCATTATTAATGGCATGGAAATTTAATTTTGCTGCGTATCGTAATTTTATGTATTGGGGACCTTTGATCACAACGCCTGCACCCGCTCCATCTACCGAGGAGGCTCCATCAGTGTACATTGACCATTCCTCTATCGGAGGCTTGGGATGATCTATCCCTTCGTCAGTGAATTCATTCACGAAGTCCGCCAGGACCTGACTCTTTAGAGCTGACCTGCTTTCATACCTCACATCGAATTCGCCAAGGCGAATTGCCCACTCCATCAACCTTCCTGAAGTGTCTGGTTTCTGCAGCACTTTTCTCATTGGTATATTTGTTCGAACCACTACAGTATGCGCCTGAATATATGGCCTAAGGCGGATTGCCGTGGTTACAACAGCCAGTGCCATTTTATCAAGCTTTGAATACCTGGTTTCGGCGTCTTTCAAAACCTTGCTCACGTAATAAACCGGAAACTGCTGGCCATCCTCTTCTCGTATCATGACCATGCATACGGCTTTGTCTGTGACCGATACATACATGTAGAGATCTTCTCCCTTCAAAGGTCGACTCATCATGGGTGGCTCTGTGAGGAACTGCTCGATTCCTTCGAAGGCTCTTTCACAATCCTCATTCCACTCGAATGCCTTTTGCTTCTTGATGACTTCGTAAAAGGGCTGGCATCTGCGAGCTGAACAAGAGATAAACCTGCCCAAGGCTATGATGCGCCCGTTAAGGCGTTGTACTTCTCTGATATTCCGTGGTGCTTGCATTTCCAGGACTGCCTTAACTTTGTCAGGATTTGGGCTAACTCCTTCTTCGCTGATCATGAACCCTAAGAACTTTCCATAGGTTGCCCCGAAAGTGCACTTCTCTGGGTTTAACTTAATGTTGTGGCGTCAGAGTACGTCCAGTACCTCTTTTATATCATCTGCATGCTTTTCTACGGTCGTACTTTTGATGATCATATCATCTACATAGACAGAATAATTACCCCTTTTACTATCTGCGAATATCTTGTTCATCATCCTCTGATAAGTTGCACCTGCGTTCTTAAGCCCGAAAGGCATAACTTTGAAACTATAAGTGGCTTGGTGTGTTACGAACGAGGTCTTGATTCTATCTGAGGGCTCCATAGGGATCTGATGATAACTTGACTTCACATCAGTAAAGGAATACATTGCGTGACCGGCGGTTCCATCTACAAGCATGTCAATACATGGCAAAGGATAGTTGTCCTTAGGGCAAGCTTTATTGAGATCTGTAAAGTCAATGCACATACGGTAAGATCCGCCAGCTTTTTTCACCAACACGACGTTCGCCAACCACTGAGTATAAAGTACCTCCTCGATGGCATCCGCCCCCTGGAGCTTGGCGATCTCTTCCTCAATCACCTTCTGCCTTTCCGGGCCATGATTTCTCCACTTCTGAGCCACATGAACTGCATCCTTATCAATGTTGAGTTTGTGGGTGATTATGTCTGGGCTAATTCCAGGGAGAATTTCATCCTTCCATGCAAAGACATCCTCCGCCTCACAGAGCACTTTGGTGATTGCATCTTTAATCTCCCCTTTGAGCCCCTTCGCCATTCGCACCTGCTTTCCATCCGCCATAAGGTACATTTCGGTCTCGCCCAGGGCCATTGTGACGCGCTCCTCTTCATCTTCCTCTTTAGACTGGGGGCGAATCATTAATGATGCCGAATACGTCTCTTGGGCCACCTTTTGGCTACCTTTGATCATTACACCTCCCTTGGCCATGGGAATGTAAAGTGTTAAGTGGCGAATGGAGATAAGAGCTGCAACCTCAGAGATAAAAGGTCGTCCGAGGATGATATTGTAAGCTAACTGACCATCCAAGACCGAAAACTCTAAATCTCCCCTCCAAACTTGATCATCGTCTGTAAGCTCACAGTCCAAAGTAACTTGGCCTTTTGTTTGAATAGTATGTCCCGTTACTCCCAAGATATCGACCACGGTTGGCTCTACTTGAACAGGATCAATCCTGAGTTTGGCGAAAGCTCCTCGGGTAATGACATTGCATGAACTTCCGGTATCAATCATTACCCTTTTCATCTCCCAGCCTTCAACCATCATAGTGACGACCAGAGCATCTGCATGGGGTGGTATCTCCGGACCTGCCTCTGAAAAGGGGCGATTTAATGACGTCCTGTCAAGGGCAATAGTCCTTGCCTTTTTTACCGTTGGCTGGTACCCAGGTCCGCCTGCTATGACATTGATGGTACCCTTTCCTTTCTTCTTTGGGTCCTCCTTGGGTCTGTCACCTTCTCCTCTTTTGCCTTCCGTTTGGATGAACCGATCCAATTTGCCCCTTTCTATGAGACGTTCAATTTCTCGAGCTAATTCCCAGCATGCATCAGTGTCATGGCCATTTTTCCTGTGGTATTTACAATAGTTTTTAGGGTTTTTACCATTATTGGTATACTCCCCCCCCCCTTTGGTTCGGGGTATGAAATGCTCCGCTTGTGTTGGCTGTTCTCGATCCACATAAGAACTTCACTCTTAGAAGCATTGAGAGGTGTAAAGGAGGTGACAAACATTGATTTATTCCTAGAATCTCTTCGCTTACTTCGGGAGGAAGGATCCTGACGCTTGTCTTTGTCCCGATCTCGAAGACGAGATTCGCCCCTGTCTCTTTTTGGCGATGATGGTGAACCTCGGCGAATGTCGTCTACCTCTATAAAATCTTTACAACGCTCCATCAGCTCCGCCATGCTGGTGGGTTTCTTTCGGATGAGATCTTCCTGCAAACTCTTGTAGGTAGTGTTTCTTACGAAACATTCCACAGCTACGGAGATATCTACATCAACGATTTGTATGCACAATTGGTTGAAAGTGTCCACATACTCCCGAAGGGGTTCATTCGCTTTCTGCTTTAACTCAAAAAGTTTTCCAGATTTTACTACTGCAGGAATACAACCGGCGAATTTAGCACAAAATTCCCTGCTTAATTGATCAAAGCTGTTTATCGAGCCCGGAGGTAGAGATTGAAACCACAAATAGGCTGGGCCTCCCAGCGTGGTGACAAACATTTTGCAGAGCACGGGCTCGGTGGCCCGATTGAGCCTGGCCAGTATTCGATATTTTCGGACGTGAGCTTCTGGATTATCTTTGCCTGTGTATATTGCGAGATTGGGAATCTTAAAAGCTCTTTCTGTCTCCTCCGCCTCAATCCAAGCTGCAAAAGGCGAATCTCTATTGGCGAACGGGTTGTGCCTGGCATTTTCTTCATTCATACGGAGCACCAGGGCCCTTACCCTATCATCAAAATTTTCCGGATCCGCCCTGGGACGGCCTCTTCATGGCGATCTGCTTGGAGAAGAATAAGAAGAAGAACTTGAATCAGACGATGGATCTGATGGCGAACGTCTTCCTTCATTACCGCGTCCACTTCCTCCTCCACCTCCTCCTCCACCACCACCTCTCCCTCCATTTCCTCCACCTGGGGGAGTCGGACCGCTTCCTCCCCCCTGGCCTCCTGACGGGATATGTCCAACAGTCCCTGAAGGCGGCGGCGGTGGTGGTCCACTTGCATGGGAAGCCTTTTCTGGCCTTTTACTTCGCCTACGGCCGGTAGGTGGGGGCGATCTGCCACGACGGGAGGATTTTGCTCGTCGGGGCGAAGGTGACCTTATCCGCTTATCTTTCTCTTTTCTATGCTTCTTGCGAGTTGGCCCTTTAGATCCGCCAAGGGATAAATTCGTCCGTGGACGCCTAGGTATATCAGACCCACCAAGATTCAACCTCGGACCCCCAGATCCGCCAGGAAGGGTCGTATCATTTCTTTGACTTCCTTCACCAGGGAATAACTCCCGATTAATTGGTCGCTCGCCACCTGATGTCGTGGCCGTTAACATGGAATCCGTGTTGTGAGCTTGAAGGAACGAGGAGCTATGGGCACCTGGTCCAAAGCCAAAGTTTAACAAAGGCAAAGATGAAACGGTTGAAGCAGACGTCGTACTCCAACGCGGAGGAAGAGTCATGTATGTTCGAAGGCGATTTCCTATCTCGAGTCCATATCGCGCCTCGATATCTTGTGCACACATATTGATAAAAGCAGCGGTAGGCATGTTATTGTCGACATGCGTTATTGGAGCGGTTGTATCGGTGCGACCAGCACTAGATGGTGTAACTAACGGTGTTTCAATCCCTGAGGAGGGATTTTCACCTCCGTTGGTCATTGCGTTTTCAGCGTGAACGAAGAAACCCTTTGTTTGATTAAGGATTCCACGCTCACCGCACCAATGTTAACTTGAGGAAAAATCCTTGATCGGAGCACTTCCCTGTGAGGTGCCGTTGGGATCGGCCGGGGACACTCCGATGCCAAAGTCAGTAAGATGGATCAAGGAAACCAACGGAATTGACAAGAATGGTGAGAATGTGTGTGTGTACCTTGATAACCTAGGGGATCAGGCTATATATAGCTGGGAAGTTGTAACCTTCAGGTAACTAGAAAGTCTCCATTAATGCCTCATTAATGGCGGTTACGGGTTATTCTGAACCTGGCGGATTAGCTAATTAATAACTCATTAATGGTCTTTATGGCCGAGTCGGGGGCCAGCCGTTATAGAGGCGAAGGGAGAGATTCGCCCTATAGGTCCGCCAGCGGATCTCTCTGAGCTGATCTAGGGAGATCCGCCAACCAGTTTCCTTTTGGAGACCCCTATGCGGCGTACTTTGAGGTGAATATCCCTTTTGGTCCTCAGGATAATATCTCAATGTTATCAGGCAGTTACTTGTATATTATTTACAGCATAAATGCAGATTTTTGCGGCAGAAAAAGGACTCTCAACAAATCTTAACAACAATCAACCAAAATCAGGCTCAAAAATCAGACTCTGCCAATTTTAATTTCTAGTTTTCAATCCGTAGTTCTACCGTTTCCTTTTCAATTCCAAGTTCTACAAATTCAATTCCTATATTTGTAACACTTCAATTTCAATCTCAATTTCAAACATTCATGCATTTATTTTATTATTAATTCGATATTGTTTATTCTGATTAAGTCATTCTTCTTTACGGTATTAATTTCGAACCTTTAATCTTTTCATCCTTTAACTTTACACAACCTTTGATTAGAAATCAGATTTCACACTTTTATAATTTTTTGGTAAAATTATTAGCACTACACGTCAATTCTCAAAAGCCGGAAACAGATGTACAAAGTCCTTTCTAATGATACAATTATTACATTACAATTCCATTTAATTCAAAACATTAATATCACAATTCGATTTTATTTTATTTGATTTTTCAATAACAATTACAATTATTATTATTATTATTATTATTATTATTATTATTATTATTATTATTATTATGTGTTGGTATGGCAATGAATTAGTTTGATTATTTAATCAGAGTTCAAATTTTGAAAATAAAAATGCATTTGTAATTAAAAAAGGATCTATTTGTCTCACATTTGAATTAGATTGCCGAGCTATAATACTGAATAATTAAAAAAAAAATCACAAGTAATAACACACTTGTATAAAAAAGATAAATATAATGTGAACCTATATTTATTTTTTTAATGAAAATTTGAACCCATATTTTTTAAATATGGAAGAAAAACATTATTTATAATAATTTTTTAAAAGAATTATTTATAGTAATTTTAAGTAAGTGTATATTTATATATTTTCACAATTAATCAATAGAGTAGATATTATATAGAGTGTTCACACACATCTTAATAACCATGTAATACTAGTATTGTGTCCGCGCGTTGCCTGGGTGGATAATTTTTTTTGTACAACATTTTAATATTTTGTATCATTTACATGTAGTGATATTATATTTTATTCTAAAATAATTGCTTGATAATAAGTTTTGGAAGTTGTTGAAATCATAATCTATTGGCCATGTTTGCAAGGGTCATTCCTTTCCGTTCTTGTATAATACTTTTTCTATATAATTTTGCAATTCTAAAATATTTACTACACTTTGTGGCGATATTTGTCAATCAAATTCTAGCTCTCCTCAAAATTCTTTTTCTCTTACTTTAAAAAATATTTGATAAATCAATGAATTTGAAATAAGCATGTCTTTCTTTTTAAATTTTATTTGATTTATATAGTAGTTTGGAGGTTTAAATATTGTGTTAATTATTACAATGAAAAATTAAATGTATTATAAATTGTTTAGTTTTATTGGTTTTAATGCTATTTATTAAAATTAAATGAATGGAATTTGAATAGATCCTTACATATTTTTTTATCGTTATATAATTTGTTTTTGTTCGATATTTTGTAAGTTATTTTATTATATCTATTATATATAAATATAATTTATTTCAATTACATTGTTTCAATCGATTTTTTGAACAGAGTGATTTACTGTTATTTTATCGTTATATCAGATCTTTCAAACATCAATTACCTCTAAAATTCTTATTATATTATTAATACCAAAATGCGAACTAAAATTAGTCACATATAAATTAATAAGAAAATACAACCTAACATATTTATTATATTATTAACACAATAACGAACAATCTGCCAAAATACATGAAATTGCTTCAATTTATCGATAAAAATTGTTTAGAAAGTTTAGTATCATAGTCAAATAACAATGAAATTTACCAGTTCAAATTTTATAGTAGATGTAAAATTGACCTTGCTTGAAAATGAGCGATAAAATTTTGCTAATTCTAAATATTTTGGAAGTAAAATAAACTAACATGATATGAACAAATGGAAAAGTACAAAATTTCGAGTACTCGACTCATCCGTCAAATTCATTCATATCATGTGCAAAATTTCACGTGCAGCAGATCTTGGTCATTGATAGTCCTAAGTTCGAGCTTTTTAGAAAGTCTTATAAGCATAACGGGATCACGATCCTTGTTATGGAACCGTTTGAACTAAAAGCTCGAGCTGATAGTTAAGGGTCCACTTCATATTAATAACTGACACACCCCCACACGCGAAAGCACACTTGGGCTTGAAGCGTGACAACACAGGCCCATATTACCATGTCCTGCAAATAACTCAACAAACAGGGCTGCCGGGAATCGAACCCAGGACCACTTTCATACTGGCTCTGATACCATGTCATGGAACCGTTTGAACCAAAAGCTCGAGCTGATAGTTAAGGGTCCACTTCATATTAATAGCTGACAATCCTTCTCTTTTTGTGTGATGGCTAGATGAAGGTCCAATGCATCAAGGGAATTTCATCTTTCTTTAGCTCTTCTTAGTTGAGCATGCATGCACAAGTTCAATCTGGAAAATCAATACAAATATCATGCCAATTCTTTACATAGAAAAATTAGAAATCCACAGTTAACCCAATTTACTCATGATTCTTTAACATAATAGAGAAATAATTACCATTTATATCAAATGCAATAATCATGAACTCAAGAGGAAAAAAAAATATATTGATTTACCTCTCGATCATATTGTTCATCTCTTAACGTTTCTGATGTTTTCTCTTATAAACTCACTATAATAGGGAGACTAAAAAATTTATAAAATGTTTTGCCCAAATATCTGAAACCTCGACAATCTCGTCCTCTGTATATGATGAAGTTCTTGCAAAAAGCTTAAAAAAATTTAGATAAAACATTCAAGAGTGATATACATAAGGATAAACATTAAAATATATAATATAACTTACATTTGTTAGATCTTCACAATCACTATGATGCAAAACTATATCCAACATGTATCGCATTACAAAGTATCCACACTCTTTAGATCCACTTTGTTGAGGACACTACATATAAATTTACAAAACAATAAATACAATTACAAAACCAGACTCCACAAAACACGACTAAACAAAATTTAATTTATATGCACCTTTCCAACAATCCATGTTAATGCTTTGTTAACCCCTTGTTTATATTCCAACTGTTGATAGGCTAAGAAAGCCCTATAAATTTGAAACAAAAACAATATAGGCATGTAGTTATTATTATATATTGTAATTAATTAGGCAAATAAAAATAACATTAATACAATTATATAAGTACTTATTCATATGTGGCTTAATTGTATTGTGTCCAATCTCCGATGGAGACGTTATAGGATCAAATGAGTAGACCACACACTTCTCTGTACACATTACTAGAAGAATCCAATGGTTCCTCGATTAAAACGATAAACATATGTTATAAAACAATGTTTAATAAATATATACCGAAGTTGCAACTTAAAAAAATGTAAACTTTACAAGTATACCCTTCATGGTATGGGAAGAAGATGAAACACTTGGCTTTGTATGCAGCGATTGTGTCTACCATGTATTTTGAAGACTCATCTTTTAAACTTTTAGTTTGAAACATGGTATTCGAAATCAGATTCAGGCACATGAATCCAATTGAATCAAGATGATGACTGTACATACTTTTCAAAGCACTGTAGAATATAATAAAAATTAGATATTTAAGGGAAAACTCAAAATTCAAAATAAAAATAAGTTGAAGTTATGTTACATCATGAAAACTTCTAGAACTGAAGTACTGAGCCACTCTCCAGTTAGTAGCTGAGTAACGTCTTCTATTCCAATATGAATCTTCATATCTTCAAAACAACCAAAAACATCCCCATCGGGAACCTGAAACATATGACTATTCGTATAATTATCCAACATAGACTGTATTATTTTGCACTTCTCAGACAATTTTGGTAAGGCATCCTCGTGATGATTGATGGGCTATTTTAGTTGTACAGCGGACTCATTTGCACTTTCCCCATGTTTCCTTTTACTTGTATGCCCATTTGGATTACCTAATAACCAATTAACTAGTAAATATTAGTGAACATCTGTAACGAATCTCGAACCGATTAGTCACATAAATTATTAAAATAAACCACTTTGTTACTAAAATAGTATATATTATAAGGATAAACTTGTGGTTTTGAATACAATTTATGGATGAAAGATTAAGTAGTTATTTTTGTCAAAACCAATGGACTTTATAATGTGTTTCAAAAAATAGAGGGACTAACTAGTGTAATATTTGTTGGATTTGATTTTTGTTCACCCCTTTCAACATCTTCCTTCGTTTGTCGTCTTTTAAAGCATACGAATAACAAAAGGAATGATAGTACTTGTACTACCAATATAATCGAAACAGCGGCTATAAAAACTTCCATGGCTAATTATCGAAAGCCAATGTGTTGTTCTTCGTGTGTTATGTGTTTAAAAACATAGTATATGAAGAACAACACATTGGCTTTTGCTAATTAGCCATGGAAGTTTTTATAGCCGCTGTTTCGATTATATTGGTAGTACAAGTGCTATCATTTCTTTTGTTATTCGTATGCTTTAAAAGACGACAAACGAAGGAAGATGTTGAAAGGAGTGTACAAGAATCAAATCTAACAAAAATTACACTAGTTAGTCCCTCTATTTTTTGAAACACATTATAAAGTCCATTAGTTTTGACAAAAATAACTACTTAGTCTCTCATCCATAAATTGTATTCAAAACCACAAGTATATCGTTATAGTATATACTATTTTAGTAACAAAGTGGTTTATTTTAATAATTTATGTAATTAATCGGTTCGAGATTCTTTATAGATGTTCACTAGTATTTACTAATTAATTGGTTATTAGGTAAGCAATCCAAATAGGCATACAAGTAAAAGGAAACATGGGGAAAGTGCAAATGAGTCCACTGTACAACTAAAAAAGCCCATCAATCATCACGAGGATGCCTTACCAAAATTGTCTGAGAAGTGCAAAATAATACAGTCCATGTTGGATAATTATACCAATAGTCACATGTTTCAGGTTCCCGATGGGGATATTTTTTATTGTTTTGAAGATATGAAGATTCATATTGGAATAGAAGACATGACTCAACTACTAACTAGAGAGTGGCTCAGTACTTCATTTTTAGAAGTTTTCATGATGTAACATAACTTCAACTTATTTTTGGTTTGAATTTTGAGTTTTCCCTTAAATATCTAATTTTTATTATATTCTACAGTGCTTTGAAAAGTATGTACAGTCATCATCTTGATTCAATTGGATTCATGTGCCTGAATCTGATTTCGAGTACCATGTTTCAAACTAAAAGTTTAAAAGATAAGTCTTCAAAATACATGGTAGACAAAATCATTGGATCAAGATGTCTTTAATATGTTCAACTTCAATAAACAGCTTTTATGTGAAATTTTATATCTGTTCGTACCAAAATTGCAATAAAATATAAAATTCAACCCATATGAGTTAGATAAACCCAAATTAAAAAAAAAAATCAGTGGACTTGACCAGGTTCTGAATTTGGAGAATTTTAAACCTAACGATTGAGTTCATATAAAACCGAAAATCCATATTTTAGTTAGAGTTAACAATCGAAACAATTACACCTAGCAACTTATACTAAAAAATGAAAATATACAAATCTTTATTTAGTCATTTTGAAAAAATTGAAAAGACAAATTAAAAAAAGCATAGATAAGGCATCGAGAGTCGTGGAACAATACAATTGGGAACAAAATAACTACTACATATGAAAAAAATCGAATAATTACCTTCGGAAACATAACGATTCTTGTAATTTCTGATAAATTTTCTTTTCCCGATTTCAGTTGTCTATGTCTCTTCTATTAAAAACAAAACTAATATATAATCAAAATTGAAGGAGGTCTTTGATTTTCGGTGGCCAATACCCATGGCCACTTAACTTTACCCATTTTCACATTATGGCCACTGAACTTTACTACCAATATAATCGAAACAGTGGCTATAAAACTTCCATGGCTAATTATCAAAAACCAATGTGTTGTTCTTCATGTGCTATGTGTCTATATATATATATGTAGTAGGCATCTAATTTGTATTTTGTAACCTTAAATAACGCTGGATTTTGAGTTTTAATTTCAATTTTGGAAAATTAATTAGAATTTTGACTACAGTTTTTTTTTGGAAGCTTAACTATTTGCTAAAACAATTCAACTAATTAATCATCTAATATGGTCGTTACATTAAATTGTTTAGACTGCATTAAGATGAGTTAATGAGCTTTTATTATCTCTATATCATAATACTATATTAATATATTATTTATTGTCAATTATTAGCCCATTAATTAAAGTAATAAAAGAAAGTATGAGTTACAACAAGATGAAAAAACATTAAACGGAAATCCAAAAGTCAGAAACAACCCAATATATAAAGTGTAAATTACACCCATGGCCATTGAAATTTACCCATTTTCACATTATGGCCACTAAACTTCATTTCTTCCCAGTATGGCCACTGAACTTTACACTTTTTAACACCTCAAAGTGCTGTTGCCTAGGGGATTCAAACCTGACACCCTTCAACTACACTTCACATGGCTTACCACTAAGCCATTTGCCTTCCTTGTATATATTGTCACGCGCTGTTTAATATACTAGTGTCTTTTAGCTTCTATTGTTTAATATTTGATGCATGCACTTATTAATATCGATTAAATATGCAAAATAATGAATTATTAATAGAAAAAAATAAATTTGCATAATATGAATTATTAATAGAAAAAAAATGCATATAATAATGAATTACTAATAGAAAAAAACCTTGGACCCTTAATTTACACTCCATCTTACTTACCACTGAGCTAACTACTTTTCTTGTCTAATATGTGCCACGCTGATTAATATACTACCGCACTATAGCTTTCATTGTTAATATTTGACGCATGCACTTATTAATATTGATTAAATATGCATAATAATGAATTATTATTAAAAAAAATTCAAAAACATGCTCCAATTTCTTATTTATTTAATTCCTTTCCTTATGTAATATGTGTCGCGCTGATTAATATACCATCGCACTGTAGCTTTCATTGTTTAATATTTGACACATGCACTTATTAATATTGATTAAATATGCATAATAATGAATTATTAATAGAAAAAAAAAGAAATGTGCATAATAATGAATTATTAATAGAAAAAAATGTGCATAATAATGAATTATTAATAAAAAAAATTCAAGAACATGCTCCAATTTCTTATTTATTTAATTCCTGGTATATATATACTTCATCAACTTTATTAAAACTATCTAGATTAAATTTTGGCATTAAAAGATAAGTTTTTTTTATGTAAATAACTAGGGGCAATTTGGACTTTCATCTACAAAAACAGATGGAATGACTAAAGAGTTTATTAAAATAAAACTTAAGGACCTTATAATAATATAATGGATCTACTAGTATGTTAAGCAAAAACATAAGGACTTATAATTATTTACCCTAGAATTTATACTTGGGATTTAAAGTTTATATTTTAAAGTTTAGAATTTTATATAAATAATTAATTATATACTAATCATTAAAAATGTATTTTTATTCTCTTAAATTTTTATTTTTTAATATAATGTTTTTAAACTAACATTATTAATAATTTTTTAAAAAATCATATTTTTTCTTTATTTATAAAGTTTAGTAGAGATCAATAAAGTTTAAAAAATCATATTTTTTCTTTATTTTCTTTGAGATTAACAAGTCCCATAGGTAGATCTATCTCCTCTCTTTCAGATCTCTCAGATCTGTTGTCATGGTGAAGAATTTTTATGAAGATTGAGAGTTTTGAGATCTATCTCTTCTCTTTTAGATCTTTCTCTCTCTTTTAGATCTATCTTCTCTTTTTCAGATCTATCTTCTCTCCCTCAGATCTGTTGTTATGGTGAAGAATTTTTATAAAGATGGAGAATTTTGAGATCTATATTCTCTCTCTCAGATCTATTTCTCTCTTTTAGATCTTTTTCTCTCTTTTAGATCTATCTCCTCTCTTTCAGATCTCTCTTCTCTCTCTAAAACACAGGATCAATTTTATAACTCAATTTTTTTTTTCTCTCTCTCTCTCTCAATTAGTTATATCTAATAAAATAGACTCCTCCAAATACGAGTCTTTTTCCTTTTCTCTCTCTCTCTCTCTCTCTCTCTGTGGCAATGACGAAGGCGACTGCGAAGTGAAGGGTGGATTGGTCGGTGAAGGCGGGCGGAAGGCCGGTGTTGGATCTGGCGAGTCCGGTTGCGGGGCGCGGGCTGGGTGCAGATCTGGTACAGAAGGAGGCTTGGGCGGCTGATGATGGGAGATCGGAAGGATCTCCTCGGGGTAGACGGCGGAGTAACGAAAGACCGAGGGATCGGTCCAGGGATCGTAGTAGATCGGAGTGGGCTGATGGTGGGGAGGCGGATCTGGTTAATTCGGTGCCTGTTTCGGTGGTTGGGGTGGCCGATCTGGATCAAGGAAGGGAGAGTTATGCGGCTGCCGCATCTGGCGTTGGGGAAGGAGAAGGTCCGATGTTTTCGGCTGTGGACCGTGGGGTTGAGCAGAACGTTGTGATGGGGGGGACGCGTCCTGCGCTTGGTGCTCTAGGAGTGCCGGCCGCGCAAGCAGGGTATTCTTTGCGGCTTGCGCAGGCCGCGCTGGCCGCGCAGGCCACGCAGGCAGCGCAGGCCGCGCAAGCCGCGCAGGCATTTATGCCGGGGGACTTAAGTCTTTTACTTCCGGGACAAACTATGGAAGGTGTTTCATCCCCAGGCACTCGGGTTACTCAGGGCCAGCATGCCCAAGGTTATCAAAAGGATGGGGGAGCTCCCTCCTGGAGGGATAAGTTGTTAGGGGTGGTGGAGGAGGAACCCATGATGGAGGAGGATACTTTTGAGAACGATGATGGGGATTTTCTCTCCGATTCCGATTCTGAGGATGGTCAGCCTGAGAACCCTTTGTGTCCTAGGATCCGTATTTCCTCAGAAGACAAGCGGGTCATGAGATCCAAGTGGAAATTGGCATTAATTGTCACTGTTTTGGGGAAAAGAATCATTCAACTACTTTGCCCAGAGGATTCAGGCTCAATGGGCTAAGAAAGGGAAGGTTACCATCACTGACCTTAATAATGACTATTATGTCATTAGATTCACAAGGGCTGAGGATTACAATGCGGTGGTCAATGGTGGACCGTATATTATCTCCAATCATGTTTTGGCTCTGAGACCTTGGGTCCCAAATTTTGACCCCCATGACTGCTCTGTTAACAGAATCCTTACTTGGGTTAGGTTCCCAGGCATTCCTCTTGAATACTATAGTGATAGATTCCTGAACAAGATTGGTAGCCTGGTTGGTAAGGTCCACCATGTCGATAAGACTACCATTGGGGCAGTAAGAGGCAAGTTTGCCAGGGTCTGTATTGATATTGATCTTGCTAAGCCTCTTCTTTCTCAATTCTGTATTCAGAATAAGGTTTTTCATATTGAATATGAAGGTATACATAATATCTGTTTTGAATGTGGTATGTTTGGCCATACATTTGAGGGATGTCCTAAGAAGAGGAAGGAGGCGGAGGAGTTGATGCAACCTATCATAGGTGGAGCTGAGAAAAGTCAGGGGGAAGAAAGGAGTTTTGGGCCATGGATGCTGGCCAAGAGGTCAGTGAGAAGGAAGCCAAGTGCTAATGTTAGTTCTATTCATCCGCCAGATATTAGTCGGAAGATGACTACGCTCCAGATTGCCCCTGAGATCAAGGTCAGACCCCCGGATATCAAGAAGAGGAGTGAGGCTGGTGTGGTCTCAGCTTCTGGCTCGGGGTCTAGGTTCGGTGTCTTGTCCCTGGAGGAAGGTCGGGAATCGGACCCTTCCAATGAACAGATTAATTTGAGCATGCCTGGTCTGGAATCGGTCGAGCCTATTTCTAGTCGGGGTAAATCTATTAATCCCCTCTTTGTCTCTGATGCTAAGGATAAAGGGAGCTCCCAGTCTCACCTTTCTACAGGGGAAGGGTCGAGTAGTAAGGCTGTTTCTCTGAATCCTCCTGTGGATGCTCCTATTGGAAAAGCTATAGGAGTGAGTAAGATGAACATGAAGAAACTTAAAGTGAAACCTAAGAAGAACCTTAATGGGTTAGACTCTTGGGCTAAAAGGGGACCTTCTGGGACTTCCTCTAGGCTCTCAGGAGCCCCGAATAAATACATGATCTAGGGTTTGGGCTTGTGTTAGTAGTCTTCCTTTCTGATGGATTTCTTTGTTTGGAATGTTAGAGGTGCGGCGAGCAAGGCAACCCGCATTCATGTTAATGATCTTATTAAACAGTTTAACCCCTCCTGTTTTGTTCTTCTAGAGACCAAGGTCAGTGGAGCCAAAGCAGACGAGGTGGTTAGAAAGTTTAAGAATTGGAATTGTGTCAGATCGGAGGCTACTAGCCGGGCTGGGGGGATTTGGCTCTTTTGGAAGCCAGGTCTTGTTAATATTGATATTGTTAGTATGGACTGTCAGTTCATTCATAGTAAGGTGTGCTACCCTGGTAATAAACATTTCTTTGTTACCTTTGTTTATGCCGATCCTGTTCTTTCTAATCGTACAAGGTTGTGGGAGATCCTTCATTCTATTAGCTCTAACATGGTGGAGGCTTGGTTGGTGGCCGGGGATTTTAATGATATTGCCCTTTTAAGTGATCAGAGAGGAGGGGGTAATCATTATGTGAACCGGTGCCTTAACCACAAGCGTAGTATGGATCTGTGTGGGCTTTCAGACCTGGGTGCTGCTGGCCACAAATTTACCTGGAAAAGAAATAGCTTGTTTGTGAGGTTGGATAAGGTGTATGCTAATGTTGCGGCTATCTGTAGGTTTCCTGAGGTCAAGGTGCTGAATCTCCCCTTCCGTCACTCTAACCATTGCCCTATCCTCATTAATTTAGTCAAAGGTAACCGGCTGAAAGCTAACAGACCCTTTAGATATCTTGTGGCTTGGGATTCTCATCCCGACTTTAGGAAATTCGTGAAAACCAATTGGCATCCCCACTCTGATGTTCTCCTCGCTGCTGAGGAATTCAGAAGGAAGGTGGTTGTTTGGAATAAAGACATCTTTGGCCATATTATCAGGAGGAAGAATAAACTCTTGAGGAGGATGGAAGGCGTTCAGCGTTGCTTGGAGGCTCGTTTCGACCATAGCTTAAATGGTCACCTTAGAGCTCTCCAGAACGAGTTGGAAGCTGTGCTTAGACAGGAAGAGCTTCTTTGGTTCCAAAAGTCTAGGAAGGCCTGGATTCAAGACGGGGATCAGAATACCAGGTTTTTTCATCTCTCTACGATCATTAGGAGACAGAGGAATAGGATTGATGCTATCAAGGACGCTAGTGGCGAGTGGATTTTTGAGGAGGAAGACATTCGTCGCTCAGCCCTTGATTTCTACAAGGACCTGTTTAGAGAGGAAGCTGTGGACTTGGAGAGTGCCCACTCTGGTATTTCCTTTCCTCGTTTGGGGGAGGAGGCTATTAAAGATGCTTTCCATCCTATTGACCTTAAAGAGATTGATCTGGCCTTCTCTAGCATAGGGTCCACTAAGGCTCCTGGGATTGATGGTATCCCCGCTAGTTTCTATCATAAACACTGGGATACTGTTAAGGAGGGCATATACAGTTTTGTGTTAGGTGTTTTTGGTGGCTCTAACGATATCAGGTCGGTTAATAAAACCCTCATTGTCTTGATTCCTAAGGTTGTTAAGCCTTCCTCCTTCCTCCAGATGAGACCCATCAGTCTTTGTAATGTTTGTATAAAGCTATTACTAAGATTGTGGCTAATAGAATCCGGAAGATCCTTCCGGATATAATTAGCCAGAACCAAGGGAGCTTTGTTCTTGGTAGACAATTGATGGATAACGTTGTTATTGCCCAGGAGGTTGTCCATTCTATGAAGATTAAGAAAGGTAAGAAAGGGATTGTGGCCCTCAAACCGGATCTGGAGAAAGCCTATGATAGATTGAACTGGAGCTTTCTTCTGGATAGTTTAGCCAAAGCTGGCATCCCGGAGAACTGGAGGATTTTGATTGAGAAGTGTATCTCCTCTCCTGTTTTCCAGGTCATGATCAATGGGGACATGTCGGATGAGTTTTCTCCCTCCAGAGGAATTCGTCAAGGAGATCCTATGAGTCCCTTCCTCTTTGTTATTGCCATGGAAAGACTGTCTCACCTGATCCAAGAGGCGGTGTGCAAAGGGACTCTCCACCCTGTTTCTATCAACAGACATTGCCCCCCTATTACCCATTTACTCTTTGCTGATGACGTCATGCTTTTCATTGAGGGTAATGAGGAGCAAATTAAAACAGTTATGGATATCCTTGATTGTTTTTGCGAGGCTTCTGGCCAGAAGGTTAACATCCAAAAGTCCCGTATGCTTTGTTCCAAAAATATGGACAATAGCTTGTGCAGAAGACTGAGTGAGCTCTCTGGCATACCTCTGACGAACTCTTTGGGGAAGTATCTTGGGGTTCCTCTTCACAGTGATAGGGTTTCCAAAGCCTCTTTCAAAGATATTTTGGACAAAACTAATGGTTTGTGTGCTAGCTGGAAAGCTAATTCTCTTTCCCTTGCAGGTCGCCTTACCTTGATCCAGTCAGTTAACTGCGCTGCTCCGAACCACATCATGCAGGCCTGTAAGCTTCCTGAGCCTGTCCTTAGTGACCTGGATAAGATAAATCGGCGTTTCCTGTGGGGTGAGTCTGGAGATGGGAGAAAGGTTCACCTGGTCCCGTGGAAGGAAGCTTGCCAGCCTAAAAACAGGGGGGGTCTTGGTATTAGGCAGGCAAAGGACAATAATAAAGTCCTGTTAATGAAACTTCTTTGGAGAATGTGGCAATGCCCCTCCTCCCTTTGGGTCCGTCTCTTGTGCGGGAAGTATCGGAAAGATAGAATCTTTGGTGGCCCGAAGGAGAGGGTTGTTAGCTGTTCCTTCCTCTGGAAAGGGCTCAGTGCAGTGTTTGCTGAATTCTGTACGGGGATTGGCCTGGAGGTGGGTAATGGTAGATCTATTAGCTTCTGGTATGACACCTGGATTGGTGATAAACCGCTGATTGATGTGTGTAATGCCCCTCCGTCGGCTGATCTCCTTTCCTGGAAAATTGCTGATGTGGTGGACTCGGAGGGAGACTGGATCTGGTCAAAGTTCGACTCTTTCTTTAGTCTGGAGACCCTTCTTAACATTAGAGGAGTGAAGATTAGCAATCAAGAGGAGGATAAGGATAGACATTGTTGGGCCTTGACGAATAATGGTACTTATTCTTGTAAATCGGCCTATGAAGCTTTTACCCCTAATAGGGCTGATCCTCCCTTGGAGATTTGGAAGTCCATATGGTCCCTCAAGATCCCTTACCGTATCAGGAGCTTCCTTTGGGTGGGTATCAAAGACAGGCTCCTTACGAATGCGGATAGGCACAGAAGGCACTTGACTGAGTCTAGTGCCTGTAGTAGATGCAGAGGCAATGTGGAAACCTTGTGCCATGCCTTGAGGGATTGCCCAGATAGTAAGAAGACCTGGGAAGGGATCCTCCCTCATCACATCCTCCCTTCCTTCATGGCCTTTTCTGAAGGGGACTGGTTCTCTCAAGGAGCCAAGGGGAACTTGCTGGCCAACATGGAGCACGGTGCCATCCTCTTTGCTATTACTTGTCACCAAATCTGGAAGTGGAGGAATGAAGAATTATTTGCGGGTAAGGCTGTCCTTATTCCTGATTTACTGTTTTTCTTCTTGAAGAAGCTCTTTGTTATTACTAAAAGCTTTGAAAGAGATTCCCTTGTTCGCCCCTCCCCGGATAAAGAGATCCTGCTAGTTGGCTGGAGTAAGCCTAGAGAAGGGTTTGCTAAGTTGAATACTGATGGCTCCTGCCTTAGCAATGGCAGAATTGCTGCTGGAGGAGTTCTTCGGGATGCTGGTGGCAATTGGATGGCGGGGTTTACCCATAATTTGGGGACGGGCTCCTCCTTTTCTGCGGAGCTCTGGGGTATCTTGTCAGGTATTAAACTCGCCATTCGCATGGATGTTAAAAAGCTCTCGGTGGAATCTGATAATCTGGAGGCTATTAACAGGATTTCAGATAGCCAGGCTGTTTGTCTGAAGAGCCAGAATCTCATCAAAGCTATTTTGAGGCTTCGTCCTGCCTTTGAGTATCTTAATTTCTCCCATATTTTTAGGGAGCAAAACCGTGTGGCGGATCACTTAGCAGCTGCTGGACATGGGAGAATGTTAGGTGTTTCTACCCTATCTGTTCCTCCTTCTTTTCTTTTGCCTTCTCTCCTAGAGGATAGGATTGGAGTCAGCCTTCCTAGACTGATCCCGGTGTAGGTTTTTTGTTGGTTTTGTTTTTTTCCTTTCCTTTCTTACAAAAAAAAAGTAGAGATCAATAAAGATTACTTTTTAAAATATTTTTCATTCATTTTTTAGTCAATAAATTTTAGGCTTGAAACAACATATATTTTAACTTTTAAAACGCGAACTATGAAGTTTAGAACGTACGACATATTTTTTAGAACATACGTTATGTTTTTTAGAACATGTGTTATGTTTTTTTGAACATGAGTTATAAATTATATTTTTGGAAAAAATGAAAAAACGATCCAAATATCTACTGATTTTTTTAGAACATTATACTTAATTTTTGGAACACAAACTACAAACTTTAGAACATACGTTATGTTTTTTATAACATGTGTTATGTTTTTTCGAACATGAGTTATAAATTATATTTTTGGAACAAATGAAAAAACAATCCAGATATCTACTGATTTTTTTAGAACATTATACTTAATTTTTGGAGCACAAACTTTAAACTTTAGAACATATGTTATGTTATTTAGAATATGAGTTATAAATTATATTATAGAACAAATGCAAAAATGGTCCATATATTTATTGTTTTTTTAAACAACAATTGTTTTCCTTATCCATTATGGAGCGCGCTGATTAATATACCATTATCCATGTAGCTTCTATTATTTAATAGTAGACATATGCACTTATTAAATATCGATTAAATGTGCATAATAATAAATTATTAATAGAAAAAAAAAAAGAAATGTGCATAATAACGAATTATTAATAGAACAAAAAAATCCAAAAACATGCTCCAATTTTTTATTTATTTAATTCCTCTATATTTTTTGTAATTTATGTTTTTAAATGTTAAGGACGATGTTCTAAATAATGTTACATAATTCTAAACTTTATAATTTATGTTCTCCAAATTAAGTATAATGTTTAAAAAAATCAGTAAATATCTCGATCATTTTTGCATTTGTTCTATAATATAATTTATAACTCATGTTCGAAAAAACGTAACGCATGTTCTAAAAAACATAACACATGTTCTAAAGTTTATAGTTTATGTTCCAAAAATTCAGTATAATGTTTTTAAAAAAATCAGTACATATCTGGATCGTTTTTTCATTTGTTCTATAATATAATTTATAACTCATGTTCGAAAAAACATAACACATGTTCTAAAAAAGCATGACGTATGTTCTAAAAAATATATCGTACGTTCTAAACTTTATAGTTCGTGTTTGTTCTATAATATAATTTATAACTCATGTTCGAAAAAACATAACGTATATTTTCTTATATAACATAAATTACAAAATATAGAGAAATTAAATAAAAAATTAGAGCATGTTCTTGTATTTTTTTCTATTAATAATTCATTATTATGCATATTTCTTTTTTTTTCTATTAATAATTCATTATTATGCATATTTCTTTTTTTCCTATTAATAATTCATTATTATGCATATTTAATCGATATTAATAAGTGCATGCGTCAAATATTAAACAATATTTAGAACATCGTCCTTAACATTTTAAAACATAAATTACAAAAATATGGAGGAATTAAATAAATAAGAAATTAGAGCATGTTCTTGGATTTTTTTTCTATTAATAATTAATTATTATGCACGTTTCTTTTTTTTCTATTTTTTTTTTTGGTAAGAAAGGAAAGGAAAAAAAACAAAACCAACAAAAACCTACACCGGGATCAGTCTAGGAAGGCTGACCCCAATCCTATCCTCTAGGAGAGAAGGCAAAAGAAAAGAAGGAGGAACAGAGAGGGTAGAAACACCTAACATTCTCCCATGTCCAGCAGCTGCTAAGCGATCCGCCACGCGGTTTTGCTCCCTAAAAATATGGGAGAAATTAAGATACTCAAAGGCAGGATGAAGCCTCAAAATAGCTTTGATGAGATTCTGGCTCTTCAGACAAACAGCCTGGCTATCTGAATCCTGTTAATAGCCTCCAGATTATCAGATTCCACCGAGAGCTTTTTAACACCCATGCGAATGGCGAGTTTAATACCTGACAAGATACCCCAGAGCTCCGCAGAAAAGGAGGAGCCCGTCCCTAAGTTATGGGTAAACCCCGCCATCCAATTGCCACCAGCATCCCGAAGAACTCCTCCAGCAGCAATTCTGCCATTGCTAAGGCAGGAGCCATCAGTATTCAACTTAGCAAACCATTCTCTAGGCTTACTCCAGCCAACTAGCAGGATCTCTTTATCCGGGGAGGGGCGAACAAGGGAATCTCTTTCAAAGCTTTTAGTAATAACAAAGAGCTTCTTCGAGAAGAAAAACAGTAAATCAGGAATAAGGACAGCCTTACCCGCAAATAATTCTTCATTCCTCCACTTCCAGATTTGGTGACAAGTAATAGCAAAGAGGATGGCACCGTGCTCCATGTTGGCCAGCAAGTTCCCCTTGGCTCCTTGAGAGAACTAGTCCCTTTCAGAAAAGGCCATGAAGGAAGGGAGGATGTGATGAGGGAGGATCCCTTCCCAGATCTTCTTACTATTTGGGCAATCCCTCAAGGCATGGCACAAGGTTTCCACATTGCCTCTGCATCTACTACAGGCACTAGACTCAGTCAAGTGCCTTCTGTGCCTATCCGCATTCGTAAGGAGCCTGTCTTTGATACCCAGCCAAAGGAAGCTCCTGATACGGTAAGGGATCTTGAGGGACCATATGGACTTCCAAATCTCCAAGGGAGGATCAGCCCTATTAGGGGTAAAAGCTTCATAGGCCGATTTACAAGAATAAGTACCATTATTCGTCAAGGCCCAGCAATGTCTATCCTTATCCTCCTCTTGATTGCTAATCTTCACTCCTCTAATGTTAAGAAGGGTCTCCAGACTAAAGAAAGAGTTGAACTTTGACCAGATCCAGTCTCCCCCCGAGTCCACCACATCAGCAATTTTCCAGGAAAGGAGATCAGCCGACGGAGGGGCATTACACACATCAATCAGCAGTTTATCACCAATCCAGGTGTCATACCAGAAGCTAATAGATCTACCATTACCCACCTCCAGGCCAATCCCCGTACAGAATTCAGCAAACACGGTACTGAGCCCTTTCCAGAGGAAGGAATAGCTAACAACCCTCTCCTTCGGGCCACCAAAGATTCTATCTTTCCGATACTTCCCGCACAAGAGACGGACCCAAAGGGAGGAGGGGCATTGCCACATTCTCCAAAGAAGTTTCATTAACAGGACTTTATTATTGTCCTTTGCTTGCCTAATACCAAGACCCCCCTGTTTTTACGCTGGCAAGCTTCCTTCCACGGGACCAGGTGAACCTTTCTCCCATCTCCAGACTCACCCCACAGGAAACGCCGATTTATCTTATCCAGGTCACTAAGGATAGGCTCAGGAAGCTTACAGGCCTGCATGATGTGGTTCGGAGCAGCGCAGTTAACTGACTGGATCAAGTTAAGGCGACCTGCAAGGGAAAGAGAATTAGCTTTCCAACTAGCACACAAACCATTAGTTTTGTCCAAAATATCCTTGAAAGAGGCTTTAGAAACCCTGTAACTGTGAAGAGGAACCCCAAGATACTTCCCCAAAGAGTTCGTCAGAGGTATGCCAGAGAGCTCACTCAGTCTTCTGCACAAGCTATTGTCCATATTTTTGGAACAAAGCATACAGGACTTTTGGATGTTAACCTTCTGGCCAGAAGCCTCGCAAAAACAATCAAGGATATCCATAACTGTTTTAATTTGCTCCTCATTACCCTCAACGAAAAGCATGACGTCATCAGCAAAGAGTAAATGGGTAATAGGGGGGCAATGTCTGTTGATAGAAACAGGGTGGAGAGTCCCTTTGCACACCGCCTCTTGGATCAGGTGAGACAGTCTTTCCATGGCAATAACAAAGAGGAAGGGACTCATAGGATCTCCTTGACGAATTCCTCTGAAGGGAGAAAACTCATCCGACATGTCCCCATTGATCATGACCTGGAAAACAGGAGAGGAGATACACTTCTCAATCAAAATCCTCCAGTTCTCCGGGATGCCAGCTTTGGCTAAACTATCCAGAAGAAAGCTCCAGTTCAATCTATCATAGGCTTTCTCCAGATCCAGTTTGAGGGCCACAATCCCTTTCTTAATCTTCATAGAATGGACAACCTCCTGGGCAATAACAACGTTATCCATCAATTGTCTACCAGGAACAAAGCTCCTTTGTTCTGGCTAATTATATCCGGAAGGATCTTCCGGATTCTATTAACCACAATCTTAGTAATAGCTTTAAACAAAACATTACAAAGACTGATGGGTCTCATCTGGAGGAAGGAGGAAGGCTTAACAACCTTAGGAATCAAGACAATGAGGGTTTTATTAACCGACCTGATATCGTTAGAGCCACCAAAAACACCTAACACAAAACTGTATATGCCCTCCTTAACAGTATCCCAGTGTTTATGATAGAAACTAGCGGGGATACCATCAATCCCAGGAGCCTTAGTGGACCCTATGCTAGAGAAGGCCAGATCAATCTCTTTAAGGTCAATAGGATGGAAAGCATCTTTAATAGCCTCCTCCCCCAAACGAGGAAAGGAAATACCAGAGTGGGCACTCTCCAAGTCCACAGCTTCCTCTCTAAACAGGTCCTTGTAGAAATCAAGGGCTGAGCGACGAATGTCTTCCTCCTCAAAAATCCACTCGCCACTAGCGTCCTTGATAGCATCAATCCTATTCCTCTGTCTCCTAATGATCGTAGAGAGATGAAAAAACCTGGTATTCCGATCCCCGTCTTGAATCCAGGCCTTCCTAGACTTCTGGAACCAAAGAAGCTCTTCCTATCTAAGCACAGCTTCCAACTCGTTCTGGAGAGCTCTAAGGTGACCATTTAAGCTATGGTCGAAACGAGCCTCCAAGCAACGCTGAACGCCTTCCATCCTCCTCAAGAGTTTATTCTTCCTCCTGATAATATGGCCAAAGATGTCTTTATTCCAAACAACCACCTTCCTTCTGAATTCCTCAGCAGCGAGGAGAACATCAGAGTGGGGATGCCAATTGGTTTTCACAAAATTCCTAAAGTCGGGATGAGAATCCCAAGCCACAAGATATCTAAAGGGTCTGTTACCTTTCAGCCGATTACTTTTGACCAAATTAATGAGGATAGGGCAATGGTCAGAGTGACGGAAGGGGAGATTCAGCACATTGACCTCAGGAAACCTACAGATAGCCGCAACATTAGCATACACCTTATCCAACCTCACAAACAAGCTATTTCTTTTCCAGGTAAATTTGTGGCCAGCAGCACCCAGGTCTGAAAGCCCACACAGATCCATACTACGCTTGTGGTTAAGGCACCGGTTCACATAATGATTACCCCCTCCTCTCTGATCACTTAAAAGGGCAATATCATTAAAATCCCCGGCCACCAACCAAGCCTCCACCATGTTAGAGCTAATAGAATGAAGGATCTCCCACAACCTTGTACGATTAGAAAGAACAGGATCGGCATAAACAAAGGTAACAAAGAAAGGTTTATTACCAGGGTAGCACACCTTACTATGAATGAACTGACAGTCCATACTAACAATATCAATATTAACAAGACCTGGCTTCCAAAAGAGCCAAATCCCCCCAGCCCGGCCAGTAGCCTCCGATCTGACACAATTCCAATTCTTAAACTTTCTAACCACCTCGTCTGCTTTGGCTCCACTGACCTTGGTCTCTAGAAGAACAAAACAGGAGGGGTTAAACTGTTTAATAAGATCATTAACATGAATGCGGGTTGCCTTGCTCACCGCACCTCTAACATTCCAAACAAAGAAATCCATCAGAAAGGAAGACTACTAACACAAGCCCAAACCCTAGATCAGGTATTTATTCGGGGCTCCTGAGAGCCTAGAGGAAGTCCCAGAAGGTCCCCTTTTAGCCCAAGAGTCTAACCCATTAAGGTTCTTCTTAGGTTTCACTTTAAGTTTCTTCATGTTCATCTTACTCACTCCTATAGCTTTTCCAATAGGAGCATCCACAGGAGGATTCAGAGAAACAGCCTTACTACTCAACCCTTCCCCTGTAGAAAGGTGAGACTGGAAGCTCCCTTTATCCTTAGCATCAGAGACAAAGAGGGGATTAATAGATTTACCCCGACTAGAAATAGGCTCGACCGATTCCAGACCAGGCATGTTCAAATCAATCTGTTCATTGGAAGGGTCCGATTCCCGACCTTCCTCCAGGGACAAGACACCGAACCTAGACCCCGAGCCAGAAGCTGAGACCACACCAGCCTCACTCCTCTTCTTGATATCCGGGGGTCTGACCTTGATCTCAGGGGCAATCTGGAGCGTAGTCATCTTCCGACTAATATCTGGCGGATGAATAGAACTAACATTAGCACTTGGCTTCCTTCTCATTGACCTCTTGGCCAGCATCCATGGCCCAAAACTCCTTTCTTCCCCTTGACTTTTCTCAGCTCCACCTATGATAGGTTGCATCAACTCCTCCGCCTCCTTCCTCTTCTTAGGATATCCCTCAAATGTATGGCCAAACATACCACATTCAAAACAGATATTATGTATACCTTCATATTCAATATGAAAAACCTTATTCTGAATACAGAATTGAGAAAGAAGAGGCTTAGCAAGATCAATATCAATACAGGCCCTAGCAAACTTGCCTCTTACTGCCCCAATGGTAGTCTTATCGAGATGGTGGACCTTACCAACCAGGCTACCAATCTTGTTCAGGAATCTATCACTATAGTATTCAAGAGGAATGCCTGGGAACCTAACCCAAGTAAGGATTCTGTTAACAGAGCAGTCATGGGGGTCAAAATTTGGGACCCAAGGTCTCAGAGCCAAAACATGATTGGAGATAATATACGGTCCACCATTGACCACCGCATTGTAATCCTCAGCCCTTGTGAATCTAATGACATAATACTCATTATCAAGGTCAGTGATGGTAACCTTCCTTTTCTTAGCCCATTGAGCCTGAATCCTCTGGGCAAAGTAGTTGAAACTGATTCTTTTCCCCAAAACAGTGACAATTAATGCCAATTTCCACTTGGATCTCATAACCCGCTTGTCTTCTGAGGAAAGACGGATCCTAGGACACAAAGGGTTCTCAGGCTGACCATCCTCAGAACGGAATCGGAGAGAAAATCCCCATCATCGTTCTCAAAAGTATCCTCCTCCATCATGGGTTCCTCCTCCACCACCCCTAACAACTTATCCCTCGAGGAGGGAGCTCCCCCATCCTTTTGATAACCTTGGGCATGCTGGCCCTGAGTAACCCGAGTGCCTGGGGATGAAACACCTTCCATAGTTTGTCCCGGAAGTAAAAGACTTAAGTCCCCCGGCACAAATGCCTGCGCGGCTTGCGCTGCCTGCGTGGCCTACGCGGCAAGCACGGCTAGCACGGCCAGCCGCAAAGAATACCCTGCTTGTGCGTCCGGCACTCCCAGAGCACCAAGCGCAGGATGCGTCCCCCCCATCACAACGTTCTGCTCAACCCCACGGTCCACAGCCGAAAACATCGGACCTTCTCCTTCCCCAACGCCAGACGCGGTAGCCGCAGAACCCTCCCTTCCTTGATCCAGATCGGCCACCCCAACCACCGAAACAGGCACCGAATTAACCAGATCTGCCTCCCCACCATCAGCCCACTCCGATCTACTACGATCCCTGGACCGATTCCTCGGTCTTTCGTTACTCCGCCGTCTACCCCGAGGAGATCCTTCCGATCTCCCATCATCAGCCGCCCAAGCCTCCTCCTGTACCAGATCTGCACCCAGCCCGCGCCCCGCAATCGGACTCGCCAGATCCAACACCGGCCTTCCGCCCGCCTTCACCGACCAATCCACCCTTCCCTTCGCAGTTGCCTTCGTCATCGCCACAGAGAGAGAGAGAGAGAGAGAGAGAGAGAGAAAAGGAAAAAGACTCGTATTTGGAGGAGTCTATTTTATTAGATATAACTAATTGAGAGAGAGAGAAAAAAAAATTGAGTTATAAAATTGATCCTGTGTTTTAGAGAGAGAAGAGAGATCTGAAAGAGAGGAGATAGATCTAAAAGAGAGAAAAAGATCTAAAAGAGAGAAATAGATCTGAGAGAGAGAGAATATAGATCTCAAAATTCTCCATCTTCATAAAAATTCTTCACCATGACAACAGATCTGAGAGAGAGAAGATAGATCTGAAAAAGAGAAGATAGATCTAAAAGAGAGAGAAAGATCTAAAAGAGAAGAGATAGATCTCAAAACTCTCAATCTTCATAAAAATTCTTCACCATGACAACAGATATGAGAGATCTGAAAGAGAGGAGATAGATCTAAAAGAGAGAAAAAGATCTTCTTTATTAATAATTCATTATAATGCACATTTCTTTTTTTCTATTAATAATTCATTATTATGCATATTTAATCAATATTAATAAGTGCATGTGTAAAATATTAAACAACGAAAGCTACAGTTTGGTATATTAATCCGCGCGGCATACATTACACAAGAAAGATAATTAGCTTAGTGGTAAGTAGCATGGAGTGTAAATTAAAGGTCTCAAGTTCGAACCCCCTTGGTAGTAGCATTTTTTTTGTTATTTTTAGACTCAAAACTACGTAGTTTTAGTGGTTCTCACCTAAGAAAGGGTTCTCATCTAAGAAAGGGTTCTCACAAGAGCCCTCCTCTATATATATATATATATATATATATATATATAGACACATAGCACATGAAGAACAACACATTGGCTTTTGATAATTAGCCATGGAAGTTTTTATAGCCACTGTTTCGATTATATTGGTAGTAAAGTTCAGTGGCCACACCGGGAAGAAATGAAGTTCAGTGGCCATAATATGAAAATGGGTAAAGTTCAGTGGCCATGGGCATTGGCCACCGAAAATCAAAGACCTCCTTCAATTTTGATTATGTATTTGTTTTGTTTTTAATAGAAGAAACATAAATAACTGAAATCGGGAAAATAAAATTTGTCAGAAATTACAAGAATCGTTATGTTTCCGAAGGTAATTATTCGATTTTTTCATATGTAGTAGTTATTTTATTCCCAATTGTATTGTTCCATGACTCTCGATGCCTTATCTATGCTTTTTTTTAATTTGTCTTTTCAATTTTTTTCAAAATGACTAAATAAAGATTTGTATATTTTCATTTTTTTAGTATAAGTTGCTAGGTGTAATCGTTTCGATTGTTAACTCTAACTAAAATATGGATTTTCGATTTTATATGAACTCAATTGTTAGGTTTAAAATTCTCCAAATTCAGAACCTGGTCAAGTCCACTGATTTGTTTTTAATTTGACTTTATCTAACTCATATGGGTTGAATTTTATATTTTTATGCATTTTTGGTACGAACAGATATAAAATTTCACATAAAAGTTGTTTATCGAAGTTGAAGACATATTAAAGACATCTTGATCCAATGATTTTGTCTACCATGTATTTTGAAGACTCATCTTTTAAACTTTTAGTTTGAAACATGGTACTCGAAATCAGATTCAGGCACATGAATCCAATTGAATCAAGATGATGACTGTACATACTTTTCAAAGCACTGTAGAATATAATAAAAATTAGATATTTAAGGGAAAACTCAAAATTCAAAACAAAAATAAGTTGAAGTTATGTTACATCATGAAAACTTCTAGAAATGAAGTACTGAGCCACTCTCCAGTTAGTAGTTGAGTCATGTCTTGTATTCCAATATGAATCTTCATATCTTCAAAACAACCAAAAACATCCCCATCGGGAACCTGAAACAAGTGACTATTGGTATAATTATCCAACATAGACTGTATTATTTTGCACTTCTCAGACAATTTTGGTAAGGCATCCTCGTGATGATTGATGGGCTTTTTTAGTTCTACAGCGGACTCATTTGCACTTTCCCCATGTTTCCTTTTACTTGTATGCCCATTTGGATTACCTAATAACCAATTAACTAGTAAATATTAGTGAACATCTGTAACGAATCTCGAACCGATTAATCACATAAATTATTAAAATAAACCACTTTGTTACTAAAATAGTATATACTATCAGGATAAACTTGTGGTTTTGAATACAATTTATGGATGAAAGATTAAGTAGTTATTTTTGTCAAAACCAATGGACTTTATAATGTGTTTCAAAAAATAGAGGGACTAACTAGTGTAATATTTGTTAGATTTGATTCTTGTTCACCCCTTTCAACATCTTCCTTCGTTTGTCGTCTTTTAAAGCATACGAATAACAAAAGGAATGATAGTACTTGTACTACCAATATAATCGAAACAGCGGCTATAAAAACTTCCATGGCTAATTATCGAAAGCCAATGTGTTGTTCTTCATGTGTTATGTGTTTAAAAACATAGTATATGAAGAACAACACATTGGCTTTCGCTAATTAGCCATGGAAGTTTTTATAGCCGATGTTTCGATTATATTGGTAGTACAAGTGCTATCATTCCTTTTGTTATTCGTATGCTTTAAAAGACGACAAACGAAGGAAGATGTTGAAAGGGGTGTACAAGAATCAAATCTAACAAAAATTACACTAGTTAGTCCCTCTATTTTTTGAAACACATTATAAAGTCCATTAGTTTTGACAAAAATAACTACTTAATCTTTCATCCATAAATTGTATTCAAAACCGCAAGTTTATCGTTATAGTATATACTATTTTAGTAACAAAGTGGTTTATTTTAATAATTTATGTGATTAATCGGTTCGAGATTCGTTATAGATGTTCACTAGTATTTACTAATTAATTGGTTATTAGGTAAGCAATCCAAATAGGCATACAAGTAAAAGGAAACATGGGGAAAGTGCAAATGAGTCCGCTGTACAACTAAAAAAGCCCATCAATCATCACGAGGATGCCTTACCAAAATTGTCTGAGAAGTGCAAAATAATACAGTCCATGTTGGATAATTATACCAATAGTCACATGTTTCAGGTTCCCAATGGGGATGTTTTTTATTGTTTTGAAGATATGAAGATTCATATTGGAATAGAAGACGTGACTCAACTACTAACTGGAAAGTGGCTCAGTACTTCAGTTCTATAAGTTTTCATGGTGTAACATAACTTCAACTTATTTTTGTTTTGAATTTTGAGTTTTCCCTTAAATATCTAATTTTTATTATATTCTACAGTGCTTTGAAAAGTATGTACAGTCATCATCTTGATTCAATTGGATTCATGTGCCCGAATCTGATTTCGAGTACCATGTTTCAAACTAAAAGTTTAAAAGACGAGTCTTCAAAATACATGGTAGACACAATCACTTCATACAAAGCCAAGTGTTTCATCTTCTTCCCATACCATGAAGGGTATACCTGTAAAGTTTACATTTTTTTTAAGTTGAAACTTCAGTATATATTTATTAAACATTGTTTTATAACATATGTTTATCTTTTTAATCCAGGAATTATTGGATTCTTCTAGTAATGTGTATGGAGAAGCGTGTGGTCTACTCATTTGATCCTATAACGTCTCCATCGGAGATTGGACACAATACAATTAAGCCACATATGAATAAGTACTTATATACTTGTGTTAATGTTATTTTTATTTACCTAATTGATTATAATATATAATAATAACAACATGCCTATATTGTTTTTGTTTGAAATTTATAGGGCTTTTTTGGCCTATCAACAATTGGAACCTAAACAAACGGTTAACAAAGCGTTAACATGGACAGTTGGAAAGGTGCATATCTATTGAATTTTGTTTAGTCGTGTTTTATGGAGTCGGGTTTTGTAATTGTATTTATCGTTTTGTAAATTTATATGTAGTGTCCTCAACAAAGTGGATCTAAAGAGTGTGGATACTTTGTAATGCGATACATGTTGGACATAGTTTTGCATCATAGTGATTGTGAAGATCTAACAAATGTAAGTTATATTACATATTTTAATGTTTATCCTTATGTATATCACTCTTGAATATTTTATCTAAATTTTAAAAAAAAAATTAAGGTTTTTGCAAGAACTTCATCATATACAGAGGACGAGATTGTCGAGGTTTCAGATATTTGGGCAAAACATTTTATAAATTTTTTAATCTCCCTCTTATAGTGGGTTTATGAGAGAAAACATCACAGACCTTAAGAGATGAACAATATGATCAAGAGGTAAATCAATATTTTTTTTTGTTCCTCTTGAGTTTATGATTATTGCATTTGATATAAATGGTAATTATTTCTTTATTATGTTAAAGAATCATGAGTAAATTGGGTTAACTGTGGATTTCTAATTTTTCTATGTAAAGAATTGGCATGATATTTGTATTGATTTTCCAGATTTAACTTGTGCATGCTCAACTAAGAAGAGCTAAAGAAAGATTAAATTCCCCTGATGCACAACTGGGCCTTGATCTAGCCATCACACAAAAAGAGAAGGATCGTGATCCCGTTATGCTTAGAAGACTTTCTAAAAAGCTCGAACTTAGGACTATCAATGACCAAGATCTGCTGCACATGTCAGAAATGTTGAAGATCTGCTGCACATGAAATGTTGCACATGATATGAATGAATTTGACGGATGAGTCAAGTAGTCGAAATTTTGTGCTTTTCCATTTGTTCATATCATGTTAGTTTATTTTACATCCAAAATATTTAGAATTAGCAAAATTTTATCTCTCATTTTCAAGCAAGGTCAATTTTACATCTAATATAAAATTTGAACTGGTAAATTTAATTGTTATTTGACTATGATACCAAACTTTCTAAACAATTTTTATCGATAAATTGCAGCATGCATTTTGGCAGATCGTTCGTTATTGTGTTAATAATATGGGTTAATATACATATTTGCCCATGTATTTTCACGAAAAAACAGATATGCTCCTATATCAAATAAACCCACAAAACTATCCCTGAACTTTCCACAAACTTGCAATTATGCCCTAATCTAACAGACTATCAATGTGGCATAAACGGAGTATATTTACTGTGTGTCTGGCCATTCAAAACATGACAAGTGTTTAAGTTCTAACAATTAAATAATAAAAAATTATGAGACAAAACACAATTATACTTTACATATTCTTCTTCTTCATTCTCCTTCACATCTTCTTCTTCTTCATTTTTTTTTCACATCTTCTTCACTCTCCTTCACATCTTCGTCTTCTTCATTTTCTTTCATCAATTTAAGTAAATTCATTCCCATCTTCGTCTTCTCTGGTCTTTTTCTTCATTCTCCTTCACATCTTCTACTCTTTTACATCAACTTAAGTAAATCTGGAAAATCTAGAAAGCTTCAAAAGCTTGTACATCTCCTTGTACAAAAGCTTCAAAATTTGGAAAGCTTCACATCTCTGTTAAAGTTCACAGCAGAATTCTGTTAGTAGCAGTTACAACAGATCAACAGCTTAATGACAACTCAGCAAGTCTGTTATTAATCAGTTTTCGCTCCTTGTATATATTCACATAGCTAGCTCATTTGTTACTTACTTCAATTCAATGCTTGTTGTATTCATTTCAATTCTCTCTGTAATACAACTTAGTTTCTTGATTCATTACAATACAATTTCTCTCTTCATCTTAGCTTTCTCAAGATGGTATCAGAGCTACTGTTCCGCAATTGAAGATCTATGGTGAATAGGAGAGCAACAACACAAAGGCGAAATAATAAGTTTCGTGTTCTTGAATCAGAAAGTGAAGAGGAAGTCATTCCGAGTCCAATTGGTGAAGATTTTATCCCTGCAACAACAAAGATGGCAGAAATTGATACTTCGTTTCTTAATCTTGAAAAATCAGATCATCCTGGTGTTTTTCTAGTCAATACTCCATTGACAACTGCAAATTATCTGTCTTGGCTTCGTGCAGTGAAGATTGGTCTAGCAGCGAAGGACAAATTGGATTTCTTGCTGATAGATTTTCCTCAACCACCCCTCAATCATCCGATCTACAAAAAGTGGAAACGATGTGATAACATGGTTCTTTCATGGCTATTAGCTTCAATCTCAAAAGATCTTTCTGAATCCCTCAATTATGTGAAAACAGCAAAGCAGTTATGGGTGGAATTGGAGCACAGATTTGGTCAATCAAATGGCCCACTGGTGTATCAACTCAAGAAGGATCTTGCTAATCTGCAGCAAGGAAATTCAACTGTAAGTGTTTACTACACACAGATGAAGAAACTTTGGGAGGATATTTCTGCTATGAACCCTATTCCATCTTGTAATTGTGAAATTACTGGCAAGAAAATGTCAGATATGATAGAAGCAGATCATCTAATGCAATTTCTGATGGGGCTCAATGATGTTTATGAGCAAACAAGAAATCAGGTGTTAATGTCAGATCCACTGCCATCTGTTACTAAAGCCTATTCTATGGTGTTGAAGATGGAGCAGCAGAAGCAAAATGTGCAGAATGTCAGTCATGGAACACCAGAAATAGTGAATGATGTGATGAGTTCTAATAGAGGAGGTGAAAGTTCTAACAGAGGAGGAGAAAGAAATGACAGAGAAGTTGCCAAAGAAGATATGTTCTGTTCATATTGCAAGAAACCAGGACACCTGAAGGATTCTTGCTTCAAATTGAAGGGATATCCAGACTGGTTTAAACCAAAGAAGAGGGGAGTAAAGAAGAATTTCAATCATCAGGCACATGTGGCTCAAGAAGGTGGAATAGAGGAAACTGAGATGGATCAGGAAGGGATTCAAGCACAGTTCTTCAACTGTTTTCTGCAGAAGGAGTTTCAGAAATTCTTGAGCACTAAAGCAAAAAATGATTTGGCTGTTTTTTCTGGGTTTGCAGGTAACATCACCAGCTACTCAGATATAAAATGTGATAGTAATGACTGGATTATTGATTCAGGTGCAAGTTCACATATGTGTGCAAATGTGTCTAATCTGGTTAATGTTCATAATATGCCAAGAAAGCAAAAGGTATATCTACCTGATGGCAGTTTACAAAACATCTCACAGAAAGGGAATGTTAAGTTTACTGATAGATTTCAGTTGCATAATGTTCTATGTGCCCCAAGTTTCAAGTTCAATTTGCTGTCAGTTGGTCAATTGTTGAAAGAAGAGGAAGTTGGGATTAGCTTTTACCCCAATTTCTGCACATTACAGGACCTGAAGACTAAGAGAGTGCTGGCAGTATGATGCATGAGTGGAGGCCTTTAAAGATTAACAAGAAGATCTTTTAGCCCCAGACTCATCAATGAAGTTCACACAGGAGATGTAAGTAACATACAGTGTACTTTTGCTGTTTCAGTTGTAGAAGATATGAATGATGAAAATGTGCTATGGCATTATAGACTAGGACATGTATCTTGGAAAAAGTTGAAGCATGTTCAAGGAATTTCTTGTGTAGAGAATGTAATACCATGTGAAATATGTCCTTTTGCAAAGCAACATAGATTAAGTTTCCCACTTAGCAATTCTGTTTCTACTTCCATTTTTGAGTTGTTACATACAGATATATGGGGGCCTTATCATATGAGTTCTTCAAACAACTCAAAGTTCATTTTAACGATAGTGGATGACTTTTCTCGAGCTTTATGGACCATACTACTGCCATCTAAAACTGAGGTATGTGCTGCAATGCATAAATTCATTATGTTGGTACAAAACCAATTCAAAACTACCATCAAGGTAATCAGATCCGATAATGGAACTGAGTTTACTAGCCAAGCATATCAAAATATGATCACTAATTTTGGTATTTTACACCAAAAAGCATGCACTTACACTCCACAACAAAATGGAGTCATAGAAAGAAAACACAGGCACTTGTTGGAAGTAGCAAGAAGTCTATTGTTTCAGTCTGGTGCATCAGATGAATTCTGGGGAGAGGCAATCAAAACAGCCACTCATGTCATAAACTTATTGCCTGTAGAAAGTTTACAATGACAGACTCCCTTTGAAAGGCTTTATGGTAGAAATCCAGATTACACACACTTGAAGGTGTTTGGATGCCTTTGTTTTGTGACAAATCTTCAACCCCACAAAGACAAGTTTGACCCCAGAGCTCATAAAGCCATTTTTATGGGATATGCAAGTGGTCAAAAGGGGTATGTAGTCTATATATTGGACACTAATCAGTTCCAGGTGACAAGGGATGTGGTTTTTCATGAAACTGTGTTTCCTTACAAGCAATCATCATCTGCTTCTCCAAGTACTTCTGGTTCTCCAGAACTGGTCACAACTACCAGCACTCCTCCACCAAATGAGGCAGATAATGTTGTTTCACAGATGAATGCTGATGCTGAAGCTGCACCAACATGTACCAGAACTGGCAGGGTTATCAAACCACCAGTTTGGATGCAAGATTTTGCTGGAAACATACAAATAGAAGTTCTGGAGGATGATGTCTGCACCTTGCCAGAGTATTCCAGTGATCATCAAGCTTTCATGACCAACTTACTTTATGACAAAGAGCCAAAATCCTACACAGAAGCATCCACAAATCCTAAATGGAGGGAGGCAATGTCACAAGAGTTGACAGCTTTAGAGGAGAATGGCACCTGGATACTGACTGCTTTACCAGCAGGAAAGAAGGGGATAGCTTCTAGATGGATCTTCAAAGTCAAGAGGAAACCAGATGGGACTGTAGACAGATACAAAGCAAGATTGGTGGCAAAAGGATACAATCAGATCTATGGTTTTGACTACACAGAATCATACTCACCAGTAGCCAAGTTAGTAACTGTGAGAATCTTCCTAGCTATTGCTGCAGCAAGGAATTGGCCAGTCCATCAAATAGATATCAATAATGCATATCTACATGGATACATTGAAGAAGATCTGTACATGCTACCACCACAGGGATACACAAAAGCAAAACAAGGGCAGGTGTGCAATCTTGTCAAAAGTCTCTATGGCCTAAAACAGGCAGGCAGGCAGGCAGTGGAACAAGGAGATGGCAGCTAAACTTCAACAATTTGGATTCCTGAAGTCCAAACATGATCACTGTTTGTATACAAAAGATGCAGGTGGCATTTTTACTATTCTGGTTCTATATGTGGATGATTTACTCATCTCAGGGACTTCAGAGCAAGAAATTATCAGGCTGAAGGAATTTCTACACAGCAAGTTTACAATCAAAGACCTAGGATATGTAAAGTATTTCCTAGGAGTTGAAGTAGCAAGATCAGAAAAGGGGATGGTGTTGTCTCAAGTTAAGTACATCAGAGACCTACTTGCAGATGCAGATTTAAGTGAAGCACATGAAGCTAGTTCTCCATTGCCATCTGGTTTTCAACCAAAAGGTGAGACTCCAAAACTGAAGGAACCTGATGTATACAGAAGAATGATTGGCAGGTTACTATATTTGGGTTTCACACGCCCAAATATTTGCTTTTCTACACAACAACTCAGTCAATACATGACTGAACCAATGCAACATCATCTAGAGGCAGCTCTACACATCCTCAAATACTTAAAGAAGACACTGACCAGAGGTGTTTTCTATCCTACTCAATCTGCTCTACCACTAACAGCTTATTGTGATCCTAGGCCAATCCTTAATATCTTGGAAAAGCAAAAAGCAGTCAACAGTTAGCCGATCTTCTGCAGAAGCAGAATACAGGAGTTTAGCAGTAACAGCATATGAACTGAAGTGGATATTCTACATATTGTAGAGTTTCAAGCTTGAAGTGACACTGCCAATACCACTTCATTGTGATAATACTTCAGCAATAGCCATTGCAGCAAATCCTGTTGATCATGAGGGTACTAAACACTTTGATATAGATGTTCAATTCATCAGAGATTATGTGGAGCAGGGATTTATAGCCACACCACATGTATGCTCAGCTCAACAGTTAGCAGATCTTTTCACTAAAAGTCTGGATGGTTCACAGATAGATCAATTCATGCACAAACTTGGAATTGTTAACACAAGACCAAGTTTGAAGGGGGAATGTTAAAGTTCACAGAAGAATTCTATTAGTAGCAGTTACAACAGATCAATAGCTTAATGACAGCTCAGCAAGTCTGTTATTAATCAGTTTTCGCTCCTTGTATATATTCACATAGCTAGCTCATTTGTTACTTACTTCAACTCAATGCTTATTGTATTCATTTCAATTCTCTCTGTAATACAACTTAGTTTCTTGATTCATTACAATACAATTTCTCTCTTCATCTTAGCTTTCTCAAGAATCTCCTTGTATTAAAGCTTCAAAATCTGGAAAATAGAAAGCTTCAAAAGCTTGTACAAAAGCCTGTATAAGAGAGCTCTGCACACGGAAGTTTAAGAAATAAGGACTGCAATTCAAAAGCTTGTACAATAATATGTATAATTTTCTTACTTACCTTTAAAGTAGAACTCGTTGAAGCAAATTCGTCCAATGGTGTGCTTGCTGGTGTGTACAACTCATTAGCATAGGCGAGTATGGGAATGAATTTCTTATTTCTTCACAAATAAGACATGGGTAATGCTCAGATAATCAAAGGCAGCAAAGAAAACCAAGTTTCTCAACATTTTATAGAGAGATTGAATTTTTTTTTTTTAAAGATGCACAGAAAAAGTGTTGTTCCCCTCTCTGAATCTATTTGGTTGAGAATGGAGTAGAGCAAAGAGAAAACTAGGATAAGATGAAAAGGAAAAACAGAAAGAAAGGAAAAAGAAGCAATTAAACAAAAAGAGACACATAGAGAAGAGAGGGAAGTGATGTCGGGAAGTAAGACTATGAGATTCTCAGAAGGTGATGTTCATGAGGATGATGCCGTTTATGCCAAATAAGTATGTCTGTTAGATTAGGGCATAATTGCAGGTTTGTGAAAAGTTCAGGGATAGTTTTGTGGGTTTATTTAATATAAGGGTATATCTGTTTTTCCGTGAAAATACAGGGGCAAATATGTGTATTAACCCTAATAATATAATAAATATGTTAGGTCGTATTTTCTTATTAATTTATATGTGACTAATTTTAGTTCGCATTTTGGTATTAATAATATAATAAGAATTTTAGAGGTAATTGATATTTGAAAGATCCGATATAACGATTAAATAACAGTAAATCACTCTGTTCAAATTTTGTCAGGTGTGCAAATGTTAATGGTAATCTAATATTTTATAAAATGAATTCTGGCCAACCATGTTCGAAATGTCTAGGATCTACTCAAGGCTATCCCTGAGCATTGGTACGAGGGCTTAAAGGATAGAGGACCCAAAAAATAATAGGGTAAATAATTATAAAGTTCTTATGTTTTTGCTTAACACACTAGTATAAGTCCATCATATTATTATAAGGTCCTTAAGTTTATCTTAATCAATTCTTTAGTCATTTCATTTGTTTTTGTAAATGAAAGTTCAAAATTTCCCTAGTTATATACATAAATTTAATCTAAATAGTTTTAAGGGTAATTAATTTATTAGTCCCTATATTTTAACAAAACACACTGTTTAGTCCATGTATTTTAAAAAACACACAGTAAAGTCCCTAACGTTTTTCTCAGTGAACTGTTTAGACCCTAACGTTTTTCTCGGTGAACTGTTTAGTCCATGCCGTTAGATTCTCATGAAGATTTTGTTGGTCAAATTTGGATTTGCGTTCTTCTTTTCCTATATTTTCCTTTCCTTTAAACTATAATGCATCTGAAATTAACTTTGAATGTTTTTCTTCTTGATTTTCTTCTTAAACGTTCAAATTCGTAAGCATTGGATTTGTTCTTTTTCTTGTTCTCCATACAAATAGCTTCTTCTATTCCTCTTCTGAAGTTTGAAGGTAAATGGTAAAGGGTAATTTAGTCATTTCTGTCACACCCAATCCTAAACGACCTCAATCGGCATCGGGCGTGAAAAAGAAAGATCATAATTCTAACAATATATTTACCAACTCCATTATATTACAATTGAAATACCAACATTCTAACCATAATTCTAGCAATAAGTAGTCAACTTCCAAACCTCGCCTAATCAGTCGGTAACCTTCTCTATATTCTGTACTTTCTCACCTAAAAACATTAAAACATTTAAAAACGTGAGACAAAAATCTCAGTAAGAAACTATCAGCTGTAAAAACCAACTTTACTTAACATAACTACATATATACATTTATAAAGGGATTTAATCAAAACCTTATAAAATATACTCAAAACTTAAGTTCATAATATAATCATCAAAACCTTATAAAATATACTCAAAACTTAAGTTCATAAAATAAAATTTGTGTATGTGTATCCACCCTCGAATTCCACCTGTGTAGATCATAACATCAATCATAACAATATCGAGATATCTCATTTATATCTCGTTCCTTGCTTAACAGTTAGGACTACCAGCCATGCACTCTGGCCATACCGCTATTAGGTATGGTCTTACAAATACAACTCCTACCTCGGGCAATCTTAGATGGACAAAACCATTTTATCTTTCAAAATATCACAACTCATAAAAATCATATTTGGACTTCAATCCAAAATAATAAACAATAACCGCAATAGATTTCTCAATCCAAAAACAATTCGTAAGAAATCCTCAAATTCATTTTATTCAATATATATATACATTGAAACCAAAAACATATATGTATATATAATTTTTCAATTCTCCAAAACATCAATCCTTAAATCAATCAAAATTCCAAATAAATCAATCAAATTAAACCTTAAATCAACATAATCAAGTAAAATCTGAAAATAACATAGAAGCATAATCAATAGCTTCATTTAAACCATAATTTCACAATAAAAAGAAAAATCGTGAAAAACCTCAATTTTACAAAATTCCTGCATAACCCTAAAATATCAATTTCTGAAAATTCTTTGATTATATATATATCTATATACATAAAACTCAAAATATCGTTGATAGTTACTTACCTTGGTCACTAATCGAAGAAACCACACTCGTTCAATTCTCCTCTAAATTCTGTCTAAGACCTTTCCCTCCAAATATTGCCGAAACTCAAAAACTCTTCGGTTAGGACTTAGATCTATACATAAGGATGCTATGGTTCGAGTGATTCGAACGGTCGAAACTCCGTAAATCAAAGAAACGGTGGAAAAACGGTTCAGAGAAAACAGATGATAAAAGAAAAAGAAAATGAAAATGAAAAAGAAAAGAAAGTAATAAATATGATCATCACCGCCTACCTCTTCGAAGAAGATATGGAATATATATCCAAATTTGGTAAATATCCAATTTGGTCCTCCATCTTTCTATAATCTTTTAAAAATTATGCTAAACTTTAATTTATACATAAAACTATCAAATTAACTCCAAACTTTTCCTATAATACCAATTTAACTTCACATACCCAATAATTATAATATATATTACTATCAATGTATAAATTATAGAAATTTAGACACGGACGTGACAATTTCTAAAGTCATAAACGGTAAAAAAATCTAATAAACAGACGGAAGGACTAAACAGTTCACTGAGAAAAAGGTTTGGGACCTTACCATGTGTTTTTGAAAATACAGGAATTAAATAATGTGTTTTATCAAAATATAGGGACTGATAAATTAATTACCCTAGTTTTAACGAAGCTTTTAAACTTAATATGCACAAAAATTAATATACTTGAAAAAATGTATATTATTTAGTTTCTTAAATTTTAACTATTTATTTTTTTATTTTATTTTTTACAACTAAATAAGCATATATTAAGAATCTAGAAGAAGCATATTACAAATAAAATTAGGGGGTACAGAAAACCACTCACCCCGATGTAAAGGTAAAATACTACTTCTAGCTAACAAATGAGCAACAGAGTTTGCAGAACGACAGACAAAACGAATAGAGCAATTAGAAGACTCGTTCAAAGAAAAATGACAACCATTGGCTAAGGCGTTAAAAGGAGATGAAACCTCTAACGGGCAGGCCATAGACTGTACCACGATCAAAGAATTTGATTCAATGATTACATCCTTCCATCCGCGGTCTTTGATCCAACTAAGAGCTTCACGGACCGATAACGCTTCAATGAACGATGCATCTTGATAATTCTGCAAGGATCCATTTTTAGCCGCAACAAAACGGCCCAACTCATCCCGAATAATACATCCAAACCCAGCCACATTCTCGTCTGCAAATGACGCACCGTCCACATTCAATTTTAGGAAGCCAACTAGAGGACGCTGCCACACCGTCAGGCTTGGCACAGTCGGACTGTCTGAAGGAGAAACCGACGCCTGTGCTTTCTTCCAGGCCTATAGAAAGGAGCCGGCCGAATGGTACATGATCGAAGCTTGAGAATCCTTCCGATTCCACACAATGTCATTTCTATAACCCCAAATAATCCACCATAAAACCGCTATAAGCTCAACAAGCTCCACCGGTTTAGAGAAGATCCAACCCCAATAATCAAAAATATTTTGAAATTGGGTTCCCACATCCCCAATAGGCGAAATAGTCCAAATAGCTCGAGCCATAGTACATCTGAGAAAAATATAATAAGAATCTTCCACCGCCCCATAACAGAGCTCGCATAAATCTGAGATAGGAACCCTTCGGACTTTCAGCACGACTTTAGAAGGGAAACAGTTAGCAAGAACCCGCCAAAGAAGGTTCTTAACTTTAAGGGGCACTTTAAGATTCCAAACTTTATTCCATAGAGGATAATCAATGAACCAATTTGTTCGAAATCTAGACATAAGCTTTCTGTACCCACTTTTAACTGTATAGTTGCCCCTTCGGTCATCCTTCCAATACCACACATCTTGATCAATCCTATTAGATAAAGTATAATATCCGTGTCTAAAATTTCTAGTATTTATGTCTTATTTTAGATTGAGTCCTATTTTTAGGTGGGTAAATAATTGTTTCTATAATATGGATATACTTTAGAGACTAATTTTATGCTTGTATGTGAAAAATTAAAAATAATCTAGGGTAGATTTTAAAATAAATTATAAATTAATAGAATCTTAATTGATATTTTTCCATTACTAATATATATATGTACATGATTGTGAAAGAAAAATTGAAATAAAACAATCTTAAATTAATTCATTTTACATTAATATATAAAAATGTGGTAGGAATAAGACATTTGTCCTACAAATGTCATGTAAAGTAACATGAAGGAGGACACTTGTCCTACAACATGCCATTTTTAATTATCTAAAGGACATGTATACATGACCATATACATATATAATTCATATACATGTATCATATGCTTTTACGTTGGAAAATGGGGGGATACGTTTTTGGAGGAAGAAAGGATCTAAAAAAAAGATTGTTCATTATGAAAAGAAAGTTTTGATTTTGTACAAGTGAATAAAAAAAAGAGGTTTTGAAATAATAAACGATCGAGTCCGAGTTCGAGTCCGAGTCCGAGTTTAAGCAACCGTCTCGTGTGGACAAACTAGAATTTGTAACGTTTACGAGGTAATATTATTATATTATTTTTCAATTGTTTAGATTTATTTTTATTTATCAGTTCTAGTTAGACGTGACTTAGACAGTCATCTATTAAAATAGACGACCAATTAGAGGTTTCGGTCACGAAATGAATTAACACTAGTTAATTATTAAATTGTCGGTCTGAATTTATATATTAAAACTAATAATAATTTAAAGAAATTAAAAAGAATAATCTCTACGGATAGACTCATAGCAGTGTTACGAGTCTAACTGAACCTTCGGTCGGAGTTAACGATATCAGTTTAGTTTATACGTTACAATTTCGGTGACAGACGATGATAATAATTCGATAAAAGTGTTTGGTTTAAAATTTAGTTTTAAGTTATTTGATTAATATTTAAGTGACTTAAAATTGTCGACTTAAAATACGTTATAAAATAGAAAGATTTATATCGATATAAAGGTTAGGTACAATAATTTGAAAGTTAGGTTAAATTAAACTCTTAATAGTTTAACTTGGTTTAACGAGTCTAATAATTCTAATTAATTTAGAATATTTGTTTTGGTGACTGAAAATAGTCCGATAAGAATATTTACTTTTAAACGATATTAAATCGATATAATATTTTGAGCTAATAAATTCTTGGAATTCGATTAAATTACGAATCGATGATTTTATACGATATTTTAACTATTTTAGTTATATTATTAAATGATATATGTGGTTATGGATTGGTACATAGGGGAGAACTCTAGAATGGATATAAGGTTTTATGTTTTCGGATATGAGCTGACTTTGATAAAAGGTTTTATGTCTTCGGTTATGAGTTGATTAATTACGAATTTGATTTGATAAAGCGTTTCATTGATTACGGATTTGGTTTGACAAAACATTTGATTGATTACGAAGTGGTTTGATAAAACATTTGATTAGTTACGAGTTGTTTTGATAAAATGCCGATATAACGATATCGATGTTTATATTGTCGAATCGATAAAGTTATCGCGTATAAATAATAAATAAAACTTTAGGTAGTGCAAATGAGTCGCTATCGATTAGAAAATACGTTTGGCTTTTAGACTGTTAAAAGTTCGTTACCTTGTTTTCCGTTCATACCCGATGCCGTTTTAGATCGGGTGTGACATAAAGGGATACGGAGAATAAGATCTGCATCTCGAGGAGAAAAATGCCCGAAACTAACCCAACATCCCAAGACCGCCGACCCTCCTCCATTAGATCAGCCGCCACTTCCACCCCTAACCCAACCAATTTTTCACTTACGATATATGAAAAATCATATGATTTTTTCTTCTTTCCTAAAATTTATTAGAGATGTATTTTTACAATTATAGTCTTACTCCTATTTTGATAATTTTTGAAATAATCTTCATTTATTTTTTAGTCAATAAATTTTACCTTATTAAATTAAAGATCTATAATTATATAAAATTAACAAATCAATTATTTTATATTGGAGATATTGTAATTATATAAGAAAAAAGAGAAAAAATATATAAAATTGACCATTGAGGATAATTTAGGATAATTTGACCATTGACTCAAGCATAAGGATTAAGGAGTTAATAAAAAACTGAACAAAAAAAAGCTCATCTGGAGCTACACAGAGCTCTTTGGGCCGAAACTCAGTCCTCAATAAGTCAATAATTTATCCTTGTACATTAGGAGAAAGTGGTTTCCCCTACCAATCCAAAAACGGATAGGGCGATGCCATTTAGTATACATAGTGAACACTCTGTCAAAGTGGAGTGAACGAACGACTATGGTCTATTCGTGGCAAGGCCTTGCCACGGCATCCTCCAACCCGGGCAAGGGTACTAAACCGGATAGGTTTGACATACAGACATCAAACCATACAGATGGTGGCTGCTCATAAAATTCCGGATTGAAATAGGACTTAAGTCCACAGTCAAATCTCGGATTCTGAACCGCTTGGCGAATTCGGCCGAACCAGTGTGAGAGAGACTGATACCAGATGAAGGCAGGTCCCTTTAGAGAGGCTGGTAGCATGGTGGTACGCTGAGGTGGACCCCAGCCTGCTACTCCCATTTCATAGATGAAGTCTGTCAAGAAACGATAGGGACATCCCGTGCCATCATACTGAGGGACTGCCGGCATTCTTCGATGATCGCCACAAGGCTCCTCCTGGGCTAGGAAATCAGTCAACGCTCCCCAATCTCCTTCATCAGATCCGTCTAAAGCTAGAAGATTATTGACAGGATTCTCAGCTTCCAGAATTGCATAGACTTGGAAGTCCTCAGCATTAACCGGACTATATAATTATTTCTAAAAACGGGAGGACTAAGTAGTGTATTAGGTAAAAACACAATGACCTTATAATTATTTATCCAAAATAATATATATATATATATATATATAATCAAATCTTACAAGATACAACTGTTACAAAAATAATTTTAGGTCTAACACTACAAGAAAATACTTGTTTACGATGGAAAATTTAGAAAACATTGAAATTCCGTCAGTAAAGCACTATTTAACGGAGTGTCGATAGACATAAAATAGGGGTGGAAGAGCCTAAAAATAAACAAAAATTATAAAAAAAATACAAAAATTAAAATGTCAAAAGATGTATCGACAATAAATATAATTCCTAGGACTAAACAAATATCAAATGGTTTTGCCAAAATTCTTGATGGCAATATTTGAAATTTTTTGTTTATTAAATCAGTAGATTGTTGTCCAAATATTTCAATTGTTTTTCGAATCATTTTAACTATGCTAGTGACCATTATATCTAGTGAAAGATTTTTTTTCGAATTTAAAATTATTGAAAAATTATTTGATATCATTAATGTCACAAAAAAAATGTTAAATGGTGTAGTAATTTTATGTATTGAAAGAAATATGTAGACACTATTTCTAGTAATTTTGGATCTAAAAATGATCGTAGATAATATTTTGTATGAGTAACTGAGTATTTAATGTGAAATAAAATATTTCAATACATGAAATTTGAATTTTAGCGTTTACATCAAACTGTGTGCTTGCCTAGTTTCACTTAATTTCTGATGATTTCGGATGGTTTTAAGTTCATCGCTACTGAGTTTCACTCAGTTGGAAATCCGGTGGATCTGTCTTTTGTTTCTGATTTGGTTCCTCAGCTTGTGACGGATTCTGAGGACATTTCATTTACCGCCTACCTTGATAAGGATTGCATCAGACATACGGTATTTTCCATGGATCCTTCTAGCTCTCCTGGCTCTGAAGGCTACACCGGTCAATTCTTTCAGTCCTATTAGAGTATTGTGGGTAGTGATGTGTGTAAAATGGTACAGTGGTTCTTTTAGCATGGGGAAATCTCTGGTGGGCTAAACTCAAGCTTGATGGCTCTTATCCCCAAAGTCCCTGGAGCCTCGACAATTGAGCAATATAGGCTGATTGTTATGAGCAATTTCACTTTCAAAATTATCTCAAAGATCTTAGTTGATAGGCTTGCCATTATTGCTAGCCGAATTGTACAGAGAATCAAATTGGATTCATAAAAGGGCCTCAAATCCATTAGTGCATTGCAATCGCTTTTGAAGGTGTCAATCTCTTGAATAAAAAATGTTTTGGAGGTAACATGTGCCTGAAGGTGGACATTAGGAAAGCCTTTGATACGTTAAACTGGCAATTTCTGCTTGAAGTTCTAAAATCGTTTGGGTTTTCCTCTCTATTCATGGGTTGGATTCATGCGATACTCTTATCGGCTCATATCTCGATTCTCATTGATAATGGACCTGCTGGGTATTTCTTTTGTTCTCGAGGGGTAAGACAGGGAAATCCGCTTTCTCCTCTTCTATTTGGTTTAGCGGAGGATTTCCTTAGTCATTTTATCAATGCTCATGCCTTGCGTGGGTCGCTGTCTCCGATGGCTTATTCTACTTCTTCTGTCATGCCTTCGCACTTGTTATATGCAGATGATATTTTAGCTTTTTTGCAGGTGAGCATCTCGAACATCCATGCTCTTATAGGTGTTTTTAATTTATATGGCTCTCTATCTGGTCGATTGGTGAATTGGCAAAAGTCTGAGATTTTCTTTGGGGACTCGGTCTTACTCAGACGTCGGGGAAGATTGGCAGGTCTAATGGAATCAAAATTGGATCTCTCCCATTTAATTACTTGGGGGTTCCTCTTTTTTAAGGGATCCTAAGAGCTAAATACCTTGCGGCAGCGGCAGATAGAATTATTCTCTCTTTCTCGCGCTGGGCGGGGACATCTCTCTCTATAGCTGGTAGGCTGACACTTGTTAATTCAATTATCACTGGCTCTCTGATCCACACCTTTATGGTTTACAAATGGTCTGTGAGTTTGCTAAACAGACTCAATAGGCACATGAGGAATTTCATTTGGACGGGTTCAGTTTTGTCCAAAAAGCTAGTTATTGTTCCCTGGAAGGTTTGTTTGAAATCCTTAAAGGAAGGAGGGTTGGGTATTAAACACCTCTCAACCCTTAACTTGGCTATGAGTGGTAAATTGGCGTGGGGCATTCTTTCCTCTAACTCCTTGTGCTTTAATTTGTTGAGGACTCGCTTTCTAAACAGGGCTGGTTTGCCTAGGATTCGGTTGCAGCGATCGTCTGTTTGGTGGTCTGTCAAGGCTGCCTATTTCAAGTTACATGAGAATTGTTTTTGGTCATTTGGATCTTCATCTGAATTGTTATTCTGGAATTCGGAATGGATTTTGCCTCCCCCGCTTGAACAGCTTGGGATTTCTATGTCTGACCGCTTGAAGCTCACTGATATAATATTAGAATTGTACGAAAATGGCAACTGGCAGGATCTTCCGATGCTGGCTAGTCCGTTGCACCAGCACATTCGGAATATGCATGGAAATGGCTTTGAACATGATTTATGTTTTTGGAGACCTGCAAGTAATGACCTCTTCACGGTAAAGTTATTCTATCACTAGCTATGTGCTCCTCCGACTTCGCCTCTGGTTTTTCAGTCAATTTGGAACCCTTTTATTCAGCTGTCTCACTCCATGGTCTGCTGGCGTGCGTACTGGCATTCTTTACCAACTCATGATGTGCTCCATGCTAGAGGTCTGCCTTTTATTTCTCGCTGTCCGATCTGTTTATTGGCTTATGAGACGAGTGATCATTTGCTTGTTCATTTCCCCTTTGCTTCCCAAATCTGGCTTAGCATATAGGCTTTATTTGGTAGAAGACTTGTACTTGATTCTTCTCTTCAAACCCTCTTGCAACACGCCTTCTCACATATGTTCAACTCGCAAGTCCTTTCCCTCTGGCAGGTTGCGCTTGTCAACGCTGTTTGGACAATCTGGTCTGTAAGAAATGCTGCTGTTTTTTAGAGCAAGCCTCCAGACATTCATGAGGCATTACGCTTTCTTTGGTCTGCTATTTGTAGCTCTGATAGAATCAGCAAAGGATCGGTATGGAATTTCGTTGTGGAGTTATCAATTCTCCATAATCTCGAGTTAAACGCTCGTCGTCACAGGGCCCCTCGAATCATTAATGTAAGATGGCATCCCCCTCTGTCTGATTGGATTAAAGCAAACACTGATGCCTCCGTGATATCAAGTGGAGCTGGTTGCGGTGTGGTTTTTCGAATTAGTCAGGAGCATCCTCTTGGGTCATTTGCCTTCCCCATTGATTGTGCTTTGGTTCACATGACGGAATTGCAAGCTGTTATTTTTGCCGTTTCGATTGTGAGGTCACGTGGATGGACTCGTCTCTGGATTGAAAGTGACTCGACTTACGTTATTCAAATTTTCTGTTCCCGTGCGCAGATCATTCCTTGGACAATGCGAGTGGATTGGTTAAGCTGTTTAGATTCAATTATGCATATACATGTGGTTGTCTCCCATGTGTTCCGTGAAGGTAATCAAGTGGAGGACGCTCTTGCTAATTACGGTCGTCTGGCCTCGGTTTTACAAATGTAGAATATCCTTCCGGACTTCTGCTCCCTTTTAGCTAGAGATAATACCATTGGTAGGGATATGTTTAGATTTTCTTAAAACATTCTTTGTACTGAATTCATATTTTTTCATCTCTTATTTTATATATCTTGGGTCTTTGCCTTTTCAGGGGTGCCAACCTGGTTGGGATTTCCGTTAGGCTGGGTCCGTATTTCAATTAAAAAAAGAAATGTAAAGAAGACCCAAAAATCTAAAGTCGTTCTCTATGAAGTCCACCTCCTTACTGTTTGCTGTTTATACGTGGCTTCCCCTCCTTGTTCATTTGATTTCTTTGTGTGGGGGCATTTGGCCTTAAATTTTTCGGCCCAAGTATCTTTTAGAATGGACAAATGGGCCTTCTATTGGATCAATTACTATTAATGGGCTTGACACAATCCGGACTCGAATTGGATAATAGACCTGGACTAGATTTAGGATGTTTTCTGATCCGAATGTTGCATTGTGCCATACTGATAATATCCTGAGCTTGACCCGATTTTGTAATTTGCAGACTTGAAATCAGAACAAAAGATCAATCGCGTATTTGAAATATTCCTGAATCGAATATAGGTTCGATCCAGCTTTTCAGAAATAATAAAAGTTGCCTTTGGATTATTGCGATGAATTCCGAAAACCTTTGACATTGACGCATAAACGCAGACTTTTACGTTACCCACATTATATTTTCTTGTAGAAGAAAACGGTAGTTATTAGAAAAATTTGTAAATGTAACATGTTACTTATAATAAATAAAGTTCTATTTTTTTCAATCTATTATTCAGTTTATTTACATTAATTAATTAATTTATTTATTCATTATGAACTATTGTTTAAAAATGTGTCATGTTTCTAACTTAAATTAATATGGTTGGCGAGGTTCATAGTCCCCCGACTTGTCCAAAAGATTCTCAATTAGTCTCCCGAGCTCAATCCAATAGTCTCTTTTATTGATCAAGATTAATAGTCTTTTTTCATCTTATTTTTATTCTCTTTTATTTTTCATGGTTAAGAGCATCTCCAACAGTCTCTTAATTTGTCTCTTAAGTTAAAGTTTGAGGAGGGAGAACTAGAAATCATCTCCAACAGCCTCTTAGTGGCTCCTCAAATCACTAAGAGCTTCTACATCCTTTTTATTAATAGAGAGCATCTTTCCACCTCTTAGTGCCTCCTAACTTCATTTTTTATTAATAATTTATTATTGAGGTGTCTCTCTCCTCACACTATTGGTACATATAACAATAAATAATAATCTTAATAATAAAATAATAAATAAGAAGTGGATATAAGGAGGATTGTTGGAGATGATATATCTTAGTCACTCTTAACTCACTAAGAGTAAATTACTTATATTATTTTTAGAGACTGCACTAAGAGTCTCTTGGAGATGCTCTAATAGTCTTTTTTTCATCTTATTTTTATTTTGACATACACATGTTAGAACATCTCTAATGGATTATACTACTAACCACTCAATGGTTAGGGCATATCATCAATGTGAGACCAATTTAATAAACTCTTATACTACTTTTTTTTTGGTAGAAAAGGAAAGGAAAGCAAAAAAACAAGAAACAACTACACCGGGATTAGCCTAGGAAAGCTAACCCCAATCCTATCCTCTAAAAGAAGAGGAGAAAGAGCGATAGGGGGAACGGAAAGGGTAGAAACACCTAACACCCCCTCATGGCCAGTCGCCGCCAAATGATCTGCAACACGGTTCTGCTCCCGGAAAATGTGCCTGAATTCAAGGACTTCGAATGAGAAGCAAAGCCTCTTAATAGCTTTAATAAGGTTGCGGCTATGGAGACCCGTGGCATGGTTACCCAAGATCATATTGATAGCCTCCAAGTTATCGGACTCCACAGAAAGCCTCTTAACACCCAGCCTAATCGCCAGCTGGATACCAGAGAGAATGCCCCAGAGCTTCGCAGAGAAGGAAGAACCCATCCCCAAATTCTGGGTAAACCCAGAAAGCCAGGCGCCTCCCGCATCCCTAAGAACACCTCCGGCAGCAATCTTACCATTGCTGAGACAAGAACCATCAGTGTTCAGCTTCACAACCCCCTCTCTCGGTCTGCTCCAACTCACGAGGTGGACTTCACTACCCGGGGAAGATCTGGCAAGGGAATCACATTTGAAACTATCAATAACAGAGGAGAGTTTCTTTAAGAAGAACTCAGCAAGGTTGGGCAAAAGCACAGTTTTCTTAACGAAAATCTCCTTGTTTCTCCATTTCCAAATTTGGTGACAGATAATGGTAAAGAAAATATTCCCATGCTCCATATAAGATAATAACTTTCCCCTAATACCATCAGAGAACCAGTCGTTCACTGAAAGGGACATGAAGGAGGAGAAAATATGCTGAGGGAGAATTTTCCTCCAAACCTCTTCACTTTTAGGGCAATCCCTAAAAGCATAGCACAAAGATTCAACATGGCCTCTACATCTACCACACGCTCTAGAAGTCGCCAAATGCCTTCTGTACCTGTCTGAGTTAGTGAGTAACCTATCTTTAACGCCCAGCAACAGGAAGCTCCTTATACGGTAGGGAACTTTAAGGGACCAAATGGTCTTCCAAATATCCGAAGGGTTCTCAGACCTGTTAAGGGAAAAAGCTTCAAAGGCAGATTTACAAGAATAAACTCCATTGTTAGTTAGCGCCCATCAATGCTTGTCCATGTCTTCCTCTTGATTACTCACTTCACACCTCTAATTCTGAGGAGAGTCTTAAGGCTAAAGAAAGAATCAAACTTAGTCGAAATCCAGTCCCCTTGAGAGTCCACCACATCGGCTAACCTCCAGTTGTGGATATCACTAGGCGGGGAGTAAGTACACATCTCCACTAACGGTTTCTCCCCAATCCAGGTATCAAACCAGAAGCTAATGGACTTACCATTACCCACCTCCAGACCAACCCCCAAGCAGAATTCAGCAAAAACGGCGCTAAGCCCTTTCCAGATGAAGGAACAATTTGTAACTCTCTCTTTAGGGCCCCCAAATATCTTATCTTTACGATACTTACCACAAAGAAGGCGAACCCAGAGAGAGGAGGGGCATTGCCACATACGCCAAAGGAGTTTCATTAATAAAACTTTATTATTATCCTTAGCTTTCCTGATGCCCAAACCACCTGAATCTTTGGGCTGACAAACCTCATTCCAAGGCACCAGATGGATCTTTCTTCCCTCCGCAGCTTCCCCCCACAGAAACCTCCGGTTAATCTTATCAAGATCATTGAGCACAGGATCCGGAAGTAGACAAGCCTGCATGATGTGGTTGGGAGCAGCGCAATTCACAGATTGAATTAAAGTCAGACGGTCAGCGAGGGAGAGAGTCTTTGCTTTCCACGTGGCACATCTAGTATTGGCTTTGTCCAAAGTATCTTTAAAGGAAACTTTAGACACTCTCTCATTGTGGAGAGGAATACCCAGATACTTCCCAAGAGAATTAGTAAGGGGAATAACAGACAAATCACTTAATCTTTTACAAACCCTCTGATTCATATTCTTAGAGCACATCATCCTAGATTTCTGGATATTAAGTCTCTGGCCAGAGGCCGAACAAAAACAATCCAGAATATCCATAATGACACTCAACTGCTCCTCATTACCTTCAAGAAAGATAAGGACATCGTCAAAGAATAAGTGAGTCACCTGGGGACAGAAGCTGTTGATGGCCACCGGGTGGAAACTCCCAATATCAATGGCATCTTGAATAAGGTGGGAAAGCCTCTCTATAGCAATAACGAAAAGGAAGGGACTCATAGGATCACCCTGACGGATGCCCCGTCTAGGAGAGAACTCCTTCGACATATCCCCATTCACCATAACCTGAAACACAGGAGAAGTAATGCAAACCTTTATAAGTTTTCTCCAACTGTCCGAAATCCTAGCTCTCTCCAGACTCTCCATCAGGAAGTTCCAGTTGATGCGATCATAGGCCTTCTCCAAATCCAGCTTCAGAGCCACAATACCTTGCTTCCCTTTCCTAGTCTTTATAGTATGCACCATTTCTTAGGCAATCACCACATTATCCGTCATTTGTCTACCAGGAACAAAACTACCCTGATTCTGACAAATGATCTCCGGAAGAATGCCACGGATTCTATTAGCCACAATCTTTGTAATCGTCTTGTAAAGAACATTACAAAGACTGATGGGTCTCATATGCAAAAAGGAAGAAGGCTTATTAATTTTAGGAATAAGGAACAGAAGAGTTCTATTAACCAGCTCAATATCCTTAGACCCATTGAACACACCTATGATAAAATCATAGATCCCCTCCTTCACGACACCCCAGTGCTTGTGGTAGAAGCTAGCAGGAAGACCATCAATACCAGGCGCTTTAGAAGCCCCAATGCTGAAGATAGCAAGGTCAATCTCTTTACGGGAAATAGGAAGAAAGGCACTCTGACTGATATCCTCACTGATCAAAGGAAAGGTAGCAGTAGAGTGAGCCCTCTCCAGCTGGACAGGATCCTCTTTGAAAAGCTCCTTATAGAAATCCAAAGCCAAATTCCGAATCGCCTCATCTTCATACACCCACTCCCCATCAGAGTCTCTGATAGCCTCAATTCTATTCCTCTGTCTCCTGATCATAGTGGAAAGATGGAAGTACCTGGTATTGCGATCCCCATCTTTAATCCAGGACTTCCTAGACTTCTGGAACCAGAGAAACTCCTCCTGCCTTAGCACAGCTTCCAGCTCCTTCTGAAGGGTTCTAAGGAGGCCATCCAAACTGTGATCAAACCTCACATCCAACCTACACTAGACGCCCTCCATCCTTTTTAACAACTTATTCTTTCTTCTAATAATGTGCCCAAAGACATTCCTATTCCAATCAATCACATTCTTCCTGAACCTTTCAGCAGCTTGCAGGACATTCGAATGAGGTTTCCAATTATCTTGGACGAACTCCTTAAACTTGGGATGGGACTCCCAAGCCAGCTGGTACCGGAACGGTCTCTTTCCCCTAGGGTGGTTGCCTCTCAAAAGTCTAAACAAAATAGGGCAATGGTCCGAATGACGGAACAGAAGGTTTAAAACAGAACACTCAGGGAAAGAAGTCAGGGCAGACACATTAGCATAGACCTTGTCCAAACGAACAAAGGTACTATTGCGTTTCCAAGTGAATCTATGACCCGAAGCCCCCAAGTCAGAAAGCCCACATAAATCCATATTATTTCTATGGTGAAGACAACGATTAACATAATGATTGGAGCCACCTCTCTGGTCACTCGTAAGGCTTATATCATTAAAGTCACCCGCAATAAACCAGGGCTCAGAGATACTGCCACTCATCGAAAAGAGAATCTCCCAAAGTCGTTTGCGATTAACTAAGATAGGATCAGCATACACAAGGGTAATCAAGAAGAGATTAATACCCGAAATGCTCACTTTACAGTGAATGAACTGCTTATCAATACTAATGACATCAAAATGAATCCGATCTGGCCTCCAGAAAAGCCAGATCCCACCAGCTCGGCCAGTAGCCTCCGATCTAACACACATCCAGCTCTTAAACTTATTAACCACCTCATCTGCTTTCTCTCCACTAATCTTAGTTTCCATCAAAGCAAAACAGGAGGGGTTAAACTGTTTAATAAGGTCATTAACATGGGTACGGGTAGCCTTGCTAGCCGCACCCCTAACATTCCAGCACAACAAATCCATAGAAAGGAGGAGACTGACCGCACCAACCCACCTAAGCCAGGTATTTACTAGGGGCTCCTGAGAGCCTCCCCAAGGTACCCGCAGGTCCTCTCTTCTCTGAAAAAGCCAAGGAATTCTGGATGCTTTTTTTGTTTGCCCTTAGGTTTTTTCAAGCCCGGTTTAATAACTCCCATTGGCTTCCTAATTCCTGGAACATCACTAAGAATAGAAGACCTACCCTCAATAGTTTCCTTCAACTTCCGGGCCACCTAAACCATTGGTCCTCCCTGAGTTTCAAACTTGGAAGCAAAGAGGGGATTAACAAAATCAACCACAAGCTCAGAAGACACAACAGATTCCAGACCCGGCATACTATGCTCCCTAAGCTCACCCCCCTGGACAGGCTCATGATCGGCATCAATAGATAGGGCACCAAACCTAGAGCCAGACCTAAAAGCAAGGCTGGGGTCAACCTCCTCCCTAGCAATGGGGGTAGGCTTCTCCTTCACACTAGGGGTAGCAATAGGCTTTGTCAGAGTGGTAATCCCCTTCTTGATAATATCAGGAGGAAGATTCTGCACAATAGGAGGCTGAGTTCTACGACGAGTAGACCGTTTAGCTACCATCTAAGGACCGAAGTTTCCTTCATTCCCTTGGTTAACTACAGAAACACTCCCACTCTCCATCACAGTCTCCTTCAAAACACTCTCCCTTTTTGGGCAACCTTCCTGAGAATGACCATAAATACCACAATCATAACAAATGTTATGTAAGCCTTCATATTCGATAAAGAACACCTTGTTCTGAACACAGAACTTAGATAATAAGGGTTTCGCAAGATCCACATCCACACAAACCCTAGCAAACTTGCCCCTAATAGCCCCAATAGTAGTCTTATCCACATGGTGGACCTTCCCAACCAATCCTCCAATTTTGCTTAGGAAATTCTCACTGTAATACTCAATGGGAAGGCTCGGAAACCTCACCCAAGTCAAAATCCTGTTAACAGTAGAATCATGAGGATTAAAATTAGAAACCCAAGGCCGTAAGGCCAAAACGTGGTTGGAAATAATATACGGGCCCCCCTTCATCACAGTATTGTAATCCTCAACTCTAGTAAATTTGATGATATAGAAGTCATTTTCAAGGTCAGTAATACTGACTTTCCCTTTCTTAGCCCACTGGGCATGAATTCTTTGTGCAAAATAATTAAAGTTGATCCTCTTTCCCAAAACCTTAACAATCAAGGACACCTTCCACTTCTCTCTGAGTTCCCTCTTCTCTTCCGAATACAGTCTAATAACCGGACACAAAGGATCATCCTGAGCACCATCCTCTTCGTCAGAATCAGAGAAAAGATCCCCAGAATCCCCTACCATCTCCACTTCCTCTAAGCAGAGCTCCTCCTCAACCACCCCCATTACAGTGTCTTTCCAAGACCCTTTTCCTATCCCATTATTGCTAACTGCAATCCTGGGGGAGGCCATGATCTCCTGTCTCTGAATATCCTGCCCAGCTTCAAAAGGGCTCTGACTCGAGATAATCTTCCCCCCAAATACTGCCCCAGCCTACTCGGCACTAACCGGAATAGGCCAACCAACACCCGTCACAGTGCCGGACAGACCAGGCCAGCGCCCAGCCCCAGCATCGGCAGGCTCCAAGCGGTGCCCAGCACCCTCAGCAGGGAAGACAGGCGCCACGCACTCCGCAGGCGGCAACTTGCCCACCCTACCATCCGGTACCGCGGGGGGTGAGGGGCGGGCAACAACATCCACCGAACCCGAGCTCCCACCCACCAAGCCTCCCGCAGCCAACTCCCTCGGGCACCGATCGCCCAACCTCCCTTCCCCCGATACCCCATCCATCGGCGGTGCCAGCACTAAAGACGAAACCGCAGGCCAATCACCGCCCCCAAGCGATCCAGGCGCCGCGCCCCTACCCCCGCGGCCCCAGGCCCCTTCAGCCCCCAAATCCCCTAACCCAACGCCACATCCTACCGGATCTACGCCCTCGGCCCCTTGCCTAGCCCCCCGATCCCGCTCCCGGGAGCGGTCCCTCACCCGCTCGCTGCTCCCCCTTTTCTCCCTTGCATCCCTTGCCGAAACCACCATACCGCCAGCCGACGCCCCCTCCGATGAATAATACTACAACCACTCAATAATATGGGACCTACTAATTAATTGAATAATATATGATAAATATTGAACACAATAGACAAATTGCAGCAAAATGCAAAGAGTATTTGTTATTTAGAATGTAAACTGAGGAGGCTTTAAATAGCTTTACAATGAACATAAATCCAAAAAGAAAAACTAACGTATCCCACATATACAGGAAACGTGGTTACAGCAAAGACCAAAACAGATAAAATCAAACTCTAACTTATTCATATTTTCTAGAAACTTATTGTTAGGGGTGTTCATCGGTCGGTTCGGTCTGAAAACCGAACTGAATTGAAATAACCGGAAAACGAATAGTCTTAAAAATAATAACAGAACCTAACCAAATAACAATAAATAACCGAACCGAAGCGACCGAAATATTTTGGTTGGTTTGGTTCGGTTATTCGGTTTTCTTACATTAAAAAAATTCATTAACAATTATTTCTATGTAATGTTAATATTACACTGATAATGATGTTGGGCATTTACTTATATATACAACAATTTTTGTTTCTATTTTCTTTTTGGATTTTGATTCTTGATTTTTTCTTTCGAAAATAACTAACCTTTTATTGAAAGAAAAAAAAGAATAGAAAGAAAAAAGAATAGATTTGTTTTTATATTTTATATAGTTCCATATATGAATTAGTGTATAGTAGTACTAAATTGATAGGTAAACATTAAGACTAATAAGATAAACAATTATGGACAATCCAAGAAATATCATGCTTAACAAAGATTCCAATAATATAATTCTAAATCAAATATAACTTAAAACAATAAACAGCCTACACTAGTTATATAATAATAAATCTAATTTCTAATTATACATAATTTATTTCGGCCGGTTCGGTTAATTGGGTAATTTTGATTAAAAAACTGAACCGACCGAAATATTACAAAAAATAATACCGAAACCGAACCTAATAGATAGAAAACCAAACCGAAAAAACCAAAATTCTTTGGTTCGATTGGTTATTGCAATTAGGTTCGGTTTTTTACACCCCTACTTATTGTTAACAGCAAAGACTACTTCAAAACCTAACAAGAAAACACGTGACTTAACAAAACTCTCCCCTAAACTAAACTTGCTTACAACAAGTTAGTTTATACCCAAGCTGCTTCGAACACCAAGTGCTTCTCTAAGCTTCTCAAATTGATCAAGCTTTAAAGGGTTTGTCATGATATCTGCAACTTGCTCATTCGTGCCACAGTATTCCATTTTAATTGACTCATCATTTACAAGATTTCTTAAAAAATGAAATCTTACATCAATATGTTTACTTCTCCCATGAAGTATCGGATTCTTTGCAAGTTTAATAGTAGAAGAATTGTCACAGAGAACCTTCACATAGTCCATTTTTTACCTTCAATTTGTTTCAGAATTCTCTACATGCACATGAGGCAGCAGCGATATATTCCGCCTCTGTAGTTGACAGACTCACTACAGGTTGCTTCTTTGATGCCGAAGCTACAACTCCTCCACTTAATATGAAGACATATCCTGATGTATTGTTTCGATCATCTATGTCACTAGCATAATCACTATCTGTATATGCCATTAACTCAGTTGTGCAACCTCATTTGTAAACAATGCCAAAATCAGTAGTACTTGAATGTATCTCAAGATTCTCTTAGCTTCTAACATATGTATCTTCATGGGTTTTGACATAAATCTACTTATGAAACATACAATGTACATCAAATCTGGTCTTGTTACAGTCATATATAGCAAGCTTCCAACAATCTGCTTACTTGAGTGCCTTCCTCCTCCTTTGATAGTTTGTTTCCTGGAACAATTGGATTTCTGACTCCATTGCACCCTTTCATCCTGAATTTTTCAAGCATTTCACTAGCATGTTTCTTCTGGCTCATGAAAATGCCATTTACTCCTTGATGAACTTCCACTCCCAAGAAATACTTCATTTCTCCTAGATCAATCATCTCAAACTCATTATTCATAGAGTTTTTGAAATTTTGTATCATAATCAAATCATTGCCTGTAAAAACAAGATAATCAACATAGAGGCTTATAATTAAAATCTTGCCATTCTCCTATTTTACAAACAAGGTAGCATCACAGCAGCTTCTTTCGAACCCTTCTTTGACGAAGTATCCTTCAATTCTACTAAACCATGCCCTTGGATCTTGTTTTAAGTCGTAAAGAGCTTTGTTTAGTTTGTATACTTTGTTCTCCTCTCCCTTAACTTCATATCCTTGTGGATGAGCAATGTAGACATCTTTTTTTAGTTCTCCGTGCAGAAATGCACTTTTAACATCTAGTTGAAGCAACTTCCAACCATTTTTCGCTGCTACTGCAATCACAATGCGAATAGTATCCCATCGTGCTACTGGCGTAAAGACCTCATTATAGTCAATCCCCTTTTCTTGAGCATACCCTATTGCCACGAGGCATGCTTTACATTTGTCAATCTCTCCATTTTCATTCAGCTTGGTTCGATACACCCACTTGACACCTATCACCTTCACTTCCAAAGGAGCTTTTACAAGTTTCCAAGTTTGATTCTTCTTTATTGCTTCGATTTCAAGGTCCATTGCATCCCTCCATTTCTTCAATTTTGCTGCTTGTTCATAGAAAATAGGATCAACAGATATACATAGAGCAAAGTTTTATACCTCATCTTTAGAGAGTCCTTCTCCACTTGTGTAATCTTCTAAGTAGGCAAGAACTCTTCGTTCTCTGATTGATAAAGATGAATTAGAGGTATTGTTGGCGCTAGAATTCAGTGAGTTAGAGCTGGAACTTGTCGAATTTGGAACATCGTTGTTGGAGCTTGAATTTTCTGCGTCATTGGAGGTGATATCTTCATCCACATCTGCTGTATTTTCTTCATCTAAATCTGTTTCTTCTTCACTTTCATCTCCTTGATTATGGGCTTCTTCATATTCTTCTCCCCAATCAAGTACATCAATAGTCTCCTCTTTTGTTTTTGCCCAATCCCATCTCTCATCTTCTTCAAAGATGACATCTCTTCTGATGACTACAGGAAAATTGTTTTTTGGCAACAAGTTTTGGCAACAACAGAAAAAGTCGTTGCTAAAAATGGACTTTAGCAACGACAATTTTCGTGTCGTTACCAAAGGTTGTTACTGTAAGTTTCTTACATTTGTGAAGAAAAGGTGACAACTTTAGCAACAATAGCTTCGTTGCAGTAAATGAAAGTATTTACAGCAACGACCGCATGTCGTTGCTATAAATGAAAGCATTAACAGCAACGACTGCATGTGGTTTCTATAAATGAAAGAATTTACCGCAACGATTGTATGTTGTTGCTGGAAATGAAAGCATTTACAGCAACGACTGTATGTTGTTGCGTAAAAATTAAATATTTTGGCAACACAAAAGGTCGTTGCAAATGGAAATTATTAAATTAATTAATTAAAAATAAATAAATACATATTTTTTATAATATGAAATAAATTAAAATATTAAATAATATAATTTCAAATTGAATCAATAAAATATATGATATTTTATTTGTCGTTGCTATAAATGAAAGCATTAACAGCAACGACTGCATGTCGTTGCTCTAAATGAAAGCATTTACAGCAATGACTGCATGTGGTTTATATAAATGAAAGAATTTACTGCAACGATTGTATGTTGTTGCTGGAAATGAAAGATGTACAGCAACGACTGTATGTTGTTGCATAAAAATTAAATATTTTGGCAACACAAAAGGTCGTTGAAAATGGAAATTATTAAATTAATTAATTAAAAATAAATAAATACATATTTTTTATAATATAAAATAAATTAAAATATTTAAATAATATAATTTCAAATTGAATCAATAAAATATATGATATTTTATTTTATTTTATTAATATGTTATAGATATTTAGAATAGATTTTATTTTAATTTTTTATTACTATTTAAGTTTAAATGTACACGTATGAATTGGGTCATTTTAATTTAATTAATTTTATTTTGGTGTATTTCGTACCCCTATAGCATAGACGTACGAATTGGACCGTTTTAAATTACTTATTTATTTACTTTTGAACTATTAAATAATGAATTTTGCATTATTACATTTAATGTATAAATATAATAATATAGTTGACATCAAACCAGAATCAATAATTAAACACTTAACTTAATATATTTATATTATAGTATTTTAATTAATCAGAACAATGAACTAAAATAAATAAGGGAAAGAATAAAAAATGACTTAAGCAAATTCTAATTTGGATCGGGCTTAAGCCTAAGTGAAAGCCTTTTTTCCTAACCAATTTCGACCCTATTTCCAATCTCAGTTGTCAAAACAAATTATCCCAATTCTAATTTCTAACCCTAGCTAACCTTTCATCATCTCAGCAGACCCTTTCTCTATCTCTCTAAACCGAAACCTTAGGGTTCCTTCCCCCTTTCCAGCCACCTGCCTCAACGGCGATTTGTTTTCAATGGCGGCGAGTCTCTCTCGACGGCGGAACATATTTCGTTCCGACGACCTCTCTCTCCTCTAGACTAGCGATTCTGCTATATCTATAACCGGACGACGACGTCAAATCCGGAATGAGGAAGGGAGACAGCAACGCCGGAACTCAAAGGAATCATGAAGTGAAAGGGTGGACGGGGTGACTGTTCAGAACCGAAACAAGTACCGGATTCCCCTCAGGTATGTTTTGATCTGTTGGTATGATTTTCCTCTGTTTTCTAATTCTCCAGTTTTTGTTTGATAAGTCAATTGCATTTTCTGATTTGTGGTAAAGGTTTCTATTCGAGTTTCTTTAGTTTTACTTTTTGGATTTGCTGTTTGGGTTGATTTTGGTTAGTTTAGTTTGAACAATGCTAACGAGGTTAATATGGTTCACTGTTTGATTGGGTGTTTATGAAATTTGGGAAATTCCCTGAAGCTATATTAATGTTTTATTTCTTTTGTCTAATCATTTTTTATCTTAATAATTCTGACTAAACTAATTAAATGTATATCATAAACATTACTTATTAACAATGTTTTTATTATTTTCAACTATCTCTTCTCAACTAGCTCATATATATTACTATTGTTTTGATTGGCAGAGCTGTTGCATACATTCCTCTAACAGTCTTGGCTGTTCCGGCATCGGTGCTTACTATAAGCTTCGATAACCTTCTATTAATTCCAGGGTCTCTATTCTTGAATCTTGAGTCATATCTTCTATTATCTGTATATTCCCTTCAGTTTGAAACAATTTATGGCATTTGTATATCTTTTTGGGAATACTATGATGCTTTTTCAACAAAAGGAATAAAAAGAAAAAAACAAAGAACAAGCAGTGGCAAGTTCTGCACTAACTTGGTAGTATTGTTTGCCATCTTTCAGCTTGGTGGTGGGTATCTCTTTGGGTTACCTGTGGGATTCATTGCTGATTCAATTGGTGCGACTATTGGTGCTACGGCTGCTTTTCTTCTAGGCAGAACAGTATGTATACACCTTTCTAAACTTCTTAAAAGTTCTATATGAACTCTGTATTGCAAAAGTTGTATTCGTTAATGTTAATCTGTGTATCATGAGAAAAAGAAAGCATGCATCTTCTTATCTGATTTTATTTTATCTTTATGGTGTTCTCTACATTTAGTCAAAAGTCAAAATTTACATCCTTGTATGGTGAACTTTTATCTATATTGATGTGCTATCTCACCTTCTCCAAATGTGGAGTTTTTTGGTGCTGATATTGCGTGCATGAATCTTTTGGTCTGATCCTATTCATCTGTATACAGATTGGCGGACCTTTTGTTGTTTCCAAGTTGAAGGATTATCCACAATTTAGGTCAGTGGCGATTGCGATCCAGAAATCTGGTTTTAAGGTTTGTAGATCTCACATATTATCTGTCAAAACTTCATAGAAATGTCACTGACTTGTTCAACTACTCTTTATATATTTCCTTTTCCTAACATGTTACTTATATTCAGTCACAGCAGATGAGAAGTTCAAGGACTATTATTCCTTGTATATATCTTTGTTTGGCAAAATTTCTGAATTTCCTTATTTTATTTGTAGATTGTGCCAACTATCGGGGAATCAAATTAATGAGTCACACTATGAAACTTTGGGAGCGAGTGATTGAACAAAGGCTAAGGAGGACGGTGAAGATCTCGGAAAACCAGTTTGGCTTTATGCCGGGAAGATCAACTATGGAAGCCATCCATCTAATGAGACAATTAATGGAGCACTATCGAAATAAGAAGAAAGACTTGCATATGGTTTTCATTGACTTGGAGAAAGCATATGATAAGGTACCAAGGGAAGTACTTTGGTGGGCCTTGATAAGGAAAGGCATTTCGCGGAAATATATTGACATCATAAAGGACATGTATGAGGGAGTATGCACGAGTGTACGTACTAGTGTTGGGAAGACTGAAGAGTTTCCTATTACGATTGGAGTGCATCAAGGTTCCGCACTAAGCCCATTTCTTTTTGCCATCGTTATGGATGAACTAACAAGTTCACTTCAAGATGGTATACCATGGTGCATGCTGTTTGCAGATGATATTGTGTTGGTTGAGGAGACGAAAGAAGGAGTGGAGATGAAGTTGGAACTATGGAGGCAAACTCTAGAATCTAGAGGCTTTAAGTTGAGTCGAAGTAAGACAGAATATTTGGAGTGTAAGTTTAGCGGCCGTAGGAGTAGGGAGGCAGGGACAATCATCCTAGATGGGAGAGTTGTTCAGGCCTCGGATTGCTTCCGGTATTTAGGATCTATTATCCAAACGGATGGAGAAGTAGATGAAGATGTTGCTCATAGGATTAAAGCTGGTTGGTCGAAGTGGAAGAGTGCTACGGGTTTCCTTTGTGATCCCGGCATGCCTAATAGATTGAAGGGAAAATTCTACCGGACGGCAATTAGACCAGCATTGTTATATGGTACGGAGTGTTGGGCAGTGAAACACTGTCACATCCATAAGATGTCGGTGGCGGAGATGCGTATGTTGAGATGGATGTGTGGTCACACGAGAAAGGACCGGGTGCGTAATGAAATAATTAGGACAAAAGTAGGGGTCACAGCTATTGAGAATAAAATGAGAGAAAACCGACTAAGGTGGTTTGGCCATGTGAGACGTAGAGCGCTTGATGCGCCGGTTAGGAGAACCGAAGAGTGGCAAAGGGATGTAGTGGTGAGGGGTAGGGGAAGACCTAAGCAAACTTGGAGGAGGGTGATCGAGAGTGATATGAGTTTATTGGGAATTGAGGAAAATATGGTAGTGGATAGGACGGAGTGGAGGGAGCGAATCTGTGTCGCTGACACGACTTGATTTTCACGGTTTTATATGATGGTTCATGTTAGCCGACCCCGAATCATTTCGGGACTAAGGCTTTGTTGTTGTTGTTTGTTGTTTATTGTTCTTCTGCTTCGACTTGTTCCATTGCTTCCTTTTAACATGATGAATTACCTGCTGTCTGTCACTCCTGTTTCAGTAGGGCAATATATGCTGGCTTCCTGGTTAGGAATGATGGTATGTTTTTTGCTCTTCATCCTTTGTTGTTATTTGTCCTGATTGATATTCCTGTATCGTGTACAAGATTTGTAGTTATTAAGTTGCTAGGTGTGTTTTTTTGGTTATTGATGAAGTTTTTCAATCCATATGAACTCAAGAAATGGTTATGATAGTTTGATCTTATTACAAGAGATTAAACTTTCAATTTGAACTTGTGAGGAGTTTGAACTTCAACTTTGAGTTGTAGTGAACTCATGGTTATCTTTCAAATTAATTGCCTTTTTTTATTTCAAATTAATTAGCTCAATGTTTTTAATTTTTGTATCCCAAAAATCACCGAACCTTCTGACTTTTTAGGTACTTTTTCTTCTATGTGTTTGCGTTTGACAATTTTGTTCCCCTCTATGCCAATAAGGTCGGCCACTTTCATAACCCCAAATAATTCTAAATCATTCTTTATGAATATTCTCAGTGTAGAATTTTTCAACTCTAGACATGTACTTACAGAATTACATTCTTCTTTTTGCTCCCTCTACCTCTAGATCACTCTGTTTGACAATGATGGTGTTCAGATAAAATTTCTCTTATGGGAAGATCAGATTGTTCTGGTCAACCTTTTCAGGTATATTCTTGCCTTGGGTTGTAAATGTGATATTTTGTTTATCCTATTGATGCCTAAGTTAATTTCACAGTGTTGGAAGTATGCTTGCACTTGATAGACCATATATAGCAAGTTAAAAAGAAAGTGCAGTTGAAACAACAAGCGAGTTCTGTCTTTAATATGATACTGTCAAAGAACTCTATTCTATATTTGCTTATCCTCTTTTCTTTTTCTTATTTAGGAGGGAGTTTCATGATGATTAATTAAATGAAAGTGAAGTGTAAAAAGGAATCCATGCTTGAGAGAATAGCCCAATTTTTGTATAGTAAAATAACTTTTTGTAAAATTCATACTAACTTTTTGCTATCTTTGAAAGTTTTTGTAAATGTGATGATTACTAGTTTTGTTTTGATGTAATTAGATATGATGGTTTTGTAAAAAGAATATACGTTGATTTGGAAATTAATTATGGATATTAAGTAGCTTTCTACTTATGATAATTATTGTATTTTATTTTGTGTCATATATATATAATAGAAAATAAATATTATATATATATATATATATACATAGCTATTTTATTTTATTTGGCAACAATAATTTAGTTTCCAAATATCTGGATATATGGCAACGACAAAATTTGTTGCTAAACTTCTAAGTATATAGCAACAACATTTGTTGTTGCAAATCATCATAATATATGGCAATGCCAGCAGTTGTTGCTAAACCTCAATGTGTATGGCAACGATAGAGTCCGTTACAAAACCTTATATTTATGGCAGCGACGACCTCTGTTGCTAAACGTAGATATAAAAATAGCAACGTCATACACTGTTGCAATAGATAAATTTTATGTCCTCACATATGCTTTGGAATTGGCAACGTCAAACTTTTCGCAATAAGGATGTCGTTGCCAAAAACATATATTTGGCAACGACAGGTAAGTCGTTGCAATAACCTTTAGCAATGAAGCTTATTGTAACGAGCAAAAATCGTTGCAAAAAATGAAATGTCGTTGCTAAATATATTTTTAGCAACGACTTGTAGCGTTGCCAAAAAGCAAATTTCTTGGTTACTTTCTTTGTGAAAGGATTAATCAGATTATATCCTTTGGACTCCGCACTGTCGCCGATCAAGACTAATTTCCGACTTTTTTGCATCTAACTTCAATCTCTTTGATATGTGGTGATATTTTACATATGTACTTGGCACGTTGTACATCTTAGATTTTATTTGGCACATAAATTTTATGCAAAAATAATTAATTGGACTAAAACAATAAGAAAAATAAATCTCTAAACTAAAATTTATCAAGGTTAATTTGTCAAAATATTGTCACCTATCAATAGTTCTATTAAGTTTCCATCCAAATTAGGCGATGAGATAGTTTAGGGGCCAAATGATAAAAAAAAATTATTAATCAAGGGCCAAATGACAAGATTTTGGATAAATTGTGGGTCAAATAGTGATTTAAACCTATAATTCATAATAAAGGCACAAGTCAACAAATCTGATGCGAACCCACGAGGAACAGTGCCCCGAAAATCCGACAACTAGATTTGAACCCTAGGAAAGCTAACGAATCAGGGTCGGACAGAAAAGAACCCTTACAAAACTAGGTTGTAAAGACCCAATCCCAGTCTCCAATAATTAAGGATTTAATCCTGAACTGTTCAAAGTAGTGCCCCAGAGAACACAAGAGAAACAACTCACAAACTCTTAAGAGTAATATTTTTATTAATATCAAACTTGTGCCTTTTACAAATGAAAGGGCTCACCCTTAAATACATAAAACACAAATAAACCATGACTAGAATTGCCCCTTATGTACCTTAAACAATAACAATAGTACAAGGGTAATTAAGGAATTAACTTAGTCAACCATAAAAACAAAATACTATATAAATGTTTGCATACAATGAAAACCCAATAATGAAAAACCAAGTCAATTCATATGGAATTGATAAAGTTCCATATGAATTGTATTGAAATTATCATTTTGACCATTGAAATAAATAAATCAATTCATATTAAATTGATTTTATTTTCCCAATAAATCCAAATGGTTGAAATTCATATGATGATTTTTGAATCAATTTCATCTTCGTGTAACTCGAAAGTGATTAAATTATTTCATTTTGAACTTCGCACGCTTCATAGGATTATCGAATAAAGGATTAAAATTCATAAATATAATCTCGTACTTAGCATGGATCTGATTCTCATCAAAATCTCTAATCAACAAGATAAATTTTTCTGTTTCTCTCCATAGAATCTTGTTAGTAGGTCCGATTTCAACCCTCCAATATCAATATTAAGGAATTAGTACTTTGTCATCTACTTTCGTCTCTTATTACTGGTGAAAAGAGACTTGATTTTATATGTACAAAAGCAATAAAAATAATAATTCTTTAGCTTTAGGTTATTATTATTTGATTTTCATTGCTAAGGTTATATGATTTGAATTGCAGTTCATAGTATATTATTTTAACTATTTAGTATTTATTATTTCTAAAATAATATTAATTTAAATTTAAAAAATATATATAATTTGTCTAGGACCTCCAAAATGCTGGAGACGCCTCTGTATATAGAGTGGTAACTCTTATTTTCGCTCTTCTTATTTCAATGACAACCACAAAATGATCATTTTCAATTATGAGTATCGTGAAAAATAAGCTTTGAAATTGAATGAGAGATGATTATCTCTGAGATTGTTTGATGTTATATATTAAGATGAAGATCGGTGATAGTTTTAATATAAATTCAATTATATTGATGATTTTCGTGACTTGAAAGAGTGATGGTCTCTGTTTTGATATATTATTAATAATATAATATATTTTGTTTTCTTTATTAGATGTGATAAAAAAAATTATTAAAATTTTGCCTCCTTATAACTGTATCATGAGTTCGCTCCTGCTAAATTATATTATTAAATTTCAATCAAAGTTAACGTTTTAATTTTGACATTTGACATTATAATTTACGATTTAAAGTATAAGCACTTCTTAAATGTAATTCAAGGCGAATAAACAAAATTGAGATATTAATGCGAACAAATAAATTTGAACTCAATTAATAAACTATAATTCGAACTTAAATAAACTTGGTTTTATTTTTTTTAAACACATTTTGATAAAAAAAAATTCATATTGAGTTAAAATTATAAATTTAATCCCAAAAATTTATACTCCTGAATGTAATTCGATGTCTCATGTCGATATTCATCAAAATTTGAAAACTCAAATTTAAAAGTGCAATTTTCTTTATAAGTTATCCTAAGAAAAAATAACACGTTTAAGAATCGTTTAAATACGAAGTAAAATTTTTTAAAAGCGCAATTTTCTTAATAAGTTATCCTTAGCCCTGTCCTGTTCAATTATGGTCTGACAATGTTGATGCTATTCATCTTATCGCTAATCTAAGTTTCCATGCTTGTACTAAACACATTGAACTCGACTTTCATTTTGTTTGGGATCAGGTGCATCGTGGCTTCTGCAGGCCAAGTTCATTGTTACAGAAGATTAAGCTGTTGATCTTTTATTCAAGTCGTTGTAAAGTACTCAATTCAGCACCTTCAGGATCACCTCCGTGTCATACCCTGACATCAGCTTGTGGTTGGGGTGTTAGAATAGTATTTCTGACTTCCTACTTTGTAGCCTATTATTTAATCTTTCCCATTATCTTAAAGGCTTGCGTTACACATTAAAACCTTTCTAATTAGGAATCCTTACTCTGTAAGGTTTCTTGTATTTTCTCTACATACGTGCTTCTTGCTATGTACATTCATTCAAATAATAAGGGAGATCATTAATCCTATTATTCTTCCTCCCTCAATACTATCAGTTCGAGCTTTTAGTTCAATCAGTTCTATGACATGGTATCAGAGCCTCTAGGACCAAACGGTCGAGGTTTGAGTCCTAAAATATGTATAAATTCAACGATAATTTCTTAAAAATTATTACATTTTTTTGTTTTTTGTTTTAATTTTTTTTATAATTGTCATAAATTAAAATTTAATTCAGAAAGTTATTTGAGTCTCAAAAGTAAAAAAATTTATTTTTTATAGAAAAGATAAATGTCAAAAATGAGTTTAAAAGTGTAATGAAGATAAAGTGTCCATTGAAAGTAATTAATAATGATAATTATATCTTGCTAAACCACTTTTGTCAAAATTTTGTGTTCATAATAAGGTTTACTTTATTGAGTATGAAGGTCTACACAATATTTGCTTTGAATGTGGCATGTATGGCCATACTTATGAAGGGTGTTCAATGAGAGAGAAGGATGTGAAGGAGGTTAGTGAGGTGGGGAATTGTAGAGTGGAAAATTCCCTAAAAGAGGAGGGGAATTTTGGCCCTTGGATGGTTGCTAAAAGGTCTACTAGAAGGAAGACAAGGCCTTCAGTTGTTCAGAATCGTCCTCCGGATATCAATACTCAAACCTCTCTGAATCATTCAAAATCTGTTCCGGTTGATAGAGAAAAGACTAGCCCTTTAATTGATAAAGAGTCTGGGGTTACCATGGCGTCCACCTCAGGGTCTAGATTTGGGGCTCTAAATAGTGTGGAAGCTCAAGATTCTGACCAGACAGTCAAGCAAATTGAGCCAAACATGCCAGGTCTGGATTCTACTGACCCATCTGATAAAGTGGCAGAGACAATTAATCCCCTCTTTATTTACAAAGATGAAGGCCAGAAGGGATCTAAAGTTAATAGTTCTCAGGCGAGAGTGATGTTGGTCCCTTATAACGTTACAAGTATAGTTCCAAGGGGGGGGGGGGGTTAGGAACTATTTAAACTTTTTTCGTTAAGGCTGACTTTTTTTTCTTATGAAAAGATTTAGAACAGCGGTGCTGAGTGAATTGCAGAATACTAGCTTAGTAAACTGGTGACTAAGTCAGTTTCTTTGCTTGAGTTAGGAAATAACACTTAGAGTCTATTCCTGAACTTAATATATTCAACGCACACAACTCAGCGTGACTCTTAACTAAGTCAGTTTTTAAGCAAGCAATAAACTAAAGGAGTTTAAGGGATAGAAAGATATTACTCAGCAGATTTATCCAGGTTCGGCCTCTCCGCCTACTCCTGTCCCCAGAATACTTCCAGGATTTTTGAATCCTCTACTGAGCCCTTTAAAGGTAGAGCACAAACCCTTTACAACTTAGAAGCTGAGTATAACAAGACTACCTTCCTCTATACCTCTACTCACTTCTATTCTACTTGCTGAGTACTATAACCGAGTACTCAGCCTCTCCTTTCTATTCTTCTAGAAATGATAATTGATTTGTCCTAAACAACAATTGCTAAGACACTTTAGATGATTCTGAGATCACTCTAGACTTTTACACAAAGAGATATGAATTTGGTGTAAGGATTGCTTTGCTTTTTCTCACAGAACTTTGAGTAGTAATCTGGTCAGCGTAATGGCTTGATCAATTTCTGTTCTGTATCGAATGAAGAATCTGAGGGCTCTATTTATAGAGAAGTCTGAGGCATCGGTCATTTCGAATTTTGAAATAACCGTTGGAGGGAAACGGCTTCCTGTCATTGTCACTCAGTCTTGCTCAGTCCTCTCAGCCAATCAGATTCAAGCATCTTCTCTCTTCGGTCAGTGCTGAGCAGCTTTTGGTCAGTCCGGCAGAATGTCCCGCCATTTGTGGTAATGTCAACTAGACAGCTTTCTGTGTCTTCTGAACTTTACCCAAAGTAGAAATACTTTGTCTGGAAGTTGTTCTTGCTCAGCTGCTGTCTTGTACTGTTTGTCGAATCAACTTAGCAGCTTCGTTCCGAAGTTGTCTACGTGGATCTTCTCGATCCTTCCTTCGCTGAGCTGCATTTCTTTACACAACGGCAGCGTTTTGGTTACGCGGGCCGAGTGGTGTTGATCTTTTTGACTTTGGGCTTTGACTTCCGTATTTGGGCTTGGGCCTTTTAATTCTTAGTCTTATAAACAATGTAACTCAACATTGAACAAACACATTAGTATAATAAATCAAAGCATTTAAACTTAGTGTGTTTATAGAATATTTAATTATCCTAAAATAATTTTATCAAATCAAAATCATGTGGAAAGGTGTTTCAACAAACTCCCCCATTTTGATGTTGGCAAAACTATTCAGCGAAGAACTCAGTGTTGAGCTCCCCCATGATAGTTGACCTACTTACTTAGTAAACTCCCCCGTCAGGGCTGAGCTACTGACTTAGTTTTACTCTAAACATTTTAAGGTTTAATTGAGTAAGTCTAAGGTCAGTTTTCAGGTATAGGTCAGCTTATGGGTCATATTCTATTTTACTCAGTTTTTTAAGCGGAAGATTTATCTTATCAGAGATCGCTGAGTAATTTATTGTTCAATGTTCATTGCAGACAATTTTTAAGCATTTAAGACCGTGTCAAACATTTTGTTACACAGCATACTATCAATCAAGTATATTTTAATCATTAAGTTAAGTTGATGTATTTAGAAGATGCATATAAACATTATACTCGACATCATATAAAACAAATAACTCAAGTTTGTAAAGGATGCAGGTATAGTATTAAGATGAAGCAGTCAGCATACATAGAAATTACACAGTTGAAATAAAACTAAGTAAAGTCTATTTCTATTTCTTCTTTTTAAGCTTGGACTGACTACTTCCAGCTGCCTGAGTTCTAGGCTGATCTTTCTCCCCCGTTTTGTCAGCATCGGGAGGAGGAGGATGCCTAAATGAATCCAGGAGGACAACTTTTGTAAGCTGAGCTGATAAGGTCTTCAGCTTATCGGCGCTTTCGTTGATGCCATCAAAGACAGCGACGCCGTTGTCCAACACCTCTTTTGGTACACCGATTGCAGCAGCACTGAGCATACTCAGGATATAAGCTTGTGCCTTACCGACCCAAGTGATTGTATCCGTCAGCGCGGCAATTGCCTGATGAAATGTCTTTAGTAGAGCAGTGTCATAGTATTGCCGCTGGATGTTGTAGTGACGCAGATGTTTGAAGGTATCTTGGGTAGTGGCCAGTATTTCATTCTGCTTTAGCTGATCGGTGTCCATCTCTTGCTTATTCAAGTTCAGCAGACGAACCGCTTCGCCGATTTGCTCTACTAAGCATTGAGAATAGCTAGCAAGTTGATGGTTGGTTTTGGATTGTTCGGTGTGAAGCTAGGCAAAGAGCATCTTTACCTCTGAAGAAGTTGCATACTTAGTGTTTTCAGCTGACATGGTCTGAATATGGCCTTGAATGCCATTGAGGTGTTGCACCATGGTCAGCTGGAGCTCAGCCAGCTTCTGAATTGAGTCCTGCTTGGAGTGAAGTCATCACACTGAGCAAATCCTTCATCCCTTTAACTTCGTTGAGAAGCAAAGTGACTTGGGACAGCTGAGTGGACTCGTTGTGAGCAGACCCAGCAGCAGGCTCGGCTGTTTGATGAAGGTCATTTATCAATGACTGCACCGAGCTGATGATTTTTCTTCCAGACTCGGTGGCATTCAAATAGGTCAGTGAGCCTTCATCGGTTTGCCTTTGTTCTTTAGTTTGACCAGTTGGAGGAGGAATGAGTTCAGTGGTTGAAGGTCCAGAGAGGTCAGTGACTGGTGGTGGAGTTTCAAGCTGCACTTCATTGATTTGACTTGAAAGTGGAGGAACAGCAGCAGTATGGAGTTCAGGTTCAGAGGAAAGCTGAGTGGATGTAGTGCTGACTGGAGCAAGAGTCTCCTGAATCAACACGTTGCTTGGAGGAGCAGCAGCAACAGCAGCAGCATCTTGAACCTGCTCAGTTTGGATTGATGGGTTGGCAGAGGCATTTAAGTCGGCGTGTTCCTGGGTAGAAACAGATGCTTGCTTTTTGATGTTTGATGGCTGAGTAGGAGTAGGTTTTCTAAAGAAGGTAAGTTTGATCTTTGATGGATCATTGGTCGGCTCGCTGACTGCAAAGTCAAGAACATTTGCTTGGTGTGCCTTGACCAATCTTCTTCTTCGAGGAGGAGTTGGGTCAGCTGGGATATCTCCTGAGTGAGATGGAGAGATTTCTTCAGTATGTTCCTGATCAGCAGTGTGCTGGTCAGTCTCTACTTGCTCTTGTTCATCTCCAGCAGCCAACTCATTATGAGCGGGCTCAGCTTCTTCCTCATCACTTGCTGTCTCCTCAGAGTCAGCTTCTCCACTTTCTTCCTCTTCCCCTTGCTCATCATCACCTTCTTCTTCCTCAAGCTCATTTTCCATTTGAGCGATGAACTGATCATCCAGTTCAACATTGTCATCCACTTGATGCTCAGTCTCAGTCCCTTGACTCTGAACATATAAAGAGTTGTTGGGAACCATGATGTCAGTGGGAATGGCATCAATGGGAGTCAGCTCAGAAGAGGTTTTCTTCTTCTTTCTGAGTAGTTGCTCATCATCAGCATCTACTTGTTCTTCTGCCTCTAGCTCATCTTGCCTAGGTCTTTTGTTAGCTGATCTCTGCTCAGCTTCTTCTTGCTGAAGCTGAGTGTCCTTAGAGACAGACTTCACCTTCTTTGGTGATGGCTCAGCAGCAGAGGTTTGAACAACTTTCCTCTTCTTGGTAGCAGGAGCCTTTGTCCTCTTGCTCTTTGCTGGGGCTGTCTCCTCAGCAGGTTGCTCAACAACTTTGCCTTTCTTGATAGGCTGATCAAATTTTAAGGCTCTCAGCGAGGCCGCTATGATCTCCGAGCCTTGAGCTTTAGTTTCCCCAGCTAAGTCCACCTTGTGGTCAATGAGGATCTTAGTGATCAGGGAGCCCAGCCTGAGATGCTTGGTGCTTCTGTGGAACCCAGCTATCAGAAAGACTAACATGTTGATCGGCGTGTAGGTCAGCATGTGCCATATGAAGCACTGCTCAAAGTTGGACGCCGAGCTAGTGCAATTAATCTTTGGGTAGATGTAATTGATCAGCAGATAATGAGCCATCTTTTGGTTTTGGCCCATAGAGGAACTGGAGATCTCTCCTACGTGCCCAGTAGGCTTGCAGAAGGTTTGTGAGTACCCAATACCCTCATAGTCACCATTCCTCCTCAGCTTTACCCCTTCATTCTTCAGGCGAAGTAGGGAAGCAATGTATTTGGGGGTTAATGAAAATGGTCTTCTTCTTCACCTCAGTGACCATATAGTCCTGGTTATCGTCAGCAACACGAAGGTTGTGATAGAATTCCATGACTAGGTTAGGGTAGGTAGGAAATCATAGTGAGAACAGCTCAGTCCATTCGTTCTTGGATATCCATTCGCAGAAGGGTTGCTCGGTTTCTACGAATGCCTCAGATACCCATCGTGAGAAATCAACCTTCCATTCTCTCACATTCTCAAATACCCTAGTGTAGGTTCTGGGTTTGGCCGGTTTCCCTTGGGAGGTGGTGGTTTGGACAGCTTTTCCCTTACTCTATGGAGTTGCCTTAGCAGGTGAAGGCTGAGTAGAGGGCCTGGAGGGTTCATCGGAGCTGGTCTTAGAACGACCGGCACCGGAGACGTTGAATGAAGTTCTTGCCATTGATTCAGATAAGGCTTAGAGAGTTGAGAGTTTTTTTTAGAGAGAGAGAGGCTAATTTGCCAGAAAGTTCTGTGCGTAAAGAACAGATAGTGGGGAAATGCCCACTATTTATAGATTTGAAAGGAGGATCTTTTCGAATCTGTATGTTAGTTTTGCCCTTGGGTTATTCAACCGGCAAGAATCCTGACATTTATGACACATTATGACACATTCGGCGCATACGTCATCCTAGGTGTCACTACGCGTGCTTAACATTAATTGCAACGGATCTTTTACTCAGCGTTTAGAATTCTAAACGTTCTATATTCTGAGTAGTCAGTTTTACTTAAAAGGATGGTTAGAGTAATTTGTCACTCGGTCTGAGATAACTTACTCGGTGTGCATATATTACTCGGCATGTGATTTATAAACATTAAACACTCAGCATGCATATATCACATTTGTACTTAGGAATTTAAGACAATGGATTAAACATACCAATGGCTTCTCTCAGTATGTTGAATTGCTCACGTGCTAGTGGCTTTGTGAAGATATCAGCAAGCTGCTCATCTGTTGGCACATAGGTCAGCTTGATCTCCCCCTTGAGTACATGATCTCTGATGAAGTGATGTCTTATGCTGACATGTTTCATCCTGCTGTGCTGAATTGGGTTCTTTGATAAGTCAATTGTGCTTTTATTGTCACATATGACTTCGATTGTTTTAGTCTGAACACCATAATCTTCGAGCTGTTGCTTGATCCAAAAGACTTGGGCAACACAGCTTCCAGCGGTAATGTACTCAGCTTCAGTGGTTGACAAGGCTACTGACGATTGTTTCTTGCTGAACCAAGACACCAGACGGCTTCCAAGGAAATAGCAGCATCCTGAGGTGCTTTTACGTTCAAGCTTATCTCTTCCATAGTCAACGTCAGTGTATCCAATGAGTGTGAAATCATAAGTATTGGGATACCATAAACCTGCATTCACTGAGCTTTGCAAATATCTAAGGATCCTTTTTACGGCTATGTAATGGGATTCCTTAGGGTTAGCTTGATATCTAGCACAGTAACATACTGAGAACTGAATGTCCGATCTACTTGCTGTTAAGTAAAGTAAAGAGCCAATCATACCTCGGTACAATTTGCTGTCTACTGACTTACCCTTCTCGTCAGCGCAGAGGACAGTGTCAGTGCCCATAGGAGTTGATATTGGCTTACATTTTTCTAAGTCATATTTCTTCAATATCTCCTTGGCATATTTAGTTTGACTGATGAAGATGCCATTTTTGCCTTGTTTGATTTGAAGTCCAAGGAAGAAGTTGAGTTCTCCCATCATTGACATTTCAAACTCAGTCTGCATCTGCTTACTAAATTCCTTACACATAGATTCATTAGTAGCACCAAATATAATATCATCAATATATATTTGAGCCAGCAGGGTATCTTTACCCTTTCTCTTAATGAATAAGGTTGTATCAGCTTGACCCCTGACATAATTTCTAGTCAGCACGAAACTGGTCAGCCTCTCATACCAAGCACGTGGTGCTTGTTTGAGGCCATACATAGCCTTTTTGAGTTTATAAACGTGGTTTGGGAACTTAGGATCCTCAAACCCCGGAGGCTGATTAACATAGACTTCCTCGTTTATAACTCCATTAAGGAATGCACTCTTAACATCCATTTGAAATAATTTAAAGTTCATATAACTTGCATAAGCACATAAGATCCTAATAGCTTCTAGCCTTGCCACTGGGGCAAAGGTCTCACCGTAGTCAATACCTTCTTGCTGACTGTAGCCCTGAGCTACAAGTCTTGCCTTGTTCCTGACTACGTTCCCTCTTTCATCCAGCTTGTTGCGGAAGACCCATCTTGTTCCAATGGTCTTCTGATTCTTTGGATGAGGCACTAACTCCCATACATTATTTCTTCTGAATTGGTCAAGTTCTTCTTGCATCGTATTCATCCAGAATTCATCGTGCTCAGCTTCAGCGAAATTCTTCGGTTCCTGAACTGAGACGAATGCTACATTGTTGAGGTATCTCCTGAGTTGACTTCTTGTCATCAGTGTGTTGTCAGCAGCATCAAGGATTGCACTTTCTGAGTGCCCTCTTGGTATTCTGATCTCCTTTGGGAGGTTGATGTCTTGTGCTGGCTGTGTTTCAACAATCTCTGCAGGTATATATTGGTCAGTGAAAATAATTTGAGTTTCACTATTACCTTTGGTCAGCCCTTGAGGCAGTGACTCAGCGGTTGTTTGTTGATCAGCGAATGCTGGGTATGGTTCATCCTCGGTCAGCTGGTTGCCTTTTCCTGCAGGGTTAGTTTCATCGAACTCAACACGTACTGACTCTTCTAAAACCTGAGTTCGTTTATTGAAAACTCTGTATGCTTTACTGTTTGTTGAGTAGCCTAAAAAGATAGCTTCGTCAGCTTTTGAATCAAACTTTGCAAGGCTGTATTTAAAATAAAACATTTACAGCCAAAGGCACGAAAGTATCCAATATTGGGCTTTCGTCCTTTCCAAAGTTCATATGGGGTTTTCTTCAATATGGGTCTAACTAGAGCCCTATTGAGAATATAGCAAGCTGTGTTAACAGCTTCTCCACAGAAGTACTTTGGAAGCCTATTCTCACTCAGCATTGTCCTGGCTATTTCAACCAAGGTTCTGTTCTTCCTTTCAACTACCCCATTTTGTTGAGGAGTTCTAGGAGCAAAAAAATTATGGTCAATGCCGCTGGCTTCACAGAATTCAACAAATTGTTGGTTTTTGAATTCTCCACCATTATCACTACGAATGTGAGCCAACTTTAGGTCTTTATCATTTTCAAGTTTTCTTACCAAATTGGAAAACGTCTCAAAGGTTTCATCTTTGCTACTCAACAAGATGACCCAAGTGTACCTAGAAAAGTCATCTACAATGACCAAGGTAAATCTCCTACCACCCAAGCTCAGCGGCTGGACTGGTCCGAAGAGATCCAAGTGTAGTAACTCTAAAGGACGCTGGGTAGAGACAACATTTTTACTATGAAAAAATTTTTTAGTTTGTTTTCCGTACTGACAAGCATTGCACAATTGGTCTTTTTCGAACTTAAGTTCTGGCAGACCCTCAACTAATTGCTTTCTTGCTAATTTGGCCAGGAGGTCCATGCTTACATGACCAAGTCTCCTGTGCCATAGCCATGAATTTTCTTCCTTTGACACTAAGCACACAGTTTTTGAAAAACTCTTTTCAAGACTCAGCATAAAGACATTATCTATTCGAGGAGCAGTTAGAATCAACTCATTTATCTTACTGTAGACACCGAGTCGGAGGACCTGTGACGAAAACCTATAACAAAGCGGTCGAAGCGGTTGGTTCCGGAAAGATTTTGAAAAAAAAGAAAGAAAATGTATAATAAGAAAAAGAAGGAAAAGAAAGGTCATTGGAAATCGCGGTCGTCCAGTGGACGGCTCGCGAGCGCTGAGCGACGTGGTGCGAGCGCCTAGCGGCAGCCGACGCGTGTCCGACGACAGTCGAACGCACGCCCGGCAGCGCGGGGCGTGCGCTCAGCGTCCGCGGGACGCGCATGTCCGGCAACGCGCGCTCGACGACCGTTGGGCGCGCGCGCCCGATAGCACGGACGCACGCCCGACGGCCGTTGGGCGAACGCCCGACAGCCGTTGGGCAAACGCCCAACGTCAGTTGGACGCGCGCGCCCAGCTGAGGTTGGGCGTTCGCCAAACAATGTTGGGCGTCTGCCCAACATAGGTTGGGCGTCCGCCCAACCTCTTTTGGGCGACGCCCAATCTTAGTTGGGCGTCGTCCAAAAGCTTCCGGGACCCGTGCCTATTTAAGGCATGGATCCCCATGCATTTTAAGAAAGGAGAATTTTTGGAGGCTTTCTTACTCTAGACATTTTTAGAGAGAGAAAGTGAATTTTTTTGAGAAAAATATTTTTTTTCTCAAAAAGTCCGAATTTCCCAAAAGTTAAATTTTTACTAAAAAAGATGAAAAAAACACAAAAAACCGGAAAATCGCAACTCGTGGAATCAACCGACTTCGACTGTCAGATACCGATCTTGAGGTATTATCCGAGGACTAGACTCGTTTTATTTATTTCTTTTATTTTATTTCCTTTATTTATTTATTTTTAAGTTATAATTTTATTTATTTATTTTTAAGTTATAATTTTATTTATTTATTTATCAAGTTTCACTTAATTTCCCGTATTTATTTATTTATTTTTATCCCGTGTTAAATAAAGGTTCGGTTTTGTTTTGAAATAAAAAATCTCGTTTTGATATCCCAATACGAACTAGGATCCAATTCAAAGGTAGTTCGGGTATTAAAAACGTTGTAATTATAAGTTGTAAAAATATTTTAAAATAACGTTTTAAAACGAAAACGTCGTTTTAGGAATTTCCGTTATAGACTATGATCCGTTTTCGGTAGTTCGGAGATCCAAAACGATAGAATTAGATCTAATTTAAAGCTTTTGAATAAATCTGAAAAGTTTTGGACTGCTGCTGTAATTCTCCCTTTTCTGTCACTAATAGCAGATTGGCGACGGATTTTCCGTCGGTAATCTGCTGGAAAACAAAAATTCATCTTTTAACCCCTTTTCTCAACTTTTTGGTATTTGATTCTTATATATATAAGTATGTAATTATGTAATAGGATTATAAAAATTATTTTTGGGTCATATAACTATTAATTATCTATTATGTAGTTATTTATTCCATATTTGAAATTTAATTTTTTTTGATTCATTATTTGTATATATGAATATATATTTGGGTTATCAAAATGTGGGTTTAGCTATTATTTGGGGAGGGTGTTTTCTATATACTTATTATATCAACTTTTTGACATTTATGGTTTTTCATTACTTTTACATAGTTTTGGTTAAAATGAAAATATATTACATTTAGTATTCTTTTTCATTTTCTTTATTATATCATATAGTATTTTTTACTCATTTTTATATGTAGATATATTCTTATTTTTAGATAAAATCATATATATATATATATATATATATATATATATATATGTATTTCTATTTTATTTTTGTATATATGTACATACTCCAAATGAGTTTTACTTGGTGAATTTTAGTCTAATTGGTTCATTGGTGTAATCATGTTTAAATAAAGAGTTAATTGAGTGAAAAAGGGAAAAATAAATCACAAAAAGAGAGTTTAAGTTGCTTATTTAAATCCAAGTTTTCTAGAAGTTCCTAATGTAAATAAAAGGTTTTCATATTACTTTAAATCGTTTCCTAAAACATCACGTTTTAAAACCTTAATCCGTTCCAACGACGGGTTAGGCGAACCTTGTAATTAAAATCGCTTTTCATTGTAAATGATTGAGTTTTTGAATCGTTTTTAGTAATGGTTTTGTACAAAATAAATGGACTTGTATGCTTAATCACGTTTTCTCGTTAAAGCATTTTATCTCACGCTTTTAAACACTCGATTCGTTCCAACGGCGATTCGAGTGAACACCAGTAACGGGGCTTTAAAACGTACCTAAATCGTTCCAACGGCGATTAAGGTACGAACCATGTAAATAAATTGGTTTTCGGGGGTGAGATTAGTTTAGACTTAACATGTAAATTAAAAGCACAAAACACTGTGAATAAACTAATTCTTTCTTCTCCCCCTCTCTTCCTTATGTATTTTGAATCGATGTAAATGGGTGATTCTTTACCAAGATGGATTTCCATAATATATGCTCAAAACGGTTTTCAAAACGAGAAAGAAAAGGTTTCAAATGAATTTTAAACTTAAAGAAATATGCGATTAGTCCGTTATCGCCTAACACGCTGAGTAGGAGGCCGGTGGTTCATAACCGGGCGATGTTGGGGTGCCTAGTAGCATTTCTCCGAAAAGGAGCTAGCCTTCCTGGCTCGTACCTAAGTTTCCCGAACCCTCACCGGTCTCCCGCAAGGGATCGGTGTTCATTTTCCCATTCATGGGTAGCGACTCTTCCATACTCCGAGCTCCGATCCTGCTGAGCAGCTTGATTCCACGATTGGTTGCTTTCGGCGCCAATCACCGCTTACGTCGCCATGAGGTGTCCACCCCCCGGTCCGCCCGGGAGATTAGGCCGCGGCACCTCGTCTAACAAGTGGCGACTCTACTGGGGAAGCGAGAAATTTGATTCCGGAAGGCGTGTATTAAGCCCTTAACGGGGACGGATCGTATTATTTCTTTTCGTATGCATTCATAAGCATTATTGCAAACCTTTTGGGTAATTTCCGTGAAATATCTAGCGAGAGTCCATTCGTCACTCGAAAGAGGCTAGTGTAAGTTCCCCCTTACAGTAAGGCGCCAAAGGGTCCCCATCCATTCGTTAGGGGCGAATTTGTGTGGTCCTGTGAGGTCCCACGATCAGCCGTGTCAGCATATAGTAGCCTTAGAAGTTGCCATAGGATTACCCGTTACCATTTTTGATGTGATGAATGAATCAGTTCGTGTTTTCAAATTGACATGTACGTGCCTAATCCTAAAATATGTAAAGAAAATGAAACGATGCGTTAATATATACTCTTAAACCGATATACAAATTACCCCAAAACATCGAAACGATTCGAACTAAAAATGACTTAGTCATCTCGTATGAATGAACTTGTGCGACCCGCCTGGTCCCTTTCCGTGTCCCGAAGAAGGCACATGTTCAGGAAATGCGTTGTGACGTAAGCACGTATTAGTACAAATCGGTTTGATGTTAAGGATAGTCGTATCTCGATTCAAAAGACTATATTAACGGCAGCCGTTATTCACATTCTTTAAATACGTTGGGATAAAACAAAATCATGACGAAACGAAAACGAAGAACATTTCTGTTTTGAATAACCCCGTTGTAACATAAAGAGTTTCACGAACGTGGCCCGTCCCTTCCGAATAAAAGACAAACTCTTACGTTATGCCTTGCGTTGTTCTAAAAAGAAATGGATGTATCCGCAAAAAGTGACTAAGAAAATAAAAGAAAATAAAAACGACCAAAATCATTCTATATCTACGATATATGTCAATCCCGAGAGTAGTTAAAGAAAATAAACCAATGCCGTTAAATACGTGCCTCGAACTGGTATATACGCCGCTTAAAATCACAAAGCCGAATTAAGCCAAAACCGCATAATTGCGCCATATGGACGAGACTGTGGGTTTGACTAATGACTCGATCATTTCGATCGTTACCAAAACTACAAGAAATATGGCCCGATATGCGCGTTTGCTTAACTCGTGCCTAAATGAAAAAGAACGGTGGTATCCCCGCTTCGAATAAGCATGCGATTCAATGAAACGTTGATTTTCTATAACCACGCTAGGATGGTATATCTCATGAATTGGAAAAACAAAGATTTGTTAATAGCCAAAAGATTATCGTGCGCTCGAATAAGACTCGCCGTCTTTTCACATAGCCAAAACGAGCAAACGGATTCTTGACGCTAAGAACAAACACGTTACGCGATGAGTCCGTTCCCTAAAGATAAAATCCAAAAGTGATATCATCACTAAATAAACACGCGGTTGCGTCTCTCGATAGATCCAAAAAATCCCGTTGTAATCCAAAAGTCGAGACATGAACCCACGCAAATAAAAGGGAACGAGGCATTGTCAATAACGAACGATTGAACTGAAAGAATAACTCGTACCATGTCTAAAAATCGAGATGCGCTCAAAGGGAGTCAAAACCCAAACTAATGCGTCTCGCAAAAAGACAAAAGACGAGTTATTCCGAAAGGACAATCCAATTTGGTCGATATCTTAGTCACTGAACGTTGATACATCAAAACGAACTGTATTGTCTGATGGATGATTTAACTTTCCGCAATAATCGACGGCATCACGCGTCCCCTGGACCGCAATGTGAGCCCCAAACCAAAATCCTAGGAAAGAGACCTGGACCATCGAGTGCGTGGAGGAATAAGGGTGGAAGAGAGATGATGTGATACGTGTAATTAGACAAACGTTTGTTCTTCTTATCTTATATCTGTAAAATAAATAACCGCACACACCACGAATCATGCATATAAAATCATGCATACATACTAATGGATGACCATTCGCACAGACTTCATCATTAAGCGGTTGTGGTTTCACGAGAGGAACCAGCTTGTCAGACAGTTTGATCAGTTACAGATTGACAGCTCCGAATCGGCAATTGTGGCTTATGATTCATCTTCATCCGGGTATACTCATTCTTCCATCAGTATGTCTGCGAGCGGCGAAAAGGTGGCCGGATTGGAAAACTCTGTGAACAACATTAATGAGCAGTTAGCTGCGATAGTGGCCCAGATAGCTAAGTTGGCCATGAAAGATGACAAAAGTGGCAGTAAGCACGCTGAGAATGAGGTAGACACTGGTCCCCGCTTTGGGAACGAGGATGACTATCAGGATTATATCCGGAAGCAACTCGAGAAAGAGAAAGCTAAGGAAGAGGAGTGGAAGCAGCACATCACTCAGGAGGTGCAGGATCTACGTGGGGGAAGTTCCGGGAGTCAGGACTTCTATAACTTGAAGAATTGTTTATCGGCAACGGCTTTGCCTTTGAAATTCCGGCTCCCTGACATGAAAAATTTCGATGGAACTGGAGATCCTACTGCTCACATGAATCAGTATGTCGCGGTAATGAAGCACACGATCCTGACTGAGGATCAAGTCCTGGGGCTGTTTAATACTTATCTGGAGGGGGCTGCCCTCATATGGTTTCATGTGTTGCCGATAGTGACGAAGAGGGATTGGAAAGAGTTAGCGAAGTCATTCATCGCTCAGTATAGCTTCAACACCATGCTTGAGGTTACTTTGAAGGAGCTAGAGAGCACTAAGCAGCAGGTTGGGGAATCTTTTTCCGATTTTGTAAGAAGATGGAGGGCTAAGGCCGCGGTTATGAAGCAGAAGCCGCTTGAGCAAGATCAGATCCGAATGGTAGTGGGCAACACATTGTCGTACATTAAGAATGAGCTGCGGTACATGCCTTTTACTAATTTCAATTAGATGTATAGCTGCGCCTTGACAGTTGAGGGAGACGGAGAGCCGAAGAAAGCTTATACCAAGTGGACGAAGTCTGGATATAGTGCCGGAGGGCCAAGTGTGAATGGAGAAGCTGCCGCAGTGAAAGTGCTCGATCTTAATGCTATTGAAAAGAGGCGGTTCGCCGAATTTGATCAGACCTACGCAAAAGTTTTCGAACGATTGCAGAAAAAGGGATTGTTGAAAGCCCTCACTCCTTATAACAAAGCACCGCCTTCCCCGCAGATACAGGCTAGGGGATACTGCGAGTTCCACAGCAGTTACGGGCATACTATTGAGAATTGTGAAAGGTTGAAGCACGAGATCCAAGATTTGATTGAGGAGAAGAAGATAGCTGACCCTTCAGCGGTGAACCCGTCCACTAGGCGTAATCCATTGCCTAATCATAGGGTGAGCATGATCGGAATTGGGTTGAATGAAAACATGGTGGTGGAATCCTTCGAGGAAAAGGAGGAGGAGTTGTTGGACTCCGAGGAGAAAAGCAATGTGGGAAAGGGTTTATACGTATCCTTCCTAGGCAAAGAACCAGAGGGTGAACCGATGGACGAAGGGTTGAATGGTGGAGCACCGTATGATGAGGATAGTGCCGAAGAGACCGGGGAAGGATCGTCTCGGATTATTGTGCCAGAACTGAGTCTGTTTAGTGGAGGGGAGGATCCCGATGTGCACCTGCGTGAGTATATGCACGATATGTTTGTTGAATCTTTCGGGGTAGACGAGATTGCTCAGTGGTTTCACCATTCGCTAGTAGGCGAGCCTTTGGGATGGTTCCATTCGTTGCCCGACTCTTGCAAGCATGATTGGGAACAATTGTCCGATTTATTCCTTGAAAAATACAAGGACACTAAGAACAGGATGGTAGAGTGCTTCGCGATGCAGATTGGGCCTATCAAGCGTCCATTACCAAGGGTCAGTAAGTATAATGGCAATAAGGACCCGATGGAACACCTTCACTTCTACTTGTCGGCCATGGGGCCTTTAGGTTTTAAGGAAGAGGAGATCACCAGTCTATTCTGTAATTCATTAATGGGTGAGCCGTTGATGTGGTATATGTCACTTTCGATGCATGTCAAGCGTGATTGGGCCGCAATGACGAAAAGGTTTATCAAGGAGTATACGGTATGGATGCTAGCGGAGCAAACCCCGGACTCGCCCTCCTATGAGACACCTGCGGCGGTGTTAGCAATGCCTAGGTATGGTGGATACCGGGATCCTATGGAGCATGCGAGGTTATTCCGCAACCATATGTATGACGCCGGGTTCCCTCAATGTGAATTACATGAACATTTCCTAGAAACTCTCATAGGAGAAGCCTTGTTATGGCACCAAGGCCTATCAGAAGAGGAAATGGGTCACTGGATACCGCTTAGGGATGCTTTCGTAGCAAGATATGAGATGTATGTTCCGTGGACGGGATCCCTGGAAGATCTGGATAGGATCAGGCAATTCCCCGAGGAACCATTTGTGTATTACGCTGGAAGGTGGAGGCACCGCTATGAGCAGTGTCAAGAGACGATGAGTGATAAGGTGCAGATTATGTGCATACAGAGAGGCGCTATTCCGTTAGCAGCAAGGAGAATGAACAGGGTGTTTCTCCGGAACTATGACGAGTTGATAGGCTGGGCTTTGTATGGATCGGCGGATCCTTTGTACTTAAATTCAAACGTCCCTCATGTGATGGACCTAATGATTGTAGACATTTGGGATAGTTCCTCGGATGAGGAGGATACTGACCGGAGGATTCCTATCAACATTTGGGATGAATCTGATGATGAGCCGGAAATCGCCGTCATGACAAGATCAGGTCGAGTGGCCGAGGGAAAGGCACCTATGGTTGAGACTGAGATAGGGGAAGGATCGGCTCCCAAGCCAGATGACCAAGTCCTCGAGCAGTTGAAGAAAACACAAGCTAAATCTACGGTGTGGGAAGTCATATGCCATTCCAAATACCACCGTCAAAATTTGATGAAAGAGCTGCAGAATTTCACCGACGAAGATCTCCCAGAAGAGGGGAAGGCTCACAACTAGCCTTTGTATATCCGAGCTGAAATTAACGGGAAGAAGACTAGCTGCGTGATGGTTGATGATGGATCGACCATTAATGTTTGCCCCCCGAAGCTCTTGTCTAAATTGCAAGTAGAAAGAGGAGACCTAACGGCCTCGGAAACTGTTATCAGGGCTTATGATGATAGTCGTAGGCACATCGAAGGGGTTTTCAAGGCCAAGCTGAAAGTAGGGCCGCATGAAGAAGAAACAGAGTTCACTGTGCTGGATATACCGGTGACGTTTGCCGTATTGTTGGGACGCCCATGGCTCCATAAGTTGGGAGGAGTGCCCTCCACGCTCCACCAAATGATCAAATTCCCCTTCGGGGAGGAGATAGTGACGATCAGAGCGGAAAAATTGAGCTCGGTGGCGGCATTGGGAATTGAGCCCCAACTTTTCTCCGGATTCCAAGTTTCCGGGATCTACGAGTCTAGCATGACCACCGATGTGGTGAAGATGATGAAGGGGGGTTTCATCCCCGGTATGGGCTTGGGAGCACACCATCAAGGATTGCCAGAGTTTCCAGATTTCAAGAGTCAGAAAACCCGAAGAGGCTTAGGGTATGAGCAGGGAGGTCCGTCCAACACAGGAGGTGAAGGAAAAGTGGGCCTAAGGAAGTATTTTGTGAACGAGGGTCACAAGAAGGTGTATTCGGGAGCTCTTGAGTCATGGACTAGCCTAGAAGGAAAGATTCTGCTAGGTTTCGAGATCTTCAATGATGTCACCGACTGGGGCAAAGGAAAGGCAAGCTGCTTTATCGAGGAGATCATGATGTTAGATTTGAATGCCGAGGAGCAGGTGATCACTATTGAGGCCACTGTGGGAGTAGTGGATGAGCCCAGTACTTCCAAGACTTATGAGAAACCCGAGAACCCCGATGATGAAAATTGTATTACTGCTTTATTTGAATCTGACGATGTACTCACCAATACTATCAATGAAATGAATTCTGATTTTGCTTACTTGCTTGATGTTGATCGTGACCATTCCATGCATTCTCATTCATATAAGATGCCTACATTTGAAATCAATACAATAGAAATGTCAACTTTCAATCTTGGCACGGATGAAAATCCTAAACTTATACAAATTGCTCAAGAATTAACTATTGAAGAAAGAAAAGAATTTGAGAGAATAATTAAAAAATACGAAATAGTGTTTGCTTGGACATACGAAGACATGCCAGGAATCGATCAATCAATCGTAACTCACCGTATTCCAACATACCCCGATGCTAAGCCGGTGAAACAGAAACTCCGACGCATGAGGCCGGAATGGGTAGATAAGATCAGAGAAGAAGTGAAGAAGCAGTTAGAAGCAGGGTTCATCGAAGTAATCGACTATCCCCCTTGGGTCGCAAATGTGGTGCCCATCGCAAAAAAGGACGGCAAAGTAAGAATGTCCGTCGATTATAGAGATCTTAACAAGGCGTGCCCCAAAGATGAATTCGCGTTGCCTCATATCGACGTGTTAATCGACATTGCAGCATCGAGCGTCTTACACACGAATGTCGACGGTTTCATGGGCTACATGCAAGTTCAAATGGCCGAGAAACACAAAGCAAAAACCTCGTTCACAACTGAATGGGGAACATACTGCTATAGGGTGATGCCGTTTGGTTTGAAAAATGCCGGAGCAACTTACCAGCGAATGGCTACGGCACTGTTCCATGATATGATACACAAAGAGGTAGAGGTCTATGTGGATGACATGATGGTCAAGTCGGAGACGAGAGAGGGGCATTTCGCTGCACTCGAGAAGTTCTTGGCCCGGATTGCAGAATTCAAATTAAGGTTGAACCCGAAAAAGTGCTTCTTTGGCGTTTCATCGGGAAAAATCTTAGGCTATGTAATCGGTAATAAGGAAATCGAGGTAGATCCCGACAAAGTGAAGGCCATACGGGAAATGCCGGCACCAAAGAATGAGAAAGAGGTGAGAGGATTTCTGGGGCAGGTTCAGTATATCAGTCGGTTCATAGCAAGACTCACGGCGATCTGCGAGCTAATCTTTAAGTTGCTACGGAAGGATCAACCCACGATTTGGAAAGATAAATGTCAGCAAGCCCTAGAGAACATCTGGAACTACTTGTCTAATCCACCAATTCTGAGACCGCCTAAACTTGGGAAACCGCTTCTCCTCTATGCAGCGATCGAAGAGTGATCTATTGGAGCAATGCTGGCCCAGGAAGGGGACACCGGTGTGGAGCACGCAGTGTATTATCTGAGTAAGAAGTTCCTGGAATACGAGCTCAAGTATAACATGATCGAAAAGACGTGTGTGGCGGTAGTATGGTTAACCAAGAAACTACGACACTATTTTCAATCTTACAAAGTGATCATTATTTCCCGGATGGATCCCGTGAAGTATCTGTACCGAACTCCGTCTTTAACAGGGAAGCTAGCCCGATGGTTGTTGCTTTTGTCCGAGTTTGATATTGAATATGTAACGAAGAAGGTTATCAAGGGGAGGGCCGTAGCAGAATTTCTGGCCAACCAACCTCTGAACGCAGAAGAAGAAGAGATAAACTATGATTTCCCCGATGAACACTTGAATTCGATAGAAGTTATACCGTGGAAAATGTTCTTCGATGGAGCGGTTAACTCAAGTGGAGCTGGAGTAGGAGTGCTTCTTATCTCACCAGAAGGAGAAAGGATTCCAATGGCAAAGAAGTTATCCTTCCCTTTCACCAATAATATGGCCGAATATGAAGCATGCATCTATGGGTTGGGGTCATTAGCAGCGCTGGGAGCATCATATGTTGAAATCTGGGGTGACTCAAAGCTGATCATCGAACAAGCGCAGGGAAACTGGGAAGTAAGAGAAGAAAGGTTACGTCCATACCTAGACCAACTGGGAGGGTTAGTGCAGAAATTCAGCGAATGTCGTTTTTATCACATTCCTCGAGCACAGAATCAGGCAGCGGATGCTTTGGCCACTTTGGTATCAGTATGGGATAACCCTCGGAACCTCGTCTCAAAACCGTTGGTGCTAAGGAGGTCCCACAAACCGTGCTATGAAGATGTAATGCTATTGGGAGCAGATGAAAAACCTTGGTATTTCGATATCGTAAACTTCATGAAAAGTGGAACATACCCGGCAGAATCAAAACTTAGGGATCAGGCTGTGATCAGAAGGTTAGCTTAGCAATTTGTCATCCACAATGACTTGCTTTACAAAAGACACGCCGATGGTTTACAACTGAGGTGCTTGGATGCGGGAGAAGCCCGCGAAGCAATGGAATCAGTACACTTGGGAATCTGTGGGGCCCATATGGGAGGAGCGGTGTTGGCGAAGAAAATTATAAGGCAAGGCTTCTATTGACTCACCATGGAAAGAGATTGTAACGAATATGCAAAGAAATGCCATGATTGTCAAATCCACGGAGATTATAATCATTTACCAGCTATGGAGCTGCATGTGTTAGCACCCATTTGGCCATTTGCGGCTTGGGGTATTGATATCATCGGGGAGGTGAGGCCCAATGCTTCGAACGGGCACAAATTCATTACAGTCGCCATTGATTACTTCACCAAGTGGGTAGAAGCAGAATCATTTAGCAAGTTGGGGTCTAAGCAGATGAGAACGTTCATCGAAAAGCACTTGATCACCAGGTTCGGAGTGCCTCATCACATGATCACGGATAATGGGGTCTGTTGAAACACCTTTCCATATAATTTTGATTTGACAAAATTGTTTAAGTATAATTTAAATACATATTCTAAACACACTAAGTTTAAATGCCTTGATTTATTCTACTAATGTGTTTGTTCAATGTTGAGTTAAAACTGTTATAAGACACAAGAATTAAAAGGCCCAAGCCCAATACGGAAGCCAAGGCCCAAGTCAAACAACTCAGTACAACTCGGCCCGCGTTTTTAAAACGCTGTCGCTTTGGATAAAACGCAACTCAGCAAGAGAAGGATCTAGAAGACCTTCGGGAACAACTTCAAGATGAAGCTGCTGAGTAGTCTCAACAAAGCGTACAATACAGCAGCTGGCTAATGAAAACTTCCAGACAAAGTATTTCTACTTCGGGTAAAGTTCAGACGACACAGTATGCTGTCTAGTTGAATTTACCATAAAAAGAGAGACAGTCTGCTGAGCTGACCGAGGACAGAAGATACGTGAATCTGATTGGCCGAGAGCTCTGAGCAAGTCAGGATGACAACGACAGGAAGCCGTTTCCCTCCAACGGTTATTTCAAAATTCGAAATGACCTATGCCCAGATGTCTCTATAAATAGAGCCATCAGAAGCTTCACTCAACACAGAACTTGATCAAGCCATTACGCTGACCAAATTTCTACACAAGTTCTGCAAGCAAGAAGCAAAGCAAATCTTACACTACAATTCATACATTTGTGTAAAAGTCTAGAGTGATTGTTTCAATCGGCTAAAGTGTCTTAGCAAATCATTGTATAGGACAAAACACTTATCATTTCTAGAAATAGAAAGGAGAGACTGAGTACTCGGTTATAGTACTCAGCGAGAGATTAGGATTGAGTAGAGGTATAGAGGAAGGTACTCTTGTTATACTCAGTTGCTAAGATTGTAAAAGGTTTGAGGCTCTACCTTTAAAGAGCTCAGTAGAGGATTTGAAATCTCGGAACGTGTTCCGGGGACAGGACGTAGGCTTAGAAGAAGCCGAACCTGGATAAATCTGCTGAGTAAAGTATTTCTTACCTTTAACTCCTTATATATATATATTGCTTGCTTAAAACAACCAAAAACTGACCAAGTAAAGAGGTCAAGTTGAGTTGTGCGCGTTAAACATCTGAGCTCAGGAATAGACTCTAAGTGCTATCTCCTGACTCAAGCTAAGAAACTGACCTAGTCACCAGTTGACTAAGCCAGTATCCTGCTGTTTACTCAGCGCCGCTGTTAAAACCTTTTTCCTTAGAAAAAGAAGTCTGCCCTAATTGAAAAAAAGTTTAAATAGTTCCTAACCCCCCCTTGGAACTATACTTGCAACCTTATAAGGGACCAACAAGTGGTATCAGAGCTTAAAAGCTCACTGCTAAAGGTCTAACAACCTTGAGCTGATCCCTACCATGGGCGAAAACAGCACTCGGTTTCTCCCTGGAAACCAAACAACTCAGATACTGCCTGAGGGGTTGTCCATTACTAGGCCTCCCCTATTCTTCGGGTCAAACTATACCTTCTAGAAGAATAGGATGAAAAATTTCATTCAGGCTATAAACATGAGTGCCTGGCTATCTATAGTCCAAGGCCCGTTTGTACTTGTCGAAGTTGTGGCTGGCCAAACAGTTGTAAAAGCTGAGGCCAAATGGACAGAGGATGATCTAAAGAAGCTCCAAAACCATGCTTCGGCTATCAATATGCTTCACTGTGCGCTCGATGCTGTAGAATATAACAAAATCTCAGGTTGTGAGTCGGCGTAAGAGATCTGGAAAAAGCTGGAAGTCACCTACGAGGGAACCAATAAAGTAAAGGAGTCCAAGGTGAATCAGCAGATGAGACTGTACGAGCTGTTCGAGATGAACAATGATGAGGGCATTTCAGACATGAATGCAAGGTTTACCAACATCATTAATGAGCTCAAGAGACTTGGGAAAATCTTCACTGAGGAAGAACAAGTCAAAAAGATACTCAGGAGTCTTTCTAAAGACTAGCAAGCAAAGAAGACAGCGGTTGAGGAAGCTCAAGATTTAACCACCTACAAATATGACGAACTCATCGGTTCATTGCTGACCCATGAGATATCCATGAAAAACTTTGAGGTGAAGGAAAAATCTGAAGACAAGAAGTAGAAGTCACTTGTCATGAAAGCTGACTCCACTGACGGGAGCTCAACTGATGATGAGGAGATGGCTATATTCACAAGGAAGATGAAAAGGCTATTCAGGAAGAACGACAAATATTCTAAAAAGCCTTACATAAAGTTTGATAAGTATAAAGCTGACTCAAGCGACAACAAATACAAAAAGGATAGCTCAAAGCCCATTACATGCTTTGAGTGCCATCAAACTGGCCACATAAAGTCAAGCTGTCCCACACTGAGGAAAGACAAGAAGAGCGGCAAAAAGGCAATGGTGGCTACATGGAGCAACAATGATGAGTCTTCATCTACAGAAACTGAGGCCACCGAGTCAGCGAAGATATGCTTCATGGCTGATAAACTTGCTGAGCCATGCGTCTCTGAGCATGCTGACCCATCCATCGCATCAGATGACGAGGAGCAATCAAATGAGGTAATTTCTCTTCCCCAGCTCAGGAACGATATGGTTAATGCCCTGAGTGATCTGTACACACTTGTCAAGAAGTGTAATAAGAAAGTTAGAGCACTCAGCAGGCGCTGTGATGAAGTGGAAGAGGTCAAACTGAGTGACCTCAGATTCCTTCTTCAGGACAATTCAACTCTGCATGATAATATGAAAATCATACATGAGTCTGTCTCTGAAGTCCAATCAGTTTCAAAGAAACTGAGGAAGGACGTCACAACTATCCAGAACCAACTAAAGGTTCCAAATAAAAATAACATTCCTCTGAGAACTCAGTACCAAGGTACTCAGCAGAGATGGAATCCCCAGCGAAAAGTCCAGTGTGACTTTTGTGGGAAGAAAGGACACACCACTAAGGTGTGCTGGCACGCTCAGCACTGGGGTGCTAACAAGTCAGTGAAAAATCCTAAACAGAAGGTCAGATGTGACTTCTGTGGAAAGAATGGCCATACTGTCCATGTATGTCGCCATAAAATAAAATATGATGCTAGACCTGTTGCACCTAACAAGCCAGGACCCAAAAATAATTGGGTACCTAAAAGTAACTAATTACAATGCAGGTAAGCCTGAGATGTGCCGAGAAGTCAAAGATGTGGTATATTGACAGCGCATGCTCAAGGCATATGACGGGTGATGAAACTCAGTTCATCACGTTTGAGCGTAAACGAGGAGGGAGCGTAAGTTTTGGAGACAACAAGAAGGGTAAGATAGTAGGGTCAGGAACCATCGGAGGTAATCCTACTATTGAATCTGTCTCCCTAGTCAGCGGACTCAAATATAACTTACTCAGCGTAGCTCAGCTATGTGACAATGGGAGAAAAGTTATATTTGATGCTACTGGATGTAAAATATACGAGGGTAAAACAAATGAGTTAATTTTAACTGCCCCTCAGATAGATAATGTCTTTATGCTAGACTTAGAGAAAAAGTTTTTAAAAACTGTATGCTTAGTTTCAAAGGAAGAAAATTCCTGGCTATGGCACAGGAGACTTGGTCATGTAAGCATGGACCTCCTGGCCAAATTAGCAAGAAAGCAATTGGTTGAGGGATTGCCTCAACTTAAATTTGAAAAAGATCAATTATGCCACGCTTGCCAAGCTGGAAAACAAACCAAACAATCTTTTCATAGCAAAAATATTGTCTCAACTAAGCGTCCGTTAGAATTACTACACTTGGATCTCTTCGGTCCAGTCCAGCCGCTGAGTCTAGGTGGAAGAAGATTTTCCTTGGTCATTGTAGATGACTTCTCTCGGTACACGTGGGTCATCTTGCTGACCAGCAAGGATGAGACCTTTGAGACATTTTCAAATTTGGTTAGAAAAATTGAAAATGAAAAAGACCTAAAATTAGCTCACATCCGTAGCGATAACGGTGGAGAATTCAAGAACCAAAAGTTTGTTGAATTCTGTGAAGCCAGCGGCATTGACCACAATTTTTCTGCTCCTAGAACACCTCAACAAAATGGGGTTGTTGAAAGGAAGAACAAAACTCTGGTTGAAATAGCCAGGACAATGCTGGATGAGCATAGGCTTCTAAAGTATTTTTGGGGAGAGGCTGTTAACACAGCATGTTATATTCTGAATAGGGCTCTAGTTAGACCTATACTTAAGAAAACCCCCTATGAACTTTGGAAAGGACGAAAGCCCAATATTGGATACTTTCGTGCCTTTGGCTGTAGATGTTTTATTTTAAATACCAAAGATAGCTTAGCAAAGTTTGACTCAAAAGCTGATGAGGCTATCTTTTTGGGCTACTCAACAAACAGCAAAGCATACAGAGTTTTTAATAAGCGAACTCAAGTTTTAGAAGAGTCAGTACATGTAGAGTTCGACGAAACTGACCCTGCAGGTAGATACCAGCCGCTGACTGAAGATGATCCACACTCAGTAACCACCGCTGACCCAGAACCAGCTACTGAGTCATTCACGAAAAGGCTGACCAAGAGTAAGAGTGAACCAAAGATTACTTTTACTGACCCATCTACTTCTGCAGAGATTGTTGAAACACGGACAGCACAAGACATAAATCTACCTAAAGAGATAAGGATCCCAAGAGGGCACTCAGAAAGTGCAATCCTTGATTCTGTTGGGAATACCCTGATGACTAGGAATCAACTCAGGAAGTACCTCAGCAATGTTGCCTTCGTCTCAGTACAAGAACCGAAGAATTTCGCTGAAGCTGAGTACGATGAATTCTGGATGATCGCAATGCAAGAGGAGCTCGATCAATTTAGAAGATGGGAGTTAGTGCCTCATCCAAAGAGTCAAAAGACCATTGGAACAAGATGGGTCTTCAGGAATAAGATGGATGAACAAGGAAATGTAGTCAGGAACAAAGCAAGGCTTGTAGCTCAGGGCTACAGTCAGCAAAAAGGTATTGACTACGGTGAGACCTTTGCCCTAGTGGCAAGGCTAGAGGCAATTAGAATTCTATGTGCATATGCATCTTACATGAACTTTAAATTATTCCAAATGGATGTCAAAAGTGCATTTCTTAATGGAGTTATAAACGAGGAGGTTTATGTTAATCAGCCTCCAGGTTTTGAGGACCCAAAATTCCCAAACCATGTTTATAAACTCAAAAAGGCTCTGTACGGCCTCAAGCAAGCACCACGTGCTTGGTATGAGAGGCTGACCAGTTTCCTGCTGACTAGAAATTATGTCAGGGGAAAAGCTGATACAACCTTATTCATTAAGAAAAAGGGTAAAGATACCCTGTTAGCCCAAATTTATGTTGATGATATAATATTTGGTGCAACTAACGAATCAATGTGCAAGGAGTTTAGCAAACAAATGCAGACTGAGTTTGAAATGTCCATGATGGGAGAACTCAACTTCTTCCTCGGTCTTCAAATTAAACAAGGAAAGAATGGCATCTTCATCAGTCAAGCCAAATATGCCAAGGAGATATTAAAGAAATATGACTTGGAAAATTGCAAGCCAATATCCACTCCTATGGGCACTGACACTGTCCTCTGCGCTGACGAGAATGGTAAGTCGGTAGACAGCAAATTATATCGAGGTATGATAGGCTCTCTACTTTACTTAACAGCCAGTAGACCGGACATTCAGTTTTCAGTATGCTACTGTGCTAGATATCAATCTAACCCTAAGGAATCTTATTACATTGCTGTAAAAAGAATCCTTAGATATTTGCAAAGCTCAGTGAACGCAGGTTTATGATATCCAAATACTCATGATTTTACACTCATCGGATACACTGACGCTGACTATGGACGGGATAAGCTAGAACGTAAAAGCACCTCTGGAGGATGTCACTTCTTAGGAAGCTGTCTTGTATCCTGGTTCAACAAAAAGCAAGCGTCAGTAGCCTTGTCTACCACTGAAGCTGAGTACATTGCTGCTGGTCATTGTGTTGCTCAAGTCCTATGGATTAAGCAACAGCTTGAAGACTATGGTGTTCAAACGAAGACAATTGAAGTCAAATGTGACAACAAAAGTGCAATTGATCTTTCCAAGAACCCAATTCAACACAGCAGAATGAAGCATGTCAGCATCAGACATCACTTCATTAGAGACCATGTACTCAAAAGTGAGATCAAGCTGACCTTTGTCCCAACGGACGAACAGCTTGCGGATATCTTCACGAAGCCACTGGCTCGTGAGCAGTTCAGCATACTAAGAGAAGCTATTGGTATGTTTAATCCTCTTCAGTAAATTCCTGAACTAAGTGAATATGCATGCTGAGTGAATTACTGTGCTGAATGATTGTCTTTGCTGTGTACTCATTGAAATTTATTAAACAGCAAATACTGAGTAAACTTGCATACTGAGTAAGTTAGTTTTAAACTTAGAAATCATCCGTTAATGCAATACTAACCACTCAGAATATCAAACGCTTGGCATTCTAAACGCTGAGTGTTAGATCCGTTAGAATAAATGCAATAGCACGCGTATAGCCCTAGGATGACGTATGTGCTGTATGTGTCATAAATGCCAGGATCTTTGTCGGTACACAATCTCAAAGCAAAATTGACACATGGATTCGATTAAATCCACACCGCACATCCCATCTATAAATAATGGGTAATTCCCCATTTTTTATTTTTTACGCTTAATCGAACTCTAAGGCAAAGAAACTCTTTCTCTCTAAAAATCCCTCTAAACCTTCCCATCCTCAACAATGACTAAGGTTTCCTACAACATCTCCGGTGCTGGCCACTCCAAGCCCAGCTCCGATGACACTTCCAGGCAAACTTCTGTGCCGGAACCTACCAAAGTCACCTCGCCGAGCAAAGGAAAAGCTGGCCAAACCTCTGGTCAAGAAAAGCCTGTAAAAGTCAGGACCTACTCCAAGGTCTTTGAAAACGTCCGCGAATGGAAAGTTGAGCCCTCAAGATGGGTATCAGAAAACTTCGTACAAAACGAACAACCTTTCTGCGAATGGATTTCACAAAACGGCTGGACGGAGCTGTTTTCGGTTAGGGATGACACCTACCCTGACCTGGTAAAGGAATTTTACCACAACCTCCGAGTTGCAAATGACAACACTGACTACCTGTGCACAGTGGTGAAAAAGAAAACCATCTTCATCAACCCCCTATACTTAGGAAATTTGCTCAAATTGAAAACTGAGGGAGCAAGGCTGAGAAGATCTGGAGATCAGGATGGCACTGAGTATGACCATAACTTCTGCAAACCTGAGGGCCACTCAGGAGAAGTCTCAGCTTCATCAATGGGTCAGCACCAGAAGATGGCTCATTACTTGCTGACCTACTTCATCTACCCCAAGATCAACTGCACTACATCAGCAACTAACTTCGAGCAATGCTTTATATGGCATATGCTGACGTACACTCCCATCAATCTCCCAGTTTTTCTTGTCGCTGGCTTCCTACGCAGCTCTGGTACACTGAGGCTAGGGTCAATCATCACAAGAATCCTCATTGATCATAAAGTTGATCTCGAAGGTGAGGAGAAGACTCGAGGATCTGAGATAACAGCTGCCTCGCTGAGAGCATTAAAATTTGGACAGCCTTTGAAGAAAGGAAAAGTTGCTGCTGCTGCTGGACAAGCTGAGGAAACTGCTGAGCCAAAGAAAGGAAGAAGGACTAAGGCCCCAGCTTCCCGCAAACGAAAAACTGGTGAGACTCCTTCCCAAAACGTTGAGTCTCCAGTAAAAAGACAGAAGTCAGCTGGTAAGTCAGCTGAGAAACGAAGCAGGCAAGGTGAGCTTGGAACTGAGGAAGCTGCTGAGCAACCTCAGAAGAAGCAGAAACCGTCTACACTGACTCCACTCAACGCCATACCCACAGACTTCGTTGTACCGGGTGACTCTCACTTCACCCAGTGTCAAGGTACAATAGCTGAGTCCGAAGAACATGAGGTACAACTGGATGACCACTTCATCTCACAAGTTGAGGAAGAACTTGATGGTGATAGTACTGAGTCAGAAGAAGAAGAGGCCAGCGGTCAGGATGACGCTGAGGACTCTAAGGAGACAGCCAGTGAGCATGTAACTGAGCAGGCTAATACTGGGTTGGATGCTGAAGATGAGCAAGTACTTGACCAACAAAACGTTGATCAAGTCCAAGTGCCAACTGACCAACCTGCTGATGAGCAACACGAATCTTCTCCTTCTCACTCAAGAGATCCTACTCAGACTGTCACTCCACCTCGTAGAAGGAGAAAGTTGGTTAAGGCCAGTGAGAAGCCAGTCAATGAACCTCCTATGCAGCCACCAACTCTTCCTGACTTTGTCCTCTCAAAGCCAACTAAGGATCCCTCTACCGTCAAACTCAAGTTTTTCAAACGCCAATCAACTTCCACTACATCGGCGCCATTAGAAAAGCAAGCCCCTGTTTCTTCTCAACAGGAACATGTCGACCAAAATGCTTCCACCACCTCAACCAGTCAGGTTGAGCCGGTTACTGTTCATGCTATTTCTTCAAGCATGGTGCTGACTCCACACACCTCTGCCGTTAGCACAGACAGTATTCGTATTACCACTTCTCCAACTCAACTCTCTGCCGATCAATCAACTATCCCAAAATCACAAGTGCAGATTGGTTCAACACTTCCAGTCACTGACCTGGACACTCTTTTCACTCCTCTTCCTTCCGGTCACACTGATGTCCCTGAAGGATCACAACTCTATCTGAATGCCACTGAGTCCGGTAGAAAGATCATTGACTCAGTGCAAGCATTAATCAGAGACCTTCAACAGTCCACCACTCCTGCTGCTGGGTCTTCAACGTTGGAGAATACTCAGCTTTTCCAGGTCACTCAACTTCTCAACGAAGTTAATGGACTCAAGGACTTGCTGAATGTAGTCATTACCTTCCAAGCACAGCAAGCTAAGCAGGATTCAATCGCCAAACTGGATGAGATCCAGCTGACAACCATAGCTGAGTCAGCTGTGCATCCCGACTATGCTACTTCATCTGAAATCAAGATGCTCTTTGCTCAGCTTCACACCGAGCAACTTAAGACCAACGAGCAAATGGTTTCGTACAATCAGTGCTCAGTAGAGCAAATTGGTGAGGCTATTCGCTTGCTTAATCTGAATAAGCAAGAAATGGATACTGACGCAATGAAGCAGAATGAGATGCTGTCTCTCACACAACAAACCTTCAACCACATTCGCCATACCAATCTTCAATGACAGTATTAGGACACAGCTCTCCTAAAGACCTTTCACCAAGTCTTTGCTGGTCTTACTGAAGCACTCATCTGGCAAGGCAAAGCTCAGGCGTTTAGTGTCAATATGCTCAGTGCTGCTGAACTCAACATACCCGAAGAGGTATCATCTGATGGAGTTGCAATTTTTGACGGCATTAATGAAAGCGCTGAAAAACTTAAGGAGCTGTCTCAAGAACTGACTCGAGCTGTCTTAACTGATGCCTTCAGACTTCCTCCTCCTGATGCTGACAAAACGGGGGAGAAAGAACAAGCAGCTACAGCTCAGCATGAGCGAAGTCAGTCGCAACACAAGAAAAAGAAATAGATAGGCTAGCTCAGTATAGACTAAGTCAGTTGTAATCTATATGCCTTATCTATAAATTTTGCTGTGTAAACACTGACTTCTATTAATATATCATATCTGCATCTTTAATTCAATTCCTGAGTTATGATATATGTTACTTCGTACTGAGTCATTATGTATCTTCAATTAAATCAGCTATGTTTAATACTTGTAAAACTTATTGACTAAATCAAATGCTGATAACATGTTTGACATTGACCTATGTGTTTATAAAACATTGTCTGATAAGAACTCATTGAACAACAAATTACTCAGCGCACTCTATATGATTAAACCTTCCGCTTAATACTGAGTAAATAGAATATGTTGAAATAGTTGACCTATATCTGAAAACTGACCTTAGACTTACTCAATCAAAACCTTTAAATGTTTTTGAGTAAAACTAAGTCAGTAGCTCAACCCTTACGGGGGAGTTTGCTAAATAATACTAGGTCAACTATCACGGGGGAGCTCAATACTGAGTTCCTCGCTGAATAGTTTTGCCAACATCAAAATGGGGGAGTTTGTTGAAACACCTTTCCACATAATTTTGATTTGACAAAATTGTTTAAGTATAATTTAAATACATATTCTAAACACACTAAGTTTAAATGCCTTGATTTATTCTACTAATGTGTTTGTTCAATGTTGAGTTAAAATTGTTATAAGACACAAGAATTAAAAGCCCCAAGCCCAATACGGAAGCCAAGGCCCAAGTCAAACAACTCAGTACAACTCGGCCCGCGTTTTTAAAACGCTGTCGCTTTGGATAAAACGCAACTCAGCAAGAGAAGGATCTAGAAGACCTTCGGGAACAACTTCAAGATGAAGCTGCTGAGTAGTCTCGACAAAGCGTACAAGACAGCAGCTGGCTAATGAAAACTTCCAGACAAAGTATTTCTACTTCGGGTAAAGTTCAGATGACACAGTATGCTGTCTAGTTGAATTAACCATAAAAGGAGAGACAGTCTGCTGAGCTGACCGAGGACAGAAGATACGTGAATCTGATTGGCCGAGAGCTCTGAGCAAGTCAGGATGACAACGATAGGAAGCCGTTTCCCTCCAACGGTTATTTCGAAATTCGAAATGACCTATGCCCAGACGTCTCTATAAATAGAGCCATCAGAAGCTTCACTCAACACAGAATTGATCAAGCCATTACGCTGACCAAATTTCTACACAAGTTCTGCAAGCAAGAAGCAAAGCAAATCTTACACTACAATTCATACATTTGTGTAAAAGTCTAGAGTGATTGTTTCAATCGTCTAAAGTGTCTTAGCAAATCATTATATAGGACAAAACACTTATCATTTCTAGAAATAGAAAGGAGAGACTGAGTACTCGGTTATAGTACTCAGCGAGAGATTAGGATTGAGTAGAGGTATAGAGGAAGGTACTCTTGTTATACTCAGTTGCTAAGATTGTAAAAGGTTTGAGGCTCTACCTTTAAAGAGCTCAGTAGAGGATTCGAAATCTCAGAACGTGTTCCGGGGACAGGACGTAGGCTTAGAAGAAGCCGAACCTGGATAAATCTGCTGAGTAAAGTATTTCTTACCTTTAACTCCTTATATATATATTGCTTGCTTAAAACAACCAAAAACTGACCAAGTAAAGAGGTCAAGTTGAGTTATGCGTGTTAAACATCTAAGCTCAGGAATAGACTCTAAGTGCTATCTCCTGACTCAAGCTAAGAAACTGACCTAGTCACCAGTTGACTAAGCCAGTATCCTGCTGTTTACTCAGCGCCGCTGTTAAAACCTTTTTCCTTAGAAAAAGAAGTCTGCCCTAATTGCAAAAAAGTTTAAATAGTTCCTAACCCCCCCTTGGAACTATACTTGCAACCTTATAAGGGACCAACAAGGTCCAGTTTCAAGGGGAAGTGAGAAGTCTCTTCCAAGAGTACGGTATTGAGCATCATCGGTCTTCGCCGTATCGTCCGCAAGCTAATGGCGCAGTGGAGGCGGCTAATAAGAACCTTAAAAGGATTCTCATAAAGACGGTAGAATCGCACCGGAACTGGCACGAACAGCTTCCACTCACGTTATGGGCTTATTGCACGACAGTTAGAACATCAACTGGGGCAACGCCGTTCTCCTTGGTGTATGGGGCTGAAGCCGTTCTCCCAATTGAGATCGAAAAGCGATCGTTGAGAATCGTGGTAGAAGCAGAGATTCCCGAGACGGAATGGGCAAGGAAGCGATGTGAACAATTAGCATTAGTAGACGAGAAAAGGATGGAGGCCCTCTACCATGTGCAGTTATATCAAAGAAGGATGGCTCGAGCCTTCAACAAAAAAGTCAAAACCAGCCCTATCAAAGAGGGAGACCTGGTGCTGAAACAGATCCGAGTGACGCACACCGATCCTAGGGGCAAGTTTAGGCCTAACTGGGAAGGACCGTTCTTCGTGAAGAAAATCCTAAGCAAAGGGGCGGTGAAGCTTACCACCATGGACGGCATGGAGTTCTCCAAACCTACCAATCTGGATAGGCTTAAGAAATACTTTTCGTAAAAAAAAGAAAAATTCCCGATAGGTTGAAAACCCGCAAAGGGCGACCTATGCAACAATCAGGGACATCCCAATGGGTGAAAACCCAAAAGGGCACTCATTTGAAAATTCCGGGATAGTAAAAGGAGAGGTGAAAAATCGCTGGGATCTGAAAACTGAAAAAAGGCAGGTCCTGGTAACGGTAGTTATATCTTGAGCAATTACAAAAATAATGTATAAGCGGCTAAGTATTTCTGTTGTTTGTAAATAAATAAAGGCATAAATATATTTGAAGAGAATGATTGGAATCGTTATAATTTACTGAATGCACGGTAATACGAATCATGAGTTATACATTTCTTACCTTTCTTTTCACAATAAAGAGCCTACGAACTATCCACCCCTCTCCCTATACACAAGCTATACATCGGGGTAATTCTAATAAAAGCTACGAAGCTGTACATGATAAGCCTAATAAGGAGGGAGATCCCAGTGGGCCTCAAAGTCCCTCAGATGTGACGCCCGCTCCGCAGATAGGGTCTCCTCGGCGACTCGAAGTCTCTCCTCGGTGGCAAGGCGCCCCGCGGTCTCCTCTCGCACTCTCTCCTCAGCGGCAAGGCGTCCCGTAGTCTCATATCGCACCCTCTCCTCAACAGCAAGACGCCCCGCGGTCTCTGCTCTCATCACCCCGGACCAATAGTCGTTCCTCTCCCAGTAGACCTGGCCGACCCTGGCATCGACCTCCCGCAGTAACTCGCTCCGTCTCAGCTCATGTGTATGGAGATCACTCTGAAAAAAAAGGGAAAAAACAGATATAAAAAAAAGAAGAAATACAGACAACGACTGAAATCATACATACATATGTTCATACATTCCACTACACTAAAATAAAATGACGATACTTACCAGATGGCTAGCACAACGCAAGCTGAGTCGATCTCTGAGGTAACCAGATAGCCCCACATAGTCGGTGCATGTCTCCCTCGAAGTCTGGAGAGCGTCTGAGGGATCAAACGGTAACATCGACGTGAAGGCAGGAGGAGCCATCTCAACATCGGCATAGGCCGCTCCGGACTCATCATAGCAAACGGTCGAGAAATCCCTCCCAAAGTCGAGGATAGGCACACCTAAAGGGGGCAACTCTGGTCGAGCAACGCCAGAGGACTCGCCGGCACAATGTGACGGCTCGCTCGCAGACGTCTAAGCCCGGGCACCATCGAAAAAATCTGACATGTGGGCGCTCCTTCAGGAACCCTCCTGCAAGTAGAGGCACAATAAATACCACTAACTATCTCGTAAATAAAATAAATAGGTCGAACCACTCACCGGAACTTCTTCCTGACCAAAGACTGCGGCGACAGGCTCCGCCGAAAACACATCCGCCACAGGGTCCACCTCCATCGCAACCTCAGGGCCATCCATCACGGTCAATAGTGTCGATAAATAGAGAGCGCGGCCCCCGGCATGGTCCCATACATCTCTACGGGCAAAGCGGTGGGTCAAATCACGACGAATGACCGATAAGGGCATGGTCCGCACAGCAAACATGGAGGCGGGGATCTTGTCCGGTGTCCAATGCGAGGCACTAACCCCGGTGATGCCCCGGTCGCCCAAGGGAGAGAGAAATCCGGTCATATTATGGGTCAACGGTAGAAAATTGGTGCTCAACGGTGACAGTGGCCACCGGTATAACAAAGTGTGAAGTTCGATGACCATACCGGGAAGAATTGAAGTTCAGTGGCTAGAATGTGAAAATGGGTATAGTTCAGTGGCCATGGGTGTAATTTACCCTATATATGTGATATGATAGTTTTATATTTTTCAATGTTAGTTTTTTTCTTTAATGGGTTAAGTTTCATTAAAAATATAAAATCACATTAAAAAAATATAATTTAGCTACATTTAAACTTGAATTTAATTAATTTTTAACGTTATCATATAACTAATGGTAATTAAGTAGCGTAAATTACATCAATGGCCATTGAACTCTATCCATTTTAACATTGTGGTCACTGAACTTCAATTCTTAACGTTATGACCACTGTATTTTACACATTTTGATACCGGTTGCCACTCAAGGCCTCAAAACGACCATTGAGGTGTCAAAATAAAAGATTCGAAAAGTTAAAAGATATATTATAAGGAACTTTAATTCTTGAAAATTTTCGTTTTTAGGAGAGAGAGGATTTTTAGAGAGAGAAAACTCCAAAAAAATGTGATTTTGGAATTTAAAAAATACAGTTTTATGGAAAATGTCGTTTTAAACAACTTTAGTTTTTGAATATTTTCATGTTGAGATCGTTAACAATGATTTTGAGAAGTTAGTTAAATTTAAAGTTGAATGATCACTAATGTTTAAAGTTCCGTGACTATAATATTAAAATATGTAAAGTTCAGTGATCATAAGTATAATTTTCCATTATTTATGGTTCTTACTTATTATGCCTAGTTAGCATTAATAAATAACAAAGGGTTATTACCAGCATTTATGGGTGCTCTAATGTATAAAAAACGGACTTATGCTTAATAAAACAACACAGAGACAATAGCATACCAACTTTTTTTGCACAATAGCATTAAGGCGTAATTGAGAAAATGGAAAGCAAATGGGTGAAGATTGAGGACAAACTAGACCGAATCAGTTCTCTACCAAATGACATCATTTACCATATTCTCTCTTTTCTTCCATCAACCAAAGAAGCTATTCGGACTAGCGTTTTATCGAAACAATGGCACAAACAATGGATTCATGTCCCTGCTCTTATATTCGATTGCCTTGATATTTCCTCTCAAGACATTGATAATGCTCTAATTCTTCATAACTCCTCCAAGATCAATAAATGTCACCTTCAATTTCGGTGTACCGACGAGAATGATCCTCTGTTTATTTCAAAGATCCTTTTTGCTACAACAAAAAAGGCCGGGGACTTATATTTGCGTTCATGCTTTCTTAAATACATGTTGCCGGAAATCTTTTTCAACAATTCTTCACTAGTTAACTTAGCTATAGATGGTGTTATTCTTAGGCCTAATGGAAAGGTAAATTGGGGATGTCTAACAAAACTGTATATGCAAGATTGTGACTTGACTGATCAAGCCATGGAACATGTTCTATCGGGCAGTCCGTCACTTAAATCGTTAGAATTATACACTTGTTGGTCATTTGATAAGCTTGTTATTACTTCTAAATCTTTGAAAAGATTTTTTGTACATTGCCCAATGGGTCTACAACATAAAATTTCCGCTATTGAAATTTCATGTCCAAACCTTGAAGAATTATCTCTCAAATATCTGATTATGGATGATCCTAAGGTTGCTCAAGCGATTGAAAATGTTCTATCTCGCAGTTTATTACTTGAATCATTTGAATTAAGGGACTGTAGTGATTTCCAAAAGCTTGTTATTGCTTCCAAATCTTTGAAAAGATTGATTATAAGAAATACTCATTATGTCAATAGTGATATTAAAAACGCTATTATTGAAATTTCATGTCCGAAACTTGAGGAATTGAAGATTTTAGGTAGATTAAATATTAAAACGGCTAAACTACTGAATTTGGCATCTTTAATCTGTGCTACTATGGACTTTTACCATATTATGGGTCTTGATGATGAAATTCGAGAAATTGAACAAAGTTTAATTAAGGACATTCTGCAGCAGCTTAAGCATGTTAAGCATATACGTATTGGTTCTACCTTTATCAAGGTAACTTTTAAGTATAAAGTATACATTCTTTGTTCTTTTAAATTTAATTGGGTTATTATAAATTTTTAATTCTGACTTTTCCTTTTTCTACATTTTTGTAGATTCTGTCAATTATGGAGATGGGAGGTCAGTTATCTTCGGTGTTAAACATCAAATCCCTAACTTTGGGTTATCCTGATTTTGAAGAGCACTATCCTGGATTTGCATGTATTCTTCGTAATTCACCTGTTCTCGAGGAATTAGTTATTGATGACCAGCTCTATAGCCCGGTAAGGTCACGAAACTTTTTAATTCTTAATGCCAAATTTGGTTCAACTATTATTATAATGTTATATCATATATGTATACGACGAGGAGGATGGAGGGGTACTCGGGGTACGTTGCACCCCTGCCATAGTAATTCACCCTAAGCAAGGGCAGAGCCGATCCAGGGCTCGGGCGCTCCGGCCCCCTGACCGACGGCTCCACCCTTAAGTAGTATGGTTTTGGTAGTGGACAATCTCCCTAATTTTAGTTCATAAGTGTATTTGTAGTGTTATTACAATATATCAAGATAGTTGAGTTGGTTAGATATATTTTTTAATACAATAAATCAAAGGTTTAAACCCCATAAACCTCTTTATCTATTTAACCCTTTTGAATTAATTTTTTTCCTAAAATAATTTTTTACTTTTAAAACCCAAATAAATTAAATTTTACTCTATAAACATCATAAGAAATCCATCCAAAGTGGCAAAGTTTATGAGATTGAGGCAAAAAAAAAATGTGCAGCCCTAATGGACTGGATTTCGAAAAAAATTCACAGACACTAGTTGCAAGGTTAAAATTAGTCCACCCGAATATAAAATCCTGACTATGCAACTGCTCTATAGTAAAGAAGGTAGTGTGCATGACTCCTTGGGAATAGAGTTTGGGGTTTATAATTGCACCTTCATAACGTGGCTCAACCATGTTTTTATATAGCTACTTTTTAATACCTCATGCGTTAGAAAGTTTTAACATTTCATCGGTTTTTTTAGTTTTTAGTTTGTGAATAAAATACAACTACTAAAAATGTTGTAACTTGTTAATATGTAGTATTTAATATATAAATAAACTTTGTTACGTCATGAGAAATAATTCTCACGCATTTTTATGTTCCTTTTTCCCTAACAATATATTTTTTTTCTAGGGCTATGAGCGTCTCCCAAAGTTGAATTATTTGGGGGAGAACTATTGGAATTCGAATTTGACTCCATTCGATTGTTTGGCATCCGATCTAAAGACTGTTAAAATTGTTACTTTTCCAGAGTGGGAGGACCAAAAGAAGCTTCTGCAAAACTTTGTTCAATTTCTACTCAAGAATGCAAGAGCATTGGAAAAAGTGGTCATTATGTTGGAAGATCCTCAAACAAGTTTTCCCTTTGAAGTTTATCAAGAATGGTGTTCTCAAAAGCCTATTGTTGAGTTGGTAAACTGCAAGTAAATAGGACATGTTTGGATTTAGAACATTACTGCTTTTGTGAAAATTTGTGTTTCTAAGTATATAATAACATTTTGGAATAATGAAATAATTTTAGTATCGGTCTGATTCTAACTTGCTATATTTCAAATGTCATAATTTTGTTTCAGCTATATGGAGTTTGTTTACATTTAGCTTAATACATAATTTGTCTGTCCAAAAAGCTTGATTGGTCTGTGTAGCACGTGCCTTAGAATGTTATTACGTAATTCATAAAATAGATTAAACCATATTAAAAAGGAATCGTAAAACTTGTATTCTCTAATATTAGAATCTCACACTATGACCTTGGTTGTTTTAATGTTAAAGTGCGTGCAACAAATTTTCCGCATTTAATTTATTTTTTTAGAACCAGGTGTAGACACCGAGTCGGAGGACCTGTGACGAAAACCCACGATGAACGGCTAAGTCGGTTGATTCCAAGAATTGGAAAATTTAAAAAAGAAATAATAATAAAATAGGAAAACTCGGAGAACCGACGCTTGAAAGCCTCGCTAACAAGTTCGGCCTCTCTTGAGTGAAGACGGGCGCATTCGCTGTCGCAGCGGTAAGCGAAGGGGCCCCGGAGGCCGAGCGTCGGCCGGTGGGCAACGGACGACGCTCGTCCGTCGAGGGGCGGGCGTCCTCCGTCGAGCGTCGAGCGTGGTCCGATGCACGGACGGCATCGCCCGATAATGGTCCGACGAGCGCCGGACCGCGTCGGGCGAGCCCTGGCGCTTGTTGGGCAGGCGCCCGACGGCCGTTGGGCGGACGCCCGACTGTCGTTGGGCGGACGTCCAACGATTGTTGGGCGAACGCCCAACGAGCATTGGGCGAATGCCCAACGAGCGTTGGGCGATCGCCCAACGCTCGTTGGGCGCTCGCCCAACACAAGTTGGGCGACCGCCCAACGGGTTGGGCGATCGCGCAACTTGCTTTGGGCGATGCCCAATTTTAATCGGGCGTCGCCCAAAGTTACGGGGGATCCTTGCCTATATAAGGCACGGATCCCCATGTATTTGAGAGGGGGAAAAAAAAGAAAGGAAGGAGAGCTTCGCACTCTAAAATATTTTTTAGAGAGGGAAAGTGGATTTTTTTGGGAAAAAACATTTTTTTCCTAAAAATTGAAAATCTCCAAAAGTTAAATATTTCTTACAAAACACCGAAAAAACACTGGAAAATCATAATTCGTGGAATCAACCGACACGAGCTGTCAAATACCGATCTTGAGGTATTATCCGAGGACTAGACTCGTTTTATTTATTTCCTTTATTTATTTATTTATTTTATTTTATTTATTTATGGTATAGTTTTTATTTATTTAGTTAGTTATTTATTATCACGTTTTATTTATTATTCCGTATTTATTTAATTTTCGTCTTGTATTAAATAAACGTTTGGTTTTGTTTTGAAATAAAAACCCTCGTTTTAACATCCCAATACGAACCGTGATCCGATTCAAAGGAAGTTCGGGATTAAAACGTTGTATTTATAAGTTTTGAAATTTTTTCCAAATCACGTTTTAAAATAAAAACATCGTTTGGGAGTCTCCGTTATAGACTATGATCCTATTCGGATAGTTCGGAGGTCCAAAATGATAGATTAGATCGAATCTAAAGTGTTTGAACAAATCTGGAAAGTATAAGGACTGTTGTTGATATTCTGCCTTTTCTGTCACTAACAGCAGATTGAGACGGATTTTTCGTCGGTAATCTGCTGGAAACCGAAAATCATCCATTTTAACCCATTTTCTCAACTTTTTGGTATTTGATTCTTGTATATATAAGTATATAATTTTGTAATATGATCATAAAAATTATTTTTGGGGTTATATAGCCATTAATCGTCTATTATGTAGCTATTTATTTCATATTTGAAGTTTAATTTGTTTTGATTCATTGCTTATATATATATATATATATATATATATATATATATATATATATATATATATATATATATATATATATATATATATATATAGTTTTTGGGGTATTTGGGTTATATTAGTTATTATTAGATGAAACTATTTTGGGATAAATGTTATTTTCTTATTTAGGAGTTTTGCCCATTATTTTTATATATTTAGAGTAAAAATGTATTATATTTAGTATTTTCACTATTATTTTTTATATATTTATTACGTAGTATCTTTTCACTTATTCTTATTTTATCTATAGATATATCATTATTGTTAGCTAAAAATGTATATGTATGAATATATTCTTTTCCTTATTCTTTTGACATTTGAATTGGTTTAATTTGGTGAATTTTGGTTTAATTTGTCTATTATTGCAATTATGTTTAAGTAAAGAGTTGATTGAGTGAAAAAGGGAAAAATAAACCATAAAAAAGAGTTTTTCAATTTGATCATTTAAGCTAAAGGTTTTTTTTAGAGGTTCCAAATGTAAATAAAAAGTTTTTTTGACTCATTATCATTTTCAATGGATTTCCAAAATATCATGATTTAAAACCTTAATTTGTTCCAACGACGGATTAAGCGAACCTTGTAATTAAAATCGTTTTCATTGTAAATAATGGAGTTTTTGAATCATTTTCTTAAAAGTTTTGTACAAAAATAAATGGACTTGTATGATTAACCACGTTTTTGGGTTCAAAGCTTCTTACTTCACGCTTTCAAAGGCTCGAACCGTTCCAACGACGATTCGAGTGGACGCCATGTAAATTCACAGGGTTTTGAAACGTGCCTAAATCGTTCCAACGACGATTAAGGCACGAACCATGTAAATAAATTCGTTTTTGGGAGTGAGACTAGTCTAGAGTTAAGGTATAGTTTAAAGGCATGAATCACACTAAATAAACAATTATTCTTTCTTCCCCCCTCTCTCTCCTGTACGCTTTAAGTTTATGCAAAATGGGTGATTCTTTATCAAAGTGGCTTTCTATATCATGCTCAAATGGTTTTCAAAACGAGAAAGAAAAGGGTTTCAAATGAATTTTAAACTTAAAGAAATATACGATTAGTCCGTTATCGCCTAACACGCTAAGTAGGAGGCCGGTGGTTCATAACCGGGCGATGTCGGGGTGCCTAGTAGCCTTTCTCCGGAAAGGAGCTAGCCTTCTGGGCTCGTACCTAAGTTTTCCGAACCGACACCGGTCTCCCGTAAGGGATCGGTGTTCATTTTCCCATTCGTGGGTGGCGACTCTTCCATACTCCAGGCTCTGGTCCTGCCGAGCAGCTTGATTCCGCGATTGGTTGCTTTTGGCGCCAATCACAGCATCTGTCGTCAACGGTGTCCACCCCCCGGTCCGCCCGGGAGATTAGGCCGCGGCACCTACAAGTGGCGACTCTATTGGGGAAGCGAGAAATTTGATTCCGGAAGGCGTATTAAGCCCTTAACGGGGACGGATCGTATTATTTCTTTTTGTATGCATTCATGTGCATTATTGCAAACCCTTTGGGTAATTTCCACGAAACCTCCAGCGAGGGTCCATTCGTCGCTCGTTGGAGGCTAGTGTAAGTTCCCCCTTACAGTAAGGCGCCGAAGGGTCCCCATCCTTTGGATCGTGGGCGAATTCGTGCGTTCCTGTGAGGTCCCGCGGTCAGCGTGTCAGCATATAGTAGCTTTAGAAATTGCCATAGGATTACCCGTTACCATTTTTGGTGTGATAAATGAATCGGTTCGTGTTTTCAAATTGCCATGATCCGTGTCTAATCCTAAAATACGTAGAGAAAATGAAACGATACGTTAATATATACTCTTAAACCGATATATAAACTACCCTAAAATGTCGAAACGATTTGAACTAAAGACGACTTAGTCATCTCGCATGAATGAACTTATGCGACCCGTCTGGTCCCGTTCCGTGTCCCGAAGAAGGCACATGTTTAGGAAATGCGTTGTGACGTAAGCACGAATTAGTACAAGTCGGTTCGGTATTAAGGATAGTTATACCTCGATTCAAAAGTTTATATTAACGCTAGCCGTTATTCACATTCTTTAAATATGTTAAGATAAAACGAGATTATGACAAAACGAAAATGAAGAACATTTATGTTTCGAATGACCTTGTTGTAATGTAAAGAGTTTCGTAAACGTGGCCCGTCCTTCCGAATAAAAAACGAGCTCTTACATTACACCTTGCGTTGTTCTTAAGAGAAATGGGCGTATCCGCTAAAGTGACTGAGAAAATAAAAGAAAATAAAACGACCAAAATCATTCTATATCTACGATATGTATCAATCCCGAGAGTAGTTAAAGAAAATAGACCAATGCCGTTAAATACGTGCCTCGAACTAGGATATACGCCGCTTAAAATCATGAAACCGAATTAAGCTAAACCGTATGATTGCGCCATGTGGACGAGACTGTAGGTTTGATTAAATGGCTCGATCATTTCGACCGTTATCAAAATTACAAGAAATATGGCCCGATCAGCGTGTTTGTCTGGTTCGTGTCTAAATGAGGATAACGGTAATAGCCCTGTTTCGAGTAAACACGCGATTAAACGAAACATTAATTTTCTATAACCACAATAAGATGATATATCCCGTAGATTAGACAATTTGTTGCTAGCCGGAAGGTCATCGCGTGCTCGAATAAGACTCACCGTCTTTTCATGTAGCCAAAACAAGCCCACGAACTTTAAACGCTAGAAGCAAACACGTTACGCGATGATTTCGTTCCCTAAAATAAAATCCAAAGTGATACCATCGCTAAACGGACTCATGGTTACGTCTCTCGATAGATCCAAAAGATCCCGTTGTAATCCAAAAATCGAGACACGAACCCACGCGAATAAAGATGGAACGAACCATTACCGATAACGAACGGCTGAACCAAAAGAATAACTCGTACCACGTCTACATCCGAGATACGCTCAGAAGGAGTCAAAACCCGAACTAACGTATCTTGTGAAATAACAAAAGACGAGTTATTCGAAAGGACAATCCAATTTGGTCGATATCTTAGTCACTAAACGCTGATACGTCAAAACAAACTGTATTGTCTGATGGATGATTTACTTTTCCGCAATAATCGACAGCATCACGCGTCCTCTGGACTGCAGTGTGAGCCCCATACCAAAATCATAGGAAAGAGACCTGGACCATCGAGTGTGTGGAGGAATAAGGGTGGAAGAGAGATACTATGACAACGTGTATTTAGACTAACGTTTGCTCGTCTTATCTTATGTATCCGAAAATAATAAACGCACACACCACGACTCATGCATATAAATCATGCATACATACTGAAATGAGTGTTACTTACGCAGACGTCATCATTAAGAAGTCTCGGTACCGCAAGAGTAGTCGGCTAGTCAGGCAATTTGATCAGTTACAGATTGTCAGTTCCGAATCAGCAGTTGTGGCGTCCGAATCGTCTTTGTCCGGATCTGCTCAGTCTTCTGTCAGTATGTCTACGACCGACGAGAAGGTGGCGGGGTTGGAAACTTCTGTGAGTAACATCAATGACCAGTTGGCCGCAATCTTAGTTCAGTTGGCTGAACTAGCCACTAAGGATAACAAAGGCGAAAGCAAGCGCGCTGAGGATGGGGTGAACACTAGTCCCCGCTTTGGGAATGAGGACGATTATCAGGATTACATTCAGAAACAGCTTGAGAAAGAGAAAGCTAAAGAGGAGGAATGGAAGCAGCATATCACCCAGGAGGTGCAGGATCTGCGTGGGGGAAGTTCCGGAAGTCAGGATTTCTACAACCTGAAGAACTGTTTATCGGCAACGGCTTTGCCTCTGAAATTCCGGCTCCCTGACATGAAGAAGTTCGATGGAACTGGGGATCCCACGGCTCATATGAATCAGTATGTTGCGGTGATGAAACACACGATCTTGACTAAGGAACAAGTTCTCGGACTGTTCAATACTTATCTGGAGGGGGCTGCCCTCGTGTGGTTTCATGCATTGCCACTGGTAACAAAGAGAGATTGGAAGGAGTTAGCGAAGTCGTTCATCGCTCAATATAGTTTCAACACCATGCTTGAGGTCACGCTGAAAGAGCTAGAGAGCACTAAGCAGCAAGCTAGGGAGTCCTTGTCCGATTTTATGAGGAGGTGGAGAGCCAAGGCGGCAGTTATGAAGAAAAAAACCGCTTGAACAAGATCAGATCCGAATGGTAATCGGCAACATTTTGCCGTATATTAAGAATGAGCTGCGGTATATGCCTTTCACCGATTTCAATCAGATGTATAGCTGCGCTTTGACAGTTGAGGGTGATGGTGAGTCGAAGAAAGCGTATACTAAGTGGACAAAGTCTGGATATAGTGCCGGAGGACCAAGTACAAGTGCGGAACCGGCCGCAGTAAAGATGCTTGAGCTTAACGCTATTGAGAAGAGGCAGTTCTCCAAGTTTGATCACACCTACGCAAAAGTTTTCGAACGATTGCAAAAGAAAGGATTATTGAAAGCCCTTACTCCTTATAACAAGGCACCGCCTACTCCGCAGATGCAAGCTAGGGGGTACTGCGAGTTCCACAGTAATTACGGGCACACTATCGAGAATTGTGAGAGATTGAAACACGAGATTCAAAATCTGATTGAGGAGAAGAAGATAGCCGACCCTTCGTCAGCAAACCCTTCCACTAGGCGTAATCCATTGCCTAACCATAGGGTGAGCATGATTGGGTCTGGGATCGAAGAGAGCGTAGTTATGGAATCGTTTGAAGGGGACGAAGAGGAGTTGTTGGACTCCGACGAGAAGAGTAATGTTGGAAGTGGATTGTATGTGTCCTTTCTCGGTGAAAAGCCGGTGGACGATGAACTGATGACTGAAGGATTAGACGGTGGAGCACCGTATGATGAAGATAGTTCCGAAGAGACCGGGGAGGGGTCGTCTCGGACTATTGTGCCAGAATTGAGTCTATTTAGTGCGGTAGAGGATCCTGATGTGCACTTACGTGAGTATATGTGTGACATGTTTATCGAATCCGTTGGGGTGGATGAGATTGCGCAATGGTTCCACCATTCGTTGATAGGCGAACCTTTGAGGTGGTTCCACTCATTGTCCGACTCCTGCAAGCATGATTGGGAGCAGTTATCCGATTCGTTCCTCGAAAAGTACAAGAAAGCTAAGGATAGGACCGCAGAGCGCTTTGCGCTGCAGATTGGGCCTATCAAACGTCTGTTGCCAAGAGTTAGCAAGTATAACGGCAACAAGGATCCGATGGAACATCTTCACTTCTATTTGTCGGCCATGGGGCCTTTGGGTTTTAATGAAGAAGAGATCACCAGTCTGTTTTGTAATTCGTTGATGGGAGAGCCACTGATGTGGTATATGTATTTGCCGATGCGCATCAAGTGTGATTGGGCCGCGATGACCAAGAGGTTCATTAAAGAATACGCGGTATGGACGCTGGCAGAACAATCGCCGGACTCGCCTTCTTACGATACCCCGGAAGCGGTGTTAGCAATGCCTAAGTTTGATGGATATCGGGATCCCGCTGAACACGCAAGGTTATTTCGCAATCATATGTATGATGCCGGGTTCCCTCAGAGCGAGTTACACGAGCATTTTCCGAAAACTCTCACGGAAGATGCATGGTTATGGCACCTGGGGTTATCCGAGGAGGAAATGGGCCATTGGGTGCCTCTTCGGAATGCGTTCTTATCGAGGTATGAGATATATATTCCGTGGATGGGAACCTTAGAGGATTTGGATCGAATTAAGCAGTTCACCGAAGAGCCATTTGTGGATTACGCTAGGAGGTGGAGGTACCACTATGAGCTATGTCATGAGACGTTGAGCGATAAGGTGCAGCTTATGTGCATACAGAGAGGCGCTATTCCGATAGCAGCCAGAAGGATGAGTAGGGTGTTTCTCCGTGATTATGATGAGTTGATCGGCTGGGCTATGTATGGATCGGCAGATCCCTTCTATTTGAATCCGAACATCCCTCACGTGATGGATTTAATGGTCGTGGACATTTGGGGAAGCTCCTCGGACGAGGAAGATACCGATCGAGGTACTCCTATCAATATTTAGGATGAATCGGATGATGAGCCGGAAATTGCCGTTATGACGAGATCAGGACGAGTGGCCAAGGGAAAGGCACCCGTAGGGGAAACTGAGGTGGGGGAAGGATCAGCTCCTAAGCCAGATGATCAAGTATTAGAACATTTGAAGAAAACACAAGCTAAGTCTACGGTGTGGGAGGTTTTATGCCACTCCAAGTACCACCGTGAGAATCTGATAAAAGAGCTTCAGAATTTGGTCATTTCTACTTACACTGAGCCGGCAGCGCTTGTAGGGGCAATCATGGCCCGCAAGAAGATGGAAATCACGTTCACCGATGAAGATCTCCCGGAGGAGGGAAAGGCTCACAACAAGCCTTTGTACATCCGAGCTGAGATTAATGGAAAGAAGACGAACTGTGTAATGGTTGATGATGGATCGACCATTAATGTGTGTCCATTGAAGTTGCTGTCCAAGTTGGGAATAGAAAAGGGAGATTTGACGGCCTCGGAGACTGTGATTCGAGCTTATGATGATAGCCGTCGTCACATTGAGGGAGTTTTCAAGGCGAAGTTGAAAGTAGGGCCGCATGAAGCAGAGACTGAATTCACCGTGTTAGATATACCAGTAACCTTTGCGGTATTGCTAGGATGTTCGTGGTTCCATAAGTTGGGAGGTGTGCCCTCTACGCTCCATCAGATGATCAAATTCCCCTTCGGGGACGAGATAGTGACTATTCGATCCGAGAAAATGAGTTCGGTATCTGCATTGGGAATTGAGCCTAAACTTTTCTCCGGATTCCAGGTGTCGGGGATCTTCGAGTCTAGCATGACCGCCGATGTGATAAAGATGATGAAGGGGGATTTCATCCCCGGTATGGGCTTGGGAACGCACCATCAGGGTTTGCCAGAATCTCCGGACTTCAAGAGTCAGAAAACCCGGAGGGGTTTGGGATATGAGCTGGGAGGTCCGTCTAACACCGGCATGGAAGGAAAAGTGGGCTTGAGGAAATATTTTGTGAATGAAGGCCACGGGAAAGTTTATTCTGGAACTCCCGAGTCGTGGACTAGCACCGAGGGAAAGATTCTGTCGGGCTTTGAGATCTTCAATGATGTCACCAGTTGGGGCAAGGGAGAGGCAAGCTGCTTCATCGAGGAGATCATGATGTTAGATCTGAATGCCGAGGAGGAGGTCATCACTGTTGAAGCCACTGTGGGAACGGCGGATGAGCCTAGCACCCCCAAAACCTATGACAACCCTGAGAACCCTGAGGATGAAAATTGTATTACCGCTTTGTTTGAAACTGATGATGTATTCACCCACACTATCAATGAAATGAATTCCGATTTTGTGTACTTGCTTGATGTTGATTCTAATCATTCCATGCATTCTCATTCATATAACATGCCTACATTTGAAATCAATGCAATAGAAATGTCAACTTTCAATCTTGGCACGGATGAAAATCCTAAACTTATACAAATTGCTCAAGAATTAACTATTGAAGAGAGAAAATAATTCGAGAGAATAATTAAAAAATACGAAATAGTGTTTGCTTGGACGTACGAAGACATGCCGGGAATCGATCAATCAATCGTAAGTCATTGTATTCCAACCTACCCCGATGCTAAACCCGTAAAACAGAAGCTCCGACGCATGAGACCGGAATGGGCAGATAAGATCGGGGAAGAAGTAAAGAAACAGTTGGACGCAGGCTTCATTGAAGTGATTGAATACCCGCCATGGGTGGCAAATGTAGTGCCAATCGCAAAGAAGGACGGTAAGGTGCGAATGTGCGTCGACTATAGAGATCTCAACAAGGCTTGCCCCAATGATGAATTCGCATTGCCTCACATCGATGTATTGATTGACAGCGCGACATCACTACAAGAAAATAACGATTTACTGACGGAAATTTCCGTCAGTAAACATCTGATTTCCGTCAGTAAAGTGTTTTCCTAACGGAATGTTGACGGAATGAAATCCGTCAGCAATACATGCGTGGGTAATATATTTTGACGGAATACTGACGGAATATGTGTTGACGGAACATTGACGGAAATTTTTCGTCAACAAAACCCGACGTTTTCTTTTGACGTTTTAACCGTCAAAATCTTTTGACGTTTCCATTGACATTAAAACCGTCAAAATTGATGCCGTTATATTTTAAACGGTAATGTTTTCGTCAGGATACTTGTTTTGACAGAAAATTTCCGTCAGTAAATTTAAAATCAATTTTTAAAAATTAAATAATAATATATTAGCATTGGTTTTATAATTATAAAACATAAATTAAAAAAATAAATATTATTTGTTAAATTCCAACATTTGGATTGAAGAGAGCTAATTATATCTACAAAGACTACTAAATTCCAAACACATGGTACTTATAGTTAAGGTCTAGTTAATTATAAATACCAAAAATACCAAAATGACCACAAACAAGTAAATATGAACATGTATAGTTCGATTCTAAGCCACGGTGCTTCTGTGACTCCGAAAACCCATGTCCTTGTCAAGATAGAAAACCATGGATGTCCTGCCTGCAATTAAGTTAACATTTTTTACCATCCCTATAATCCAATATAAAATATCAAAAAGTATAGGCACAAGTTAATTTCTTATGAAAAAAACTCTCTTGCACCCCTCATCTCAATTGCAGGATTATCTCCTATCATATACAATATATTAAGATGACAAGCTCCTTCATTTTCATGATCCACATGATTGTTACATGAGGAACATAAATCAAGTTTCTTTAAGATAGTTTTCGCATTCTTGAACACTAATGGATTTGGCTTCCCAAAACATCCGCACTGCATACATCAGCGAAGTTTAAAATGCCACTGCTGGTTTTTTAATGTGGTAAAGCACTTAATAGTAGTTGCTGTAAAAGAAATGCAATGAATTGAACAAGACATTCAAAGGAGCCAAAATCTTCCTAATAGAACTCCCACATAACACTCAGCATACCTAAATTATGGAGCGAGCAATAACATCCTATTTATTATATGTTCCCTTGTTCTTTGTTCCGATAAATAAACACATACAGGACACAACATTGTTTCCATCTATTGTCTTTAGGAAAGGCAATTAAGTACTTGTGAAACACAAGGCTACACATTGGAATAATGACGATCAAAGTTAAGACAAAAAAACCCAATACCATCCATAGTTCGGATCTACAGCATACCCCAAGGAGAAAAGTCAACATATGATATTTAGCTCCAGCAAAACCTAAATTCGAAAAAGAAAAATTGCTTCTCAAGCTTATTTTGGGAAAAGGAAAGAAACAACTTAATGTGAAAGAGAGCAATAATTACCATAGTTGTTATAGTCTGAGCAAGCCTCTCCTTCTTCAAGCTCAGAGTTGTCCATCTCTCTCCCAACTCCAAAACCTAACCCTGGATCCTTTCTCGCATGTCTCCTCCTCAAAGAAATCATCAAGCAATAATAATAAGGGAAAAGTACAAAAATAAACCTTGTAGTTTGGCCCATTTTCGAAATGCACCCCTGTGGTTTAAAAGTTTGCAAGTCGGTGCCTTGAACTTCATTCCGTTAGCAAAGAGGGGTAAAATTGACTAACGGTGTTAAAAGTCAAAGGGAAAATAGTTAATTTGGTCCTTATATTTAATAATTTTATAAATTAAGCATCCTTATTATCTAACTATCACAAACAAACCTCAAAATAAAAAATAAAAATTCAATTATACCATCTTCTCCATTACTCTTTAATTTTTTTCTTTCTCTCTCATCTTTTTTAATTTTTCTCTCTCTAAAATCAAGTTTCTCTCTCTAGAATCAAAGTTCAAAATAATGATGGTGGAATCTTTTTAAGGCTCCAAATTGCAGATAAAGATGGTCAGCGAACTTCATTTCGTGTTTCTTTTCTTTGTAAATTGGTAGCTTGGTGAACGCTTAGTTAGTCTCAAACTTTATTATGTTTTTGCAGCTCGAATTCGAAATATATATTTTCCCTTTGACATCGAAACGGATACAGCATTGAGCGTGGCCACAGAAATGGTTGCTGAACTTGACATTACTGATCAAGATGTAACGAAAATCGCAGACATGATTGACGGCGAAATTGCTTCCTTAGTACCAGAATGGAGGTCAGGGCCAGGCATAGAGGAAACTCCCCGTTTTGCGAATCAAACACTCTGTGAAAATTGTGCTTCCACTCGTACATCTAATGGTTCACTGATGGATTTTCTAACGAATAACCGGTGTTGCAGAAATGGATGTGCTTCCCTGCACGGTCGATTCGAAGAGATAACATTTCAGGCTGATGAACCCAAGCATCACTTGACAGAAGGAGCTCCTAATATATTGCATTATCCGGGTATCTGGGATGAACATGAAAGCCGCGAACTTACTCCAGTCGGCTCCGGAAGAAGCCATTCCGATGAAGAATATGAAAGATTCGATCAATCAATAAAAGAAGAGAGCGATGCAAAGATCGAAAATGAGATTGAACCGGATTCAAGGACATCATTAACCGGACTTCCTTCATTGTACAGTGACCTCTCGGACAGTAATGAGAAGAATACACAGCAAGAACTAAGATGGCTTAAAGCGAAGTACCAAATCGAGCTACAGAAGTATAGAGATCAACAGTTAGAACATGTATGGAATTGCGAACCGAATGAAGAGGATTTATCATCTCATGAAGATTATTTTGAACTGTGATTCTAGAGAGAGAAACTTGATTTTAGAGAGAGAAAAATTAAAAAAGATGAGAGAGAAAAAAAAAAATTAAAGAGTAATGAAGAAAATGGTATAATTGAATTTTTATTTTTTATTTTGGGGTTTGTTTGTGATAGTTAGATAATAAGGATGCTTAATTTATAAAATTATTAAATATAAGAACCAAATTAACTATTTTAACTTTGACTTTTAACACCGTTAGTCAATTTTATCCCTTTTTGCTAACGGAATGAAGTTCAAGCCACCGACTTGCAAACTTTTAAACCACAGGGGTGCACTTCGAAAATGGGCCAAACCACAAGGTTTATTTTTGTACTTTTCCCTAATAATAATAGATCCAACAAACAATAATAATAATAATAATAATAATAGATCCAGCAACATCAGCAACTTTTAGTATATATTTAGATTTTGTAAAACAAAAGAGATGGCAAGGATATTATCATATTCAATCTTTTGGAAAAAATAATTAGCATATCAAATTGATTTGGAGTTGTTGGAACATACGTTGGATAGAAGGGCTCCACTATTTGGAGAAAGGAAATGGCTTGGAGCTTGCAACTTCCATTAAAATAGCTTGTAAAATTGGTGTTAGAATGAACCCAGAAAGAGCAGAAGAAATGCTTATCTTCTCGTCTCCTATATCATTTCCTCCCTACTTTCTCACTTCTAAAAAACGCTTCCCTCTATTCATGTCCTAGGAAAGGGCTTTGGACATAACAGTAGCATTAAACCTTGCCTTCGATCAAATCTCCCAAATCCCAATCTCCTCAGTGCCAGCCCTCAACACCTCTGTTCTGGTAGTTTTAGGTGTTAGAATTAATCTAGGAAAATCAATTTCATAGAAAGACAAAAAGAGAAAGTGGAATTGAGCCTTTCCATTCACCATAATCCATACCCAAAGAATTCATTAGAGAACAAGTGATGAATATTTGAAAGTAAGATTTCAAAATAAAGTTGAAATTTTAAGATATAACGCAACCTGATGGATCTTGCCTGGTTCATTGGAAAGGTTTTGTCGAACTCTTCGTTTGGTCCCTCATGGAAATATTGAGCAGGGACAGTTGGAGAAAGCGACTCCACAAGGCGATGGATTTCGAGATGAACCCTCTGCAGACGGAGATGAAACGAGGCTACGGAGACGACCAACAGTTCAGAACAATGGAGAAAAAGGAGAGACAGGTCGAAAACTTAGGAGACATTGAAGGACACACTGTTGTCGGCGTTTCAACTCGAAGAAGAAGAAGAGAATGTTAGGGTTGAGACAATACGTTTTCACTTATCGGAAGAAAAAAGAGTGGAGGCTGTAAACTAAAAGATGGAAAAGTTATTAGGGAAAAGTATAAAAATAAACTTTGTGGTTTGGTGCACTTCTGTGGTTTAAAAGTTTGCAAGTTGGTACCATGAACTTCATTCCGTTAGCAAACATATACCAAATTGACTAACGGTGTTAAAAGTTAAAGGAAAAAGAGTTAATTTGGTCCTTATATTTATTTATTTTATAAATTAACTCCTATTATTATCTAATTATCACAAACAAATCCCAAAATTAAAAATAAGAATCAAATACACCATCTTCTTCCTCTCTCAATAGCATCAAGAGGAGTTTTCCCCCTGCCCAGCTTCAAAGTAAAAACCAACATAGCAGCAATTCTAGCATGTTTTATCTCAGCAAGTTTCAATCTATCAAACATATCTTCATCAGCAATATAAACACCATTTTTAATTTCACATGCAAATCCCAATGGATTGAAAAATTTCCCACCAAGATAACCTTGTTCACCTGTTGCATTTGTGAAATTCTCCGATGTTCTTGACCATGGTGTTACCCATTCAATTGATTGAGAATCCGGGTTGAAGAAATCAACCCATCTTTTGCTTTCAACCCATCCAATCAGAAGAAGTTGTTGGCCTAATAGAGTGCCGATGGAGAACGGTGCGATTGCGCCTGGATGGCGCCGGCTTCAAACCAAGGGATGTCGGTCCAGGCTTGGCCGATGAAGATTCCGAGAACTGCTGCCATGGCCGATGAAGAGTAACTATTGCTCCAGCCGCGGCCGGTTGTCTGATACTAACGTTAGTCACAGTTCTGGCACCCGCTGCCGTCGGCGGGCGTAGTTGCTTACACATTAAAAAACAATGCATCCGTTTCTTGGAGGTGAAGGTCTGGTCTGTGATGAAGCTGATGAATCCAAACCGGCCATTAACGGGAAAATAATAAAAACGATTTATGCTTTTTTTTAATATAGATATATAATAAAGAAAGAAATTATTTAATTTGAGATTATTAAAAACTGTTTATGGATTTTGTTTTTGGTTTAGTTAAAAATTGATTATATTGGAAACAAGGAAAGGAAAAAGAAAAAGATTAAAATTATAGAAAAACAAAGGAGAAGAGTGAAAAAAAAAGAAAAAAAAAAAATTAAAGAGAGGTGAAGAAAATGGTGTAATTGATTTTTATTTTTTATTTTGGGGTTTGTTTGCGGTAAGTAGATAATAAAGAGAGTTAATTTATAAAATAAATGAATATAATGACCAAATTAACTCTTTTTTATTTTGACTTTTAACACCGTTAGTCAATTTGGTATATGTTTGCTAACGGAATGAAGTTCATGGTACCAACTTGCAAACTTTTAAACCACAAGGGTGCAGTTCGAAAATGGGACAAACCACAAGATTTATTTTTATACTTTTCCCAAGTTATTATATATATGATTTATCTAGGGTTAGACATGGGCTTTGATTAGTTAATGAGCTGCATATTGAATCAGGCTGGATCCAAACTTATATATATAGTCCATTTTTTCTATTTTTATTTACTTATTTCTCTTTAATTTTTTTACATTGTCTAATAATAATAATATGATAAAATAATAATTCAAATAAATTTTAATCTTAAAATTAAAATATGGAGTATTATATAGAAACAAATAGGCCATTGATATAAATCTAAATTTATAAATAATAGAACTATGGTGTAAGAGGTGTAAGAATGTTTTGAAATTTTTTTATCTATAGATGCAAGAAATTAAAAATTAATCCAAAATTAATATTTCCTAAGTTTAATATTCGTCAATTATATAAGAAAAATATATATAATTAAACAATTATATTTATAATTAGGAAAAAGTATAATTAAGTCCTTAAACTTTATCTGTTTTAAGGATCAAACCCCTGAACAATTATTTTTTCACATTGAGTCATTGATTATTGATTCTGTTATGGATTCGGCCCTTATTGAACTTTTTTCATCGAGTTTGGGAAAGGAGAAGATCAATTTGGCGATTCTAATGTCGAAAATCGCAAAATGGGAGAGGATAAGATCGAGCTTGGCACCCCTAGCCCTAACAATGCGTAATGCTCAAACTCGACGAAAAAGTTCAATAAAGGTGAATTCATAACAGAATCAATGATCAATGGCTTAATGTGGAAAAATAATTAGCAGAAGCTTGATCTTTAAAATAGGTAAAGCTCAGATAATTAATTATATTTTTTACCTTATAATTACTATGGTTGAATGCATTGGAAAATATATTACATTATAAACACAGTAGAATTTATATTATAGTTTCATTTAATTTCCTTTTATGTGACTTTTTTTTTTTTAAAGCTATGTAACTTATTCATTTAAGTCCGTTAGGATACTTTAACGTTTCAAATTCTTATATATATATATCATTTTTTTCTAATTCAATTTTGTTAATTTATAATATATTTATCCTTAAATTTTATTTGAGCTTATGTATATTTAAGCTATTAATATTCTAAGGTTCTCAGATATTATATTTATTTAATAATAAAACAATATAATTTATTTATCTATTTGATATAAATATATAGCATTTATCATACATTTCATGGTTTATGTTTCTTTTTTTTTTATACTTTACTGTATATTTAGATAGAAAAATAGATTATTAGGATGAAGTACAATATTAATACACATGAATTTAAAATCTATATGAAGAAAAAGTTAAACTTACCTATATTTTTATATATATTTAAGATAATTTTGATAAATAAAAAATTATTAAACATCTTAAAAATAAAAAAATAAATTCAAATTGAGATATTATTTTCATAAATCTATATATAACGAAAATAAAACTAAACATTCAAGTTAGAATAATAGGAGTTTTTGTTTAAAAAATTTAATATATTAATTCTGACAGAATTCCGTCAGTCATTTCGTCACATGTTGACGGAATAGTAATCCGTCAGAATTCCGTCAGAAAATCAGATGGAAAAATTTCTATCAAAATAAAACGTCAAAATAAAAGGCGGGAATGTTCCCGCTAGAATATTTTGACGGAATTTTTATTCCGTCAAAAAATCCGTCAACCCTTTTGACGGAATGTATATTGACGGAAATCCGTCAAAATTTACTGATGGAATTTGTTCCGTCAGAAAATTCCGTCAGTTTCTAGTAGTGTATATTCTAATATATTTCTTAATTAATTTGCTATTTTATTATTATTGTTTCACAAAATATTTGGAATATGAAAATGTATTAAAATTCCTATAAAGTACAAATCATTGAATTTTGTAAAAATAAATCATTCATCTTTAGTTAAAATTCTATAAAAAAGTAGTCAATTATTTTTACAATTAATTTAATTTGAATTATCATTAACAAATATATATTAAATTCAAATATACATAATATAAATATTTTCATAGCATGATGTAAAATTATTTAAAAGTAAATATGTCAATTTATTTATTTATCTAAATTATATAAAAGTTTCATACACCGTGCATCGCACGAGTTTTCGACTAGTAAAAAATAATAATTTAGTTGCCTACTATTGGTGCAGATAATATTTATGTTTAAAATAAACTATGCACTGTGTGAGATCATAGTGACAACTTTTAGAGTTACTTGACATCAAGACGTTTTTTAAAAAGTTGCCCAAAAGTGATATGGATGGGAGAGAAAATAAAATATTATCTTTTGGTTGATGGGTTAAATTTTGACAACTTTTAAGGTTGATTGCATGGGAGATGCTCATATAGGATACAAGGAGATATTAATAAAAAAAATAAATGGTATGTGGTTCTAATATTAAAGAAGACAAATTTTATGAGCAAATAAGAACTTCATTTTTAAATCTATTATGTGAATTATGTAATAACATTTTAAGACGCGTGTAACACATCTTCCGCATATAGCTTAATTATTTGCAACTGAGTGAATAATTTACATTTTACGCAAGTTTAGGGGGTTAACTGGACATTTTATGCAAGTTAAGAGGACTATTGGAATACTTTGAAAGTTTAGGGAGCCACACAATCTTTTTGGACAAGTTCAGAGAAAAATGATGTATTAAACCAATAAATAATCTTAACCAAATAATAATAGTATCCGTAATATGCCCCTTCAAGTTAATGGTGGATGAACCTTTAACTTATCATGAAGACAAAAAAAAACGAGAAATGGACAAAGGCATCATTTGGTCCAACAATGCAATGCAACAAACACGTAGCTCTTTGCAAATTTACCGTGGACAAAGTGGACATCAATTTCCAAATGCTTTTGAGCGATCATGAAAAATTGGGATGACAGTCAAGTAGGCGGCTCCTAAATTATCATACCATAAAACCGAGGATTGTGTAGAATAATAGCCAATTTTGTGCATAAGCATACGCAACTACATAACTTTAGAAGCAATGCAGGCAAGAGTGTGATATTCAGCCTCCATAGATGAACAAGAGACAATACGTTGCTTCTTTGAGCGCTAAAAGACCAAATTCTTCTTGATAAAGACATCATAACCTGATATGGATTTCCGATCATAAATATCACCACCCTAATCAACATCGGAAAATCCAACAATATCAATGGATCAACTACGTTGAATATGAAGTGCAGAACTATGTGGGAAGTGGAGAGAGCGAAGAATCTGTTTTACTGCTTTCCAATGATCAACCATGGGTTGTTGCATAAATTGGCTCACTTTATTAACAGAGTAAGAAACATTGGGCCTTGTGATTGTGACATACTCAAGACCACCCATAATACTTTGATACAAACTAGGATAAAAAATAGTTCACCAATTTCTAGACTGCTTAGCAGAAGTACAAGCATGGGTCGAGGTAGCCTTATCATCACAAATTGTGGACTTTTCCAAGAGATACTAAGTGTACTTATGCTGATTGAAAGTAAGGACGTTAGGAATCCAACGAGTCTCTAAATCGAGAAAGTATGACAACTAACCAAGATCTTTAACATCAAATTTTATCTGTAATTGTTTGACTATGCATGAAACGACCTTAGAATCACTACGACTGGCAAGAGTTTCGTCCATATAAAGTAAGTAATAGAGTTTAACACGCTTGGCTTGAAATAATACAATGAGGAATCAACTTTTGAAATTGTGAAATCGAGACTATTGAGAGCCTTAGAAAGACATGTGTGCCACATACAGGGAGCTTATTTCAAACCACATAAGCTTTTCTTCAACCAACAAATATGAATTGAAAATTATAGATTTATGAAACCCGAGGGCTGCTCGATATACACAACTTCATCAAATGTGTCCATAATCGCTGTCAAAAGGGGAAGACATTGTATTGTTGGAGGAGTTTGATCGAGTTAAATTTTGGCCATTAAAATTTCCATGCCTCTTACCACGTCCCCTATTGCTGTTGCGAGCCGAGTAATGCAGAGATGGTAAGTACCAAACAAACTTTCATCCATAGAGTAATAGCTCAAATTAATAAGAGTTTGATATTTGGAATCCTTCGTGTGTTGCTTACTTTCTTGGTTTTGAAATTCAAGTGCACAACTCTCGACATTCACTTGTCTCAAGCTAAGTATGTCTCTGATCTTTTGGAATGTACCAACATGCTCCTTAGTAAACCATGTCTCACTCATTGGAAACTTCTCTTAATTTCTCCAAAGACATTGGCACACCATTGGCCTTGGGAGATGAGTATCGTCACACTGTTGGTGCTTTTCAGTATCTCACTATCACTTGCCACGACTTGGACTTCTTTTGTCGATAAGCTCTATCAATTCATGCACCATCTGGATGATGAACATTGGAAGTTTGTAAAATGAGTTCTACAATAGATTCACGTTACTCCATATCATGGTATTATCTTTACCCATCGACTGATTCAAGCGATCTATTATTACTCAGATAGTAATTGGAGAAAATTCCATGATAATCGTCGTTCCACTAGAGCTTTTTGTATTTTTCTTGGCTCTAACCTTATATACTGGCAAAGTCGTAAGCTACAAACTATTGTTCGTTCGTCGACTGAGAGTGAGTACAAGGTTGTGGCTAATACTTTTTTTGAATAAAGGTTGGGACGATACTAAGCTTCGATTGACATCCCAACGAGGTTGGCACCTCAACCGGAAGCTAAGCAAACCCGAATTTATTAAAAAAAAATAGAATTACAAGGAGAGAGTGAAGAAAGAATAAAAATGAAAAATAAAGAAAAAATAGTAAAAGTAATGAATAAAACTAATAAAATAGTAGTTACGAGAACCGTAAATAGCCAACATTGCTGATGTCATCATGAATCAGAGAGTGACAGAAAGCCGGGCAGCAGGCCACCAGAAAATGGCCGACGATGTGACTCTGAAGCGTGCCAAGGCATCAGCAACGCGATTACCCTTACTAAAAATGTGAGTTATCACCACGTCCATGCCTGAGCATTGATGTAAACACTTTAGCCAAGATTGTCGAATTTGCCAAGGAACGGCCACTGAGCGGAGTCTTAGCAAGTTCATTGTTGAAACACCTTTCCACAGGATTTTGATTTGACAAAATTAATTAAGTGAAAGTAAATATTCTATAACACACTAAGTTTAAATGCTTTGATTTAGTGTTACTAATGTGTTTGTTCAATGTTGAGTTTATAATTTATCATAAGACATAAAGATCATAAGGCTCAAGCCCTATATGGAAATCAAGGCCCAAGTCAAACAAGCCAAAGATCACTCAGCCCGCGTATCTCCAAAACGTCGCCGTTAAAGTGATGAAACGCATGCTGAGTAAAGAAGGATCGAGAAGATCCACGTAGACAACTTCGGTATGAAGCTGCTGAGCTGTCTCGACAAAACGTGCAAGACAGCTACTGACCATAAGACAGCTTCCAGACAAAGTATTTCCTCATTAGGTAAAGGTCAGAAGACACAACAAGCTGTCTGGTTGACATTACCCAAAATGGTGGAACATACTGACTCACTGACCAAAGAACAGAAGACGCTGGAATCTGATTGGCTAACGAGAACTGCTGGCAGACTCAGTGAAAGCGACCTGTAGCCGTTTCTCTCCAACGGTTATTTCGAAATTCGAAATAACCAGAAGCTCTCACAGCTCTCTATAAATAGTCCATTTAGAATCCACATTCTGCAGAGAACTTTGAGCAAGAGCCGCTACGCTGACCAAACGTATACAAAAGTTCTCCATCAAAAGCAAAGCAAAGTTCTTACACTACAAAGTCTATTCATTTGTGTAAAAGTCTAGAGTGATTGTTTTTCAATCATCTAAGGTGTTCTAGCAATTGTTGTTTAGGACAAAATCTTTATCATTTCTAGAAGTAGAAAGGAGAGGCTGGGTACTCGGTTTTAAGTACTCAGCGGAGAGATTAGGATTGAGTAGAAGTATAGAGGAAGGTACTCTTGTCATACTCAATTGCTGATATTGTAAAAGGTTTGAGGCTCTACCTTTAAAGAGCTCAGTAGAGGATTTGAAATCTCGGAGGTGTTCCGGGGACAGGACGTAGGCTTAGAAGAAGCCGAACCTGGATAAATCTGCTGAGTGAAGTATTTCTAAACCTTAACTCCTTATTCATATTGCTTGCTTAAAACAAACTAAAACTGACCAAGTAAAAAAGGTCAAGCTGAGTTGTGCGCTACCAACGAGAAGGTTCAGGAATAGACTCTAAGTGCTATTTCCTGACCTAAGCAACGAAGCTGTCCTAGTCACTAGTTGACTAAGCCAGTGTCTTGCTGAGTGGTAAGCGCCGCTGTTAGATAAACTTTTCTTAAAGAAAAGAAATCTGCCCAACTTATTTTTAAAAAGGTAAAATAGTTCCTAACCCCCCCCTTGGAACTATATTTGCAACCTTACAAGGGACCAACAAGTGGTATCAGAGCCTAAAAGCTCACTACTAAAGGTCTAACAACCTTGAGTTGATCCATACCATGGGCGAAAACAACACTCGGTTTCTCCCTGGAAACCAGACAACTCAGATATTACCTGAGGGACTGTCCATTACCAGGCCTCCCCTATTCTTCGGGTCAAACTATACCTTTTGGAAGAATAGGATGAAAAACTTCATTCAAACCACAAACATGAGTGCCTGGCTATCTATAGTCCAAGGCCCGTTTGTACCTGTGAAAGTTGTTGCTGGCCAGTCAGTTGTTAAAGCTGAGGTTGAATGGACAGAGGATGATCTTAAGAAGCTTCAAAACCATGCTTCGGCTATCAATATGCTTCACTGTGCGCTCGATGCTGCAGAATATAACAAAATCTCAGGTTGTGAGTCGGCACAAGAGATCTGGAAAAAGCTGGAAGTCACCTACGAGGGAACAAACAAAGTAAAAGAATCCAAGGTGAATCAGCAGATGAGACTGTACGAGCTGTTCGAGATGAACAATGATGAGGGCATTTCAGACATGAACGCAAGGTTCACCAACATCATTAATGAGCTCAAGAGACTTGGGAAAATCTTCACTGAGGAAGAACAAGTCAAAAAGATACTCAGGAGTCTTCCAAAAGACTGGCAAGCAAAGAAGACAGCAGTTGAGGAAGCTCAGGATTTAACCACCTACAAATATGACGAACTCATCGGTTCATTGCTGACCCATGAGATATCAATGAAGAACTTTGAGGTGAAGGAAAAATCTGATGACAAGAAGCAGAAGTCACTTGTCATGAAGGCTGACTCCACTGACGGGAGTTCAACTGATGATGAGGAGATGGCTATGTTTACAAGAAAGATGAAGAGGCTGTTCAGGAAGAACAACAAATATTCCAAAAAGCCTTACAAAAAGTTTGATAAGTATAAGGCTGACTCAAGCGACAGCAAATACAGAAAGGACAGCTCAAAGCCCATTACATGCTTTGAGTGCCACCAAGATGGCCATATTAAGTCAAACTGCCCCACGCTGAGGAAAGACAAGAAAAGTGGGAAGAAGGCAATGGTGGCTACTTGGAGTGATAGTGATGAATCTTCATCAACAGAAACTGAGGCCACCGAGTCAGCGAAGATATGCTTTATGGCTGACGAACTTGCTGAGCCATGCATTTTTGAGCATGCTGACCAATCTGATGAGTCAGATAATGATGAGCAATCTAATAAGGTAATCTCACTCTCTCAACTCAGAAATGAAATGGGTAACGCCCTGAGTGATCTCTATACACTTGTTAAAAAGTGTAATAGGAAGATTAAAGCACTCAGCCGGCGCTGTGATGAAGTAGAAGAGGTCAAACTGAGTGACCTCAGATACCTTTTTCAAGACAACTCGGTTTTGCATGAAAATATGAAAATCATTCATGAGTCTGTCTCTGAAGTCCAGTCAGTTTCAAAGAAACTGAGGAAGGATGTCACAACCATTCAGAACCAATTAAAGGTTCCAAACAAAAACAATTTTCCGTTGAGAACTCAGTATCAAGGTACACAGTACCAAGGTACTCAGCAGAGAAGAATTCCCCAGCGAAAAGTCCAATGTGATTTTTGTGGGAAGTTAGGACACACTACTAAAGTGTGCTGGCACGCTCAGCACTGGGGTGCTGACAAGTCAGTAAAAAATCCTAAACAGAAGGTCAGTTGTGACTTCTGTGGAAAGAATGGCCATACTGTCCATGTATGCCGCCATAAAATAAAATATGATGCTATACCTGTTGCACCTAACAAGTCAGGACCCAAAAAGAGTTGGGTACCTAAAAGTAACTAGTTACAATGCAGGTAAGCCTGAGATGTGCCGAGAAGTCAAAGATGTGGTATATTGACAGCGCATGCTCAAGGCATATGACGGGTGATGAAACTCAGTTCATCACGTTTGAACGTAAACGAGGAGGGAGTGTAAGTTTTGGAGACAACAAGAAGGGTAAGATAGTAGGCTCAGGAACCGTCGGAGGTAACCCTACTATTGAATCTGTCTCCCTAGTCAGCGGACTCAAATATAACTTACTCAGCGTAGCTCAACTATGTGACAATGGGAGAAAAGTTATATTTGATGCTACTGGATGTAAAATATACGAGGGTAAAACTAATGAGTTAATCTTAACTGCCCCTCGGATAGACAATGTCTTTATGCTAAACCTCGAAAAGAAGTTTTCAAAAACTGTATGCTTAGTCACAAAGGAAGAAAATTCCTGGCTATGGCACAGGAGACTTGGTCATGTAAGCATGGACCTCCTGGCCAAATTAGCAAGAAAGCAATTGGTTGAGGGACTGCCTGAACTTAAATTTCAAAAAGATCAATTATGCCATGCCTGCCAAGCTGGAAAACAAACCAAGTAAACTTTTCAAAGTAAAAACATTGTCTCAACTAAGCGTCCGTTAGAAATGCTACACTTGGATCTCTTTGGTCCAGTCCAGCCGCTGAGTCTGGGTGGAAGAAGGTTTTCCTTGGTTATTGTAGATGATTTCTCTCGGTACACATGGGTTATCCTGCTGACCAGTAAGGATGAGACTTTTGAGACATTTTCAAACTTGGTTAGAAAAATTGAAAATGAGAAAGACCTAAAATTAGCTCATATCCGTAGTGATAATGGTGGAGAATTCAAGAACCAAAAGTTTGTTGAATTTTGTGAAGCCAGCGGCATTGACCACAATTTCTCTGCTCCTAGAACGCCTCAGCAAAATGGGGTTGTTGAAAGGAAGAACAGAACTCTGGTTGAGATTGCCAGGACAATGCTGGATGAGCATAGGCTTCCAAAGTATTTTTGGAGAGAAGCTGTCAACACAGCATGCTATATTCTGAATAGGGCTTTAGTTAGACCTATACTTAAGAAAACCCCATATGAAATTTGGAAAGGACGAAAGCCCAACATTGGATACTTTCGTGCCTTTGGCTGTAGGTGTTTTATTTTAAATACCAAAGATAGCTTAGCCAAATTTGATTCAAAAGCTGATGAGGCTATCTTTCTAGGCTACTCAACAAACAGTAAAGCATACAGAGTTTTTAATAAGAGAACTCAAGTATTAGAAGAATCTATACATGTGCAATTCGATGAAACTAACCCTGCAGGAAGATACCAGCCGCTGACAGAAGATGAACCAAACTCAGCACCTGCTGATCAAGAACCAGCTACTGAGTCCTTCATAAAACGGCTGACCAAGAGTAAGAGTGAACCTAAAATTACTTTCACTGACCTATCTACTTCTGCAGAGAATGTTGAAACACAGATAGAACAAGACACAAGTCTACCAAAGGAGATAAAAGTCCCAAGAGGGCATTCAGAAAATGCAATTCTTGACTCAGCTGGAAATACGCTGATGACAAGAAATCAACTAAGGAAATATCTCGGCAATGTAGCTTTTGTCTCAGTACTTGAGCCGAAGAACTTTGCCGAAGCTGAGGATGACGAATTCTGGATGAATGCCATGCAAGAGGAACTCAATCAGTTCAGGAGGAATAATGTATGGGAGCTAGTGCCACATCCTAGGAGCCAAAAGACCATTGGAACGAGATGGGTCTTCAGGAACAAGCTAGATGAGCAAGGAAACGTAGTCAGAAACAAGGCAAGACTTGTAGCTCAGGGCTACAGTTAGCAAGAAGGTATTGACTACGGTGAGACCTTTGCCCCAGTGGCAAGGCTAGAAGCTATTAGGATTTTATGTGCATATGCATCTTACATGAACTTTAAACTATTTCAAATGGATGTCAAAAGTGCCTTTCTTAATGGAATAATAGACGAGGAGGTCTATGTAAATCAGCCTCCAGGGTTTGAGGATTCTAAGTTCCCAAACCACGTTTACAAACTCAAAAATGCTCTGTATGGACTCAAGCAAGCACCACGTGCTTGGTATGAGAGGCTGACCAACTTTTTACTGACTAGAGGTTACGTCAGGGGTCAAGCTGATACAACCTTATTCATTAAGAGAAAGGGTAAAGATACCCTGCTGGCTCAAATATATGTAGATGATATTATATTTGGTGCTACTAATGAATCTATGTGCAAGGAATTTAGCAAACAGATGCAGACTGAATTCGAAATGTCAATGATGGGAGAACTCAACTTCTTCCTCGGACTTCAAATTAAGCAAGGAAAGAATGGCATATTCATCAGTCAAGCTAAATATGCCAAGGAGATATTGAAGAAATGTGAACTGGAACATTGTAAGCCAATATCCACTCCTATGGGCACTGACACTGTCCTTTGTGCTGATGAGAATGGTAAGTCAGTAGACAGCAAGTTATACCGAGGTATGATTGGCTCTTTACTTTACTTAACAGCAAGTAGACCGGACATTCAGTTCTCAGTATGTTATTGTGCTAGATATCAAGCTAACCCTAAGGAATCCCATTACATAGCCGTAAAAAGGATCCTTAGATATTTGCAAAGCTCAGTAAATGCAGGTCTGTGGTATCCAAACACTCATGACTTTACACTCATCGGATACACTGACGCTGACTATGGACGAGACAAGCTGGAAAGAAAAAGCATCTCTGGAGGATGCCAATTCCTAGGAAGCTGTCTTGTATCTTGGTTCAGCAAGAAGCAGGCGTCAGTAGCCCTGTCCACAACTGAAGCTGAGTACATTGCTGCTGGAGGTTGTGTTGCTCAGGTCCTTTGGATTAAGCAACAACTTGAAGATTATGGTGTTCAAACAAAGACAATTGAAGTCAAATGCGACAACAAAAGTGCAATTGACCTCTCAAAGAACCCAATTCAACACAGCAGGATGAAACATGTCAGTATACGACATCACTTCATCAGAGATCATGTACTCAAGAAAGAAATCAAGCTGACGTATGTACCAACAGACGAGCAACTTGCTGATATCTTTACAAAGCCTCTAGCACGAGAGCAATTTAGCATACTGCGAGAAGCAATTGGTATGTTTAATCCTCTTCAGTAAATTCCTGTGCTAAATGAATATTGAATGCTGAGTGAATTACATGCTGAATGATTTATTGTTTGCTGAGTATCTCTTGAAACTGACTAAATATACAATACTGAGTAATCTTGCACACTGAGTAAATTAGCTTCGAACTTTAACTTAAAGCCATTCCTAAAGAATGTACTAACTACTCAGAATATGAAACGTTTATATCAACAAACGACTAAGTAGAAGCACTTATTAGCACTTAATGTCACTACACGCGAGGTGACACCTGTACTGCGCATGCGCCGAATAACGTCTTAATAGTGTCATAAGTGTCAGGGTTTCTGGCGATTGGACAACCCAGAGCAAAACTGGATTAAAATTCAAACGGAACCCTAAACCATAAAATCTATAAATAGTAAATACTAACCCACTACCCTCGTCACATATACACTGAACTCTAAGAAAGCTTCAAAATTTTCCAAAGAGCTTCAAAATTTCAAAAATGTCTTACAACGAAAGTTATTTCTCTCCAACCCTCAAATCCTCTAACCAGGCTGGTCCTTCAACTAGCCTAATGAGAAAAATGATTAAAGTACACTCTTGGGCTAAGAATCAAGAGGTATTAAGAAGTCGATTCTTCCACCCTGACTTCATCTCTTCAGAGACTCCATTCTGTGAATGGATCAAAAACAACAAATGGACATGTCTCTTCTCTCTGTCCGGGCAAACCTATCCTACAATAGTAAGAGAGTTCTACTCCAACCTGCATGTTGATGCAGATTACTCTAACTATCTGGAGACCACAGTCAAGGGTCAAAAGATAGTGATAACCCCTGAATATCTAGCTACATTGCTAGAGATACCAAATACAGGGATCCAGTTCAGAACCACAAAGGAGCCGATACCGAAAGCCATCACAGAGAAGATGAAGGGATTCTGTAAACCTAGAAACTACAAGGGAGAAGTACCCAGCACCTGCATGGGCAAAAATCAGAAGATGGCCCACTTCTTGTTGACCAACTTTATCTTCCCTAAACTCAGCTCTCCCTCATCTGCCTCTAATTTTGAACAATGTTTCATCTGGCATATGCTGACCAGCACTCCTTTCAACATGCCTGTATTTTTGGTCGGAGCTTTCCAAAGAAGAGGAAGGAAGCTCCGTTTAGGTTCTCTCATCACCAGGATAATACAAGACAAGAACATAGAGACTGTTGGTGAAATAAGTTCAACGGGAACTGCTATCACTGCACGTCTGCTGAATGGACTCTCACATAGCCAACCTCTTAGAGGATATGATGAAAATGCCACTCCTGAGGAGGAGAATCTTATGGCTGAGGATAAGCAACCCATTGGAGAAATGGAAAATCTGGCTAACCTGGATGCCATTATAAATGATGTTATGGCTGAAGCCGCTCACACTGCTGAGGGTACAGAACCAATCAATGAACCTCCAACTGAGAATCCGTCCACTATACCATCTGAGGTTGCTGAAGCTGAGAAGAAGAAGAAAAAGGGAGCATGCTCGAAGGATATTCATACTGTCCCGAGAAAGATAAGGCTCATAGAAAGCAACAAGAGGAAAGCTGATCAAGACCTAGCAGAGTCAGCTGAGAAGAAGCTACGAACAGCTGAAGAACCTGTTCTTGAGGGCCATGTTGCTCAAGAGGGGTCTCCACAAAATCAAGCCTCTGTTCCTCCCGTAGAGAAACAAGCCAAGACCCCTGTAAGTCCAAAAGAAGCTCCACTCCCACCTCAAACTCAAAGCAATTCAGCACCTGAGGTCAACACGCCTCGTAGTCCTGTCACTACACAAGGCCCTCAGTGTGAACCCACTTCTGCCAAATATGCACACCTTGGTGCCACTGAGTCAGGTCGGCGTGTCATCGCCTCAGCAAGCACTCTGCTTCAAGAACAAGCACCTACTCCATCGACTCCTGCTCAGTCCTCTCATCCACCTGTCACTCACCATATTCTGCGTGAAATCCATGAATTAATCAATCACTTCTCCTCTGTCCAGACGCAGCAACCCACACACGCTCACATGACCAGAATGACTGAACTCATACTGGCTATGGTCAGTCATATGAATTCCTTGGAGGGTCAAATACGTGTGCTGCAGGATCAGGCCAAATCTCCTGCCCCTACCGATTAATTTGCCTACTGCTGATGCTGGCAAAACGGGGGAGAAAAGTGGCAACTAAGGAGAAGGAACTCTAGAGTGTTAGAGAAACTAGAGTGTTAAGTGTTAGAAGTTAGGAAGAAGAACTTTATCTTGTTTTGTTTTGTAATGTTTGTTTTTGTTTTATGCCTAACCTACCTAACTTCTGTTACTCCTGAAATACTTGCATTCATATTTTAACTGTTGATTATTCATCCTTTAAATGCCAAGTATTATATAAATGCATGCTGCATATAGATGTTTGAACTTGTCAAATATAAACCATTGAACAAATGATTTGCTCAGCGCGCTCTGTCACTATACATTACTTTCGCTGAATTCTGAGTAAAATAGAATATGACCCATAAGCTGACCTATAACTGAAAACTGATCTTAGGCTTATTCAGCCAAACCTTAGAATGTTTAGAATAAAACTAAGTCAGTAGTTCTATCCTTACGGGGGAGTTCACTTAATTAAAAAGGTCAACTATCATGGGGGAGCTCATACTGAGTTCCTTGCTGATTAGTTTTGCCAACATCAAAATGGGGGAGTTTGTTGAAACACCTTTCCACAGGATTTTGATTTGACAAAATTAATTAAGTGAAAGTAAATATTCTATGACACACTAAGTTTAAATGCTTTGATTTAGTGTTACTAATGTGTTTGTTCAATGTTGAGTTTATAATTTATCATAAGACATAAAGATCATAAGGCTCAAGCCCTATATGGAAATCAAGGCCCAAGTCAAACAAGCCAAAGATCACTCAGCCCGCGTATCTCCAAAACGTCGTCGTTAAAGTGATGAAACGCATGCTGAGTAAAGAAGGATCGAGAAGATCCACGTAGACAACTTCGGTATGAAGCTGCTGAGCTGTCTCGATAAAACGTGCAAGACAGCTACTGACCATAAGACAGCTTCCAGACAAAGTATTTCCTCATTAGGTAAAGGTCAGAAGACACAACAAGCTGTCTGGTTGACATTATCCAAAATGGTGGAACATACTGACTCACTGACCGAAGAACAGAAGACGCTGGAATCTGATTGGCTAACGAGAACTGCTGGCAGACTCAGTGAAAGCGACCTGTAGCCGTTTCTCTCCAACGGTTATTTCGAAATTCGAAATAACCAGAAGCTCTCACAGCTCTCTATAAATAGTCCATTCAGAATCCACATTCTGCAGAGAACTTTGAGCAAGAGCCGCTACGCTGACCAAACGTATACAAAAGTTCTCCATCAAAAGCAAAGCAAAGTTCTTACACTACAAAGTCTATTCATTTATGTAAAAGTCTAGAGTGATTGTTTTTCAATCATCTAAGGTGTTCTAGCAATTGTTGTTTAGGACAAAATCTTTATCATTTCTAGAAGTAGAAAGGAGAGGCTGGGTACTCGGTTTTAAGTACTCAGCGGAGAGATTAGGATTGAGTAGAAGTATAGAGGAAGGTACTCTTGTCATACTCAATTGCTGATATTGTAAAAGGTTTGAGGCTCTACCTTTAAAGAGCTCAGTAGAGGATTTGAAATCTCGGAGGTGTTCCGGGGACAGGACGTAGGCTTAGAAGAAGCCGAACCTGGATAAATCTACTGAGTGAAGTATTTCTAAACCTTAACTCCTTATTCATATTGCTAGCTTAAAACAAACTAAAACTGACCAAGTAAAAGAGGTCAAGCTGAGTTGTGCGCTACCAACGAGAAGGTTCAGGAATAGACTCTAAGTGCTATTTCCTGACCTAAGCAACGAAGCTGTCCTAGTCACTAGTTGACTAAGCCAGTGTCTTGCTGAGTGGTAAGCGCCGCTGTTAGATAAACTTTTCTTGAAGAAAAGAAATCTGCCCAACTTATTTTAAAAAAGGTAAAATAGTTCCTAACCCCCCCTTGGAACTATATTTGCAACCTTACAAGGGACCAACATTCATAACATAAGTTGAATCAGAATCAATCCATAAACAATGCCAACCTTTCTCCCACGTAATAACCGCCCGAAGTTCTGCCAAATGTGCAAACGAAAGCGGTATAGAGAAAGCGAAACAGCGTCGGGCAAAGCCCCTAGCTGTGCGAAAAATACCCATTCACCCGACGGACCAGGTGTGCCTAAAGATGACCTGTCAGTGTTCACCTTCAACCAGTTGCGAGGTAGAGCTTTCCAACGAACCATAAATAAATTCGGAGTCGGGGGAGGCCTAGGATCAAGCCGAAGATGACCAAGAATTTCTGCATCCGAGCGAGAGGGACATGTGCCGATGTCGTTGGCTTCACGAATGAACGTTTGTAAAATGATAATAAATCTTTGAATTGAAGGGGGCAGAGTTAAATATTGCCTTATTTCGAGTTCGCCAAATTAACCAGCAACAGGTGGTAACCGTGCAACGCCAAAGATCATTAACCTGAGTACCCAACCTGCAATTATATAGATTGTTAACAGGTTTGTATGAAATAGTCTTTCGATTTCCTTCTAGAGAGCAGAGGAAAATTGGCAGTTCAAGAAAAGATGTGAACGATTCTCAGTAGCCGTAAGGCAAAGAGCAGAATGGGAAACTAACGACCACCCGCGGTGCTGAAGACGATCATGCGTCGGCATCCTATCATAGATAATACGCCAGCAGAGAGCCGAGGTAGAGGGCGGGATATGTTTCCCCCAAATGAAACGAACCCAAGGAGGCTAGACGTTCGTGCCAAACAGATTAGAATAATAACCCTTGACAGAGAACTCCCCCTTTGGATGTGGTTTCCAAACACAAACATCAAACTCTTCCCAACCGCGACAGATCCCCTCAAAACGGGATTGAATCTCAGTAATCACACATCAGTAACACATTAAAACACATATGCATAATCTAATCACACATAAATAACACATCAAAAATACATGTATATACGTGAAACAAAATTGAAAAAACTGAAAAATCAGCTTGTGTTATGCGTGTGTTTAACACCCAAATATTTTATTGAATTTAAAAGCATTTAATGATTATTTAAAAAACACAATCATTTCCCTTTGAACGAACTGATACACAATTGTGCAGAATATAGTAACAAAATCTTTATGTTTTCTAATGACGTTTTAAATTAATTTAATTTCTCATTGTTAAGTTTTCAAATTGTAGCATTTACTACGTTAAAGATAAAATAGCTCTTAATTGATAAGATTAGAGGTATTTTTGTTAATAATTCAATCGTATGGAAAGGGCAGAAGGTATAGGACAGTAGTGTCTACATATATACCTCGATGACCACGTGAATTTGGTCATTCACCATTAGATTTTGGGCGATTAAAATCTTAAGATGAAGATTCAAACCATTCTAAGGCTTAGATTTAATCAATTTAAATCTAACGGTAAATGATCAAATTAAACGTGATTATGCGAACAATACTAAAATCTTGGATCAAGTGAAGAACAAAGTGATAAGATAATATTAACTGTATAGATAAGATTATTTTATTTTTGAATTAGTCTCAGATTTCCCAGATTTTGTAATCTCTCAATATTTTCTGTTGTAACCTCTTATCCCTTTTTATTTATATTACACGGTTCTATCAATAAGAAATATACAGAGATTGAAACTCTTCATGGTATCAGAGCCCTAGTGGTCTCACAACTCTGTCTCTCTCTAAAATCATCTATCACTATAATCGTTTGTGCTTCAGTTTTTTTTCCCCCTTTCTCTGTGTTTGAGTTTCTCAGATTATGGCTACCGCTTGCAATCAAGGCACCCAAAATTCCACATCTTCCTCTTCCGCTGCCCACGCTATTCCTGCCCTCAATTTGTCAACCCAATTATCTCACAAACTCACACCCAATAACTTCCTCCCATGGAAAACCCAAATTATTTCGATTCTCTACAGCTATAATCTCGAAGATCACATCGATGCTTCAATTTCCCCACCACCTGAAAAATTAGCAAATGGAGAATGCAATCCTATTTTTCGCGATTGGAAGCGTCGTGATCAGATGGTCATTAGTTGGATCATATCTTCCCTCTCTGAGGGTGTATTGCCTCAATTGGTTGGTGCTACAACTGCCAGTGCTGCCTGGCAAAAGCTTATCAAAGCTTATTCCGCTGGCTCCCGGTCTCAGATACGAGATCTAAAACATCGACTCCATAACTTACGTAGGGAGAATGAAAGTATCTCTACCTATGTTCAAAATGCCAAACTTATAAATGATCAACTCGCTTCCCTTGGTCACTCAGTTTCTGATGAAGATTTGGTTGAAGCTGTTATTGATGGCCTTGGGCCTGCTTACAGACCATTTGTTCGTGCTTTGGAGGCACGGTTAGAAATTATTTCTTATGATGATCTTGTTGGATTATTGCTCAGTGAGGAGCGTCAATTAGCAAGGGAGCATGATTCTGTGTCTTTTACACCATCTGTGAATTTTTCTTCTAGAGGCTCTATCCGTGGTCGAGGACGTGGCCGAAGTGGTTATACCAGCTTCTCTTCTCGTCCTAATGAGTCT